>NW_017729027.1:24725180-24729241 GCF_001723915.1 Gavialis gangeticus | reverse complement strand
GGGGGGGGGGGATAGCTAGGAGGAGGAGGCCCAACACATCTTTTGTATTAATTGTTTTTCAGGGACTCGGGCAGAATGGATCAGAACCATATTTATGCACATAAATGCACTTATATGCCTGTAACGTTCTAAGCCTATCCCCCGAGCATCGTGGTTTAGGTTCCAGTAGAACTTTGCCATGCCTTCTTGGGCTGCACAGCCAGACTATTGGAAGTGACCTTGGGTCAGTTTCCCCAGGGGTTTTGCCTGCCACATCTTTGATGGTAAAGGGTCTCCATCGGAAGGATGATGTCTGGTCCCACCTCCCCTGGTACTTTCCCTCAGTTGTCTTCATGGTATTTCTTCTTGGGGCTCCACCTCCCGTACACCCTGCCTAATGCCAACCGTGGTGTTGCCCATCAGGGCTGATATTCTGGCTCTCCCTGGCACTCAGTCCCTTAGGGGCTGCGGTCATTGGCCACTGATGGTATTTGTACTGAGTGTCTACCACGGCCCCTCTTTGCTCCTGGCTTACGCAACATCTATCTCCGCCCGGGCTTCAAATTCCCTTGCCGCTTCTGAGGAAGTTGCCCTCCTTCATGCATGTCAGATTCAGATGTCTCCTTACCAGATGTAGGTAGATCAACATTATCAGGGCCTGGCAGGTCAACATTGCTACCATCTAGTGTAGGATTACTGGTCACTATTGCAGGTATCAAAACTTATTGCCCAACAACAGGTGGGGCTCCAAACTTTCTGCTGTGTTTTGCTTAGCGGTCATGTCGGTATCTCGTAATTGTTCCACGTGGAGACTCCAAACAATATTAGGCACCACTTGTACTACATAGTTCACTCAAAACTACCTGCAGCCATTGATTAAATCTCCTGTAATCATGGGCCAATACCTTTTGGCCTACATGTAGCTTGGAGGGGCTCCTGTTTCTCTTCCATGGTCTCACTTACTTGGCAATTTCTAACATATTGCTACAAGCCCTGTCCAACTGTGATCTGAGATTCTGGCCTATAAGCAGCATTGTTTGTGTCTCCTTTTTGGTAGCATGTACAGCATTTCAGTACATTGACAAAAAGTGGACCATCTTTTGCTGTACTGATCCAGCCCCATGGAGAGCATTGTGGCACTGTACTGATCCTGCCCATTTGTGGCATTATGTGGAAGTGATAAGTCAGATGCCATTTTTCATCATGTTGAAAGCAGACTTCACAATTTTCCTAGTCCCTGGCCTGCTGTAATAGGTTTCATGGAGAAAACGTCTGGCTGTTTTGTATGGTCATCTACCATCACTAGATACATTGTTCCTAAAAATGGTCCTGAAAAATCAATATGGACTTGTTGCCAGAGAGTGGATGACCATCTTCCATTACACCCATTGTCCATCTGCCAGTCCTGGTTTGGGCATCTTCTGTACCTGTTGGCATCCTATACATTCCTTAACAAGTTTCTATTTGTTAATCAATGCCTGATCACCATACATAGCTTCTGGCTGATGCCTTCATTTTTTTCAACTCCCAGACACAATATATGCAGCTTTTCTAAATTTTGTATGCCTCTTTCTGGGTATAACAAATCCCCCACATAGCACATCTTTACGTTCCCAATCTATAGGATCATCTGTACATTTCCATGCCACTGGGGCATATCCCAGCTGGGACAAGTTAACAATTTCAGTACATTCTGTTTCTACTACAGAAAACTCTTTTAAAGATAAATGAGGAAGTTTATCAGCATTTTTATTAGTCTTGGTACTTAGTATTAAATGTCATAAATGTAACAGGCTAAAAAGAGATGCCACTATTGCATACATGCTACATTTGTCCTTTTATATGATGAAGAATAGAGACTAAAGGTTAGTGATTTATGACGGATGTAATCTTTATATTTTATAGATACTGGTTAAATATTGTCACTCCCCACACCAGATTTAAAGATTCTTTGTGTACTTGTGTATAATTCCATTCTGCTGCTGTTAGTGAATGGAACATAAATACCATGGACTGTTCAGTACCATAAGACTTAATATATAATATACCAGCATTAATGCCATGTGAGGATGCATCACATGCTAGCTTGATAGACAACAATGAGTTAAAGTGAACAAGCATCCCATCAGATGTCACCAGTCTTTTTCCTTCTAGGAAAACTCTCTCACACTTGTGTGACCAATCCCATCTGCATTTTATAGTTTCATAGTTTCATAGTTAGTAGGGTTAGAAGGGACCTGAGCAGATCATCAAGTCCAACCCCCTGCCATGGCAGGAAAGAGTACTGGGGTCAAACAATCCCAGCTAGGTGATTGTCAAGCCTTGTCTTAAAGATCCCAAGGGTAGAAGCCAGCACCACTTCACTTGGAAGTTGGTTCCAGATCCTAGCCACCCTGACAGTTAAGTAGCGCCTCCTGATGTCTAATCTGAATTTACCCTTTGCCAGCTTGTTACCGTCATTCCTAGTCACTCCTGGTAGTGCTCAGGGAAACAGGGACTTCCCCAATGCCTGCTGGTCCCCTCTGACTAGTTTGGAACAGGCCACTAGATCCCCCCTCAGCCTTCTCTTGTGTAGGCTGAACAGGTTCAGGTCCTGTACCCTGTCCTTGTAGGGCCTGCCCTGCTGCCCCCTGATCATGCGAGTGGCACTCCTCTGGACCCTCTCCATGTTTTCCACATCCCTCTTGAAGTGTGGTGCCCAGAAGCCAATGCAGTACTCCAGCTGCAGGCTGACCAGTGTATAGAAGAGGCGTATCACCTCCTTGGACCTGCTTGTGATGCATCTGTGGATGCATGACAAGGTGCGGTTGGCCTTCCTGATTGCCTCCCCACACTGCTGGCCCATGTTCATCTTGGCATTAACGATGACTCCAAGATCCTTTTCTGCCTTTGCACTGACAACAAGGGAGTTCCCCAGCCTGTAGGTATGGTGCTGGTTCTTCCTTCCCAGGTGCATCACCTTGCACTTGTCAGTGTTAAATCCCATCCTATTCTCATCCGCCCACCCTTGTAACCTGTCTAGGTCCATTTGTCTTCCTTCTAGTGTGCCCACATCCCCCCACTCTTAGTGTCATCAGCAAATCTGAACAGAATGCTTTTTACCCCCTTGTCCAAGTCACTGATGAAGAAGTTGAACAGTGCAGGCCCAAGGACCGAGCCCTGCAGAACCCCACTGCCCACATCCCTTAAGGTCAAAATGACCCATCCACTACCACTCTCTGGGTGCAGCCCTCCAGCCAGTTGGCGACCCATTTGACTGTGTAGGTGTTGACACCACAGTCCCCCAGTATCCCAGGAGACGCGTAGCTTTCCTTAACATAGAGAGCTACACCCCCACAGCTTTTCTCTACTTGATTTCTCCTGTACAAGGTATAGCCATCTATACCCATGGTCCAGTCATGGGTGGAGTCCCACCAGGTCTCTGTTATCCCTATGACGTTGTAATTATTTGTGTTAGGCAGGAGGACAAGTTCCTCCTACTTATTTCCCAAGCTCCTGACATTTATGTACAGGCAGGCAAGTATCCCTTGGTGGCTCTTTCCTTGCTCACAGATCGTACCAGGGCTGGGGCATAGGTGGGCTCCCTTAAGTGCCTTGGCCTGCTGGCTTTGCAAGGGTTAATCAGTTGGCCAGCAATGGCGGTAGTCCCCCATCCCCCAGTGGGCTTAGTTTAAAGCCCAGTGGAACAGGTCAGCCAGTATGGCTGAGAAGAACCTCCTCCCCTGTGAAGAGAGGTGGAGGCCATCTCTTCCCAGCAGTTTGCAGCCTCTCTTGCCAAAGAGTGGGCTGTGGTCATGGAAGCTAAAGCCTTCCTGATGACACCAGTGTCGCAGTCTTTGGTTAACTACCTGGATACTCCTCTCCCTCAGACCATACCCTGAGACTTAGAGGATTGAAGAGAACACCACCTGTGCCCCCAGACCCTTTAGCCCTGCTCCCAAATCCCTGTAGTGCTTCATGACCCGGCTGGGAGCGCTTCAAGCTGTGTCATTGGTGCTCACGTGAATAAGGAGCATAGGATGGTGGTCTGTGGAATGGAGGAGCTTAGGGATCTTCTCCTCAATGTCTCATATGCAGGCCCC
>NW_017729027.1:24718941-24720180 GCF_001723915.1 Gavialis gangeticus | reverse complement strand
GACTTCTCTGCAATGTCTCGGATGCAAACCCCTGGGAAACAGCAGACTTCCTGGGCTAAGGGTTTGGGGGAGCAGATTACTCCCTCTGCCCCCTCAGAATGGAGTCTCCCACAACAAGCACTTTACGTTTTGTCTTGGGGACAGCAGGGGTGGTAGCTGCAGTTGAGCCTGTATTGCCTGTGGAAGCTGGCAACTCAGCAGGTTCTGCTGGGCCTACAAGAGGTTCATACCTGTTGCTAAGCTCTGGCAGGGCAAGGGCCTTGGTGCAGCAGGCCTTAGGGCCCTTGACCACCTTGATGCATCCCCCTGACTGGACAGAATGGGAGGTCCTTGAGTCCTCCATTGTCCTGGAGGGAGTCAATGGTCTACCCTCCAGCTCCCAGGGGAGAAGGGCCAGACAGTAGGAGTCAATCTCCTGCTCACAGTCCCTGATGGCATGCAGTCTCTGGACTGTGACCTGGAGCTCCTCCAGCTAGCACACCAGAGACCCCAAAAGGGAGCAGACCTCACAAGTGGAGGTAGCCATGCTCCTGGGCCCCAGAGCCTGAAAAAGGGACAGGTAGCCCCCACAGCCGAGAGCCAGGGGCTCTGTCTGCATGGAGCCTGGAAACATGGGCTTTGTCTGGGTGGCCGTCTCTGAGGTGCCGGGGGGGTGCAGATCCCGAAGGGACCCTCAGGGTGTGGCAAGTGCCCATCCATGGTATGCTGCTGGTAGGTGGTCTGGGTTTAAGTCTGCCCACCCTAGGGGGCTCCCAGGCAGGGCCTCGGGCCCTCTCGCACACCCCCTGCATGAACTCCATGCTAACTCGCAAGCTGCCAGACAAGCACACATGTTTGCACAGCCTGTTCATGTGGCTCTGGTCGCATGGGTCCCTGAGGGACTGGGTGAAGTACGTGCCTGGGCGGGGTAAAACCAGGTCTGGCTCCCACTCAGCCACCTCCTCCCACTCTCTAGGGGTTAACTCCCTCCCACCATAGGCCCCGCTTACCTCTGGCTGTGCTGAAGGTCAGTGGGGGACTCCACGGCTGCTATGGGGGCTTCGGAGGAGCAGGGGAGTGGGGGTGCAGCGGGCTTTCACCCGCATGTCTCTCACTGCTCCTGGAGTCTAACTGCGGCTTTTTTGCTCTTGGCGGGCCCTTTAAACTACGCGCATGCACAGTGGGCCCACTGTCGATGAACTGATCTTGGGCTATGGGGAGCCCTGCCTGGGATTTGGGGGACCCTGCCCCACTGGAGAG
>NW_017729027.1:24715694-24718930 GCF_001723915.1 Gavialis gangeticus | reverse complement strand
AGTGTGTACTCTGAAAATGTGTATATATATAATAAGCATGTCCAGTATTCGGTCATGGGTGAAGTGCTAATGAGGCATTTTCTCATTGCAGGTACGTGAGCTGGAAGCAGAGGTTGAGAATGAACAGAAACGCGGTGCTGATGCTATTAAGGGTGTGCGCAAATATGAGAGGAGAGTAAAGGAACTGACCTACCAGGTAAGGAAGGAGTCTTTGCTGACATATTTTTCTCCCATCAGATCAGACTGTTTGCAAGTGGACCTGGAATAGTGGGATTTTGTTGTCATTCTCAGACAGTAAAGCAATCAGCGGTAATTCCATGGGAAAACAAGAGTGTACCAGGAAGGTGTTTGAAAGACAGTGTTAGAAATGTTGAGTTGATTACATCCAGGTTTTATACTATATTTTATTATGGACGTTCCTTTCACTGTTCAATGGGAAAGAAGCAAGCAGGTAATGGACAATTGAACTAACTCTGTCCCAAAACATATTCTTTCTAGTCTGAGGAGGACCGGAAGAATGTTCTAAGGCTCCAGGATCTAGTTGACAAACTTCAGATGAAAGTGAAGTCTTACAAGAGACAATCTGAAGAGGCTGTAAGTGTCACTTTGTGTTTGGACAAACTCACCTTTTGCTAGAGCAGAAGTTCTGAAGAAGGGTGTTTTGCACCTTCAACCTTGTCTGAATCTCTCCCAGCCATACAGTTGGTCCAGTACCAGATGTCACCCACAAAGATCCTTGTCTCACGAGGTTAACAGCACACTTCCCAGCTGAAGCAAAGGGAACCCTAAATGTGTACAGCTGTTTTCTGTTACCTTTAAGTTAACTTTCCAGATTAGAAACTGGTGAGAACAAGAAGCTCTGTGCTTAGAATTCACATAACAAATGATACTTGGGAGTCAGACAATCAGGATTTCCCCTTTCCCCTCAGCAGTCACAGCCCCACAAGTCCAAGTTGGCCCTGCTACAACTTTGGTTTTCACAACTCTCTCTGTCCATCCACAGGAGGAGCTATCCAACGTCAACCTCTCCAAGTTCCGCAAGATCCAGCATGAGCTGGAAGAGGCTGAGGAACGGGCTGACATTGCAGAGTCCCAGGTCAACAAACTTCGGGTGAAGACCCGGGAGGTTCATAAGAAGATCGAAGGGGAGGAGTAAAGATGCAGCACAGCTGCAAAGTGACTGACTGTAGAGATGCACAAAATGTGAAACTGTCTGTCACTTCTTTCTGTAATTATTGCTTATTCTGTCCTCAGTGTCTTGAAAATAAAGGATGTAGAGACCTTTGCATATGAAATATGAGCAGTGGCTTTTTGATATTTTTTGATTAGCTGTGCCATTTTATGGGTACTTAAAATGTAGAATAGCAGAATCAGACAAACACTGAAATGTTTTAAATGCTTATCCCTAAATTTTCAGTGATTTATACAGACTTCAGCTTCTGAAGTCTCATTACCGATTGGATAGATCAATTTTAGCTTTTGTACAGAAAATAAATCCTAATGTTCTGAGATAAACAGAAGATAAATTCACCTAGACTACAAATGGAATTTGTCAGGTATATTAGTTAAAACTTGAGAGGTTAATTATGGGGCCTAAGACTTTTTTCCAGCCTATAAAGTATTTACCAAAAATATGATTCAAATTCAGTGAAAATTATCTAAAATTTTGGAGCCATTTTCACCAATTAATTTAGTTAAGAAGTTTTTCAGGCTAGATTCACAAAATGAGGAGGAGGGAAACAGGTTGGGTTTCTCTCCTTTTTATTAATCAAGAAGTTAGAACTCTCACACAGGCTATGGGATCCCCAAATTTTATTCTGTTCATTGCCTGTGGCAATTTGACTGATATACTCTATTCCATTACAGAATGGCCTAACTGTTACTATTTGTGTACAGGCAGGCAAGTGTCCCCTTGGGGGCTCTTGCCTTGCCCACAGATTGTACCAGGGCTGGGGCAGGGGTGGGCTCTCTTAAGTACCTTGGCCTGCTGGCTTTGCAAGTGTTGCTCAGTGGGCCAGCAGTGACAGTAGTTCCCCCATCTCCCAGGGGGCTTTGTTTAAAGCCCAGTGGAGCAGGTCAGCCAGTCTGGCTGAGAAGAGCCTCCTCCCCAGTGGAGAGAGGTGGAGGCCATCTCTTCCCAGCAGCTCGCTGCCTCTCTCGCCAAAGAGCGGGCTGTGGTCATGGAAGCCAAAGCCTTCCTGATGACACCAATTCCTCAGTCTGTGGTTAACTACCTGGATCCTCCTCTCCCTCCTCAGCCCATACCCCGAGACTAGGAGAATTGAAGAGAACACCACTTGTGCCCACTCCCAAATCCCTGTAGCACCAAATGACCCAGCTGGGAGTGCTCTGAGCCATGTCATTGGTGCCTACATGAATAAGGAGCATGGGATAGTGGTCTGTGGGCTGGAAGAGCTTAGGAATCTTCTCCACAATGTCCCAGATGCGGGCCCCAGAAAGCATCAGATTTCCCGGGCTAAGGGGTTGGGGTGGCAGATTACCCCCTCAGTCCCCCTCAGGATGGAGTCTCTCACAACAAACACTTTACATTTTGTCTTGGGGAGAGTGGGAACAGTATCTTCAGTTGGGCCTGTGTTACCTGTGGGAGCTGGCAGGTCAGCAGGCTCTGCTGCAGCTGCAAGAGGTTCATACCTGTTGCTAAGCTCCGGTAGGGCAGGGGCCTTGGTGTGGTGGGCCTTAGGGCCCTTGACCACGTTGGTCCATCCCCCGACTGGACAGAATGGGAGGTCCCAGAGTCCTCCCTTGTCCTGGAGGGAGACTCTGGCCTACCCTCCGGCTCCTGGGGCAGAAGGGCCTGGCAGTAGGAGTCAATGTCCTGCTCACAGTCCCTGATGGCAAGCAGTCTCTGGACTGTGGCCTGGAGCTCCTCCAGCTGGCGCACCAGAGACCCCAGTAGGAGCAGACCCCACAAGGGGAGGTAGCCTTGCTCCCCAGCCCCAGAGCCTGAAAAAGGGACAGGCAGCTGAGAGCTAGGGGCTCTGTCTGCATGGAGCCCAGAACCATGGGCTCCATCTGGGTGGAGGTCTCTGAGGTACCGGGGGGGGGAACTGCAGAGCCCTCGGGGACCCTCGGGGTGCGGTGAGTGCCCATCCACAGCATGCCACTGGTAGGCAGGCTGGGCCTGAGTCTGCCTACCCTACAGGGCTCACAGGCAGGGCCTTGGGCCCTCCCGCTCACCCTCAGCTGCCTCCTCTCACTCTCTAAGGGTTAACTTC
>NW_017729027.1:24708135-24710694 GCF_001723915.1 Gavialis gangeticus | reverse complement strand
CCTCCCACTCTCTAGGGGTTAACCCCTTCCCACCACTTGCCCCGCTTACCTCTGGCTGTGCTGGGGGTTGGCGGGGGGCTCTGCAGCTGCTGGGGGTCTCTGGGGGGCTTTGGAGGAGCAGGGCCGCAGCAGGCTTTCACCTGCGCATCTCTCGCCGATGGATTTAAATTAATAAATCCTAGAAAAGATCTAAGTTGAGAAACATTTTCCCTGTGGAACTTCTAAAACTGACTTAATCTTCTCTTGAGATTTATGTAAGCCATGTACATCAAGACGATGTCCACAATAAGCATTTGCTTCTGTGAAAAATTTGCATTTTGCACAATTTACGCTCATCCCATATTACTCCAAATGTTCATTATTTTCACCAGTTACAATTTTGTTTTCCAAATTACACTATTCTTAGAATGCTTTGTAATACTTAATCTAGTCCTCACTACCCTATAGCAGGAGCAGAGGCAATAACAAACACTAATCTCTTATTTTGCTATAACTCTTTTTGTGTTTATGGTAAAATAACCATTTGGATCTTCTTCTCCTTCCATCTGTAAGTAAACTTGTGCTAAATCAGTTGTTGCTAAATTTCTGCCTCCCTTCTCATTTGTCAAAAATATCTTAAATTCAAGGTAGGGGATATTTATCAACTTTCAATTACAGGGTCTATATTAACCTTAAAATCATCACATACTCTTTCTGAACCATTTTTTTACAAGTAGCATTCACCTCACTCATTCAATTAGCATTCACCGCTCATTTCAGGCTACTTGTCAAAGTATGCCTTCTCTTTCTAGGTGTTCCAGTTTCAGATCTACCTGGCACACAAGGTGTAAATGACTGGCTGAGCTTTGTGAAACTTGCCTGGGCATTTTTATTTATCATTACTCTAGTTTTGATGTGATAAAACTTCCTATGCCTTCCTTGAATGCTTCAGAGGCCTGTTTTAGTATTCCTTCTAACTATTGTTTAACAGTTTCTATAGGGACCTTTGAAAGTGTCTGTAGCATCTGTATAGATTTCTAGTTTAGGGAAATCTCTTTTAACCATTCATAACACCACAGAGTGGGTCTTGCTTTTTAAGTGATGTATGAGCTTAAGAGGTGCCACTTATCATTATACACTATGTGCACTGACATCACCCCCTTTGACATCACAATCTTTTCTCCTGTGTATGTTTTTAACAACACCAAGATGTCTTTTAATTTATATATATAATATATATATAATATATATAATATATATATTATTATTATTATATATTAATGAGAAACTGGTTTAAATATATTATATATATAATATATATTATTATTATTATATATTATATACACACACACACATACACACACACATATGTACATATATATAATATGAGATAACAGACACTATGTAGCCTGTATCTAACTCCATTTTAAAGGTTTTCCCAGAAATCCTGGGTGTCAGCCAGATGACTGGTTTATCACCCTTGTTCACATGATATACACCCTGATGAGTTAGTCCATTCATGCTGTGTCACTACTGTCCCTAAATATTACATATACCTTTTTATTCTGTTTCTTATACCTTACCATACTCTTTTATTTCTCTTAGCACAACATGCTGCCTAAATATGTGCTTTCTTACAAGTTGGCAGCTGTGTTCCTTAAACAAGCAATTAGTTTGCGTGTGAGACCTTTTTCACACTAATAGCACACATCAGGCTGCTTCTTTGGTGCTTCCACTGCATATTTAATAATTAATTCCTATTTGCATAGGTACTCCTCCGTGCAATTTTATGGCATCCTTTTCTTCAGTTTCCATGGCTATTCAATCTCAACATCACGTTTAAATGTGAGGTCTTCCTCTATTAAGAGTTTCTTTTGTATGGCTTCATTAAGTAGACAACACACAAATCTGGCTCTGAAGTCCTCATTAAATCCATCCTTAGCATTGCAACATTTAGATAATTTCCTCAGCTTTGTCACAGAAGAGGAAATAGATTCATTTTCAAGTTGATTCCTCTTACGGAACCTGAACCTATCTGCAATCATCAGTGGTTTAGGTGCCAGATGCTCCTGGACAATTTTCACTGATTCCTTAAGGCTAGGGACATTCAAAAAGCCTGAGCCTGGATGAATTCAATCTTTGCAGGTTAGCCTTACCCAGCTAGGCTAAATCAGTTTATAACCAGCCAGACATCCCAGAAATGCAGGCATGTGTCTGCAGTGGCTCAAGCTAGAAGCTAGGGGGTGCTAGAGCAACCCTGTCTTCCCTCCCAAAAAGCTTAACTAAGGGGTGGTGGTGGCCAGGCCCTGGCAGGATGCTATGATTAGAGGGGGGTCCCCCCCCACCTCCTGAGCAGCCCAGCAGGCAAAGTTAATTATCTCTAACTCAGCGTTTATCAGACCATTAAGAAAACAACAAAGGGACATTACCAGCTATCTATTGGTTTTGTTTTTGTCCTGTGTGCTACAGCTCTGGAGGTAGCTAGCATGTGGTCTGCTAGCTAATGCTGAGAGGTGTCTGAGAGGGATGGGAGAATGCTTACTTAGCAGAGAGTGGAGAGGGGAGGGGAGGGGAGGGGAG
>NW_017729027.1:24705227-24707881 GCF_001723915.1 Gavialis gangeticus | reverse complement strand
GCAGCCAGGAAGCAGAGGGGAAGGGCCAGCCCTGCTGTGTAGCAGTGGGCCCTGCACAGCCCAGAGAGCATGCCAGGATCCTTTATCTTAAACCAGGAAGGGGTCAGGGATAGACATTGCATCAACCAGTTTGACCCACATCAGTTAAGTCTGATACTACATTCAACCACGTTTATCTCAAACCAGTTTTAGCCATTTTCGGTTAGGGCGGCTAGGAGCTGGAACCAACTTCCAAGGGAAGTGGTGCTGGCCCCTACCCTGGGGGTCTTTAAGAAGAGGCTGGATGCCTACCTGGCTGGACTCGTTTGAGTCCCATTTCTCTTTTTGGGGTTTTTTGTTGTTCTCCCGCCCTGGCGGGGGTTCGGGCTAGAAGATCTACTAGGTCCCTTCCGACCCTTAATCTATGAATCTATGAATCTATGAATTTTCCAAATGGTTTATGCACACTGAGCATCTGCTCTGTTACAAGTTTAAACCAGTTTCTCATTACTTAAACCAGTTTATGTGTAATGTCTGTCCCTAACCTAAAGGTTTGGCTTGCTGGCTTTTCTGGGCTGAGGAGGCTGCACAGTAAACTATGTTTTTTCCCCCATCAAATTCAGTATTGCTACTACATGTTTCTGTGGGGAAATCTCATATACCTCAAGAGACTGCTCCAGGCATTCTGTATAGGAGGCCAATCCTCCAGGGCACTGTAATAAGCCCCAGTTGTTCAAATATAAGAAGTTATTTTGAGTTCCAACAGATTTCAAGTACTCACAATTAAAGCAAAGTCTTCTAGTTGATTTAATTCATGCCATACTTGTGGGACATCATCCTTGTCACCATTTGTTATCCTTGTCACCATCTGTTATGTTTTGCCAAGGCATTCACAAATAAATGATTCCAGCCACAAGAGTGGGAAAGAGTGATGCTATACTGTCAGGGAAAGAATATATTGTAAACAAAGTAAAACTATGCATGCATTGGCATGAGCAGACGTAGCAGAAAATAACTTTCATCCAAGCAGATTCCTTATATAGGGTTGGAGTGTATTTTTCACAATGTACTATTAGATTATTAATAATTTTTTAAAAAAATATATTCATGCCTAGATCTTTGCATAGATTGAAGTTCACCTTGGCAAGCAACCTATTAGACTACCATGATAAAGGCATGTAGATTTCTCTACCTAGTGGTTCAAAAATGAACAGTGTGTCTATCATCTAGATGTATATATAGCTGTTGTTGACCCCTCAGACCACGTGGGTGGGCATTTATTTACAACTGATTTACTGATGGTCAAACTTTAGCACAAATCCAGAGCAAAGCTAGAATTCATGCTGTTCAAGTTATAGTGATGTACCTTAACCACTCTGCTACCATAATCCTCCTACCATTACTGGTTGGACTAAGTCTAATAAAATAAATTGTTAATAAAAGGGCTAGGATTTGAATTAGAAATGAAGCAAGAGCCAGAATATTTGTGATAAAACACTGCTAAAAATCGGAGTCACTCACTTTGCTTCATTATTATTTTAAGACAAAGTGGATTCCCATTTCATTTCAAGAGGCTTTATTTTAGTCAACAATCACATGAATCAGGATATTATTTAGGAGTCAAACAAACAAAAATATTTAGGATACTGTATGAAGGTGATTCAAAGGTCTGAAAATTAAACTATATATGTGGGACTGTAGAGATGAGCTGATTATAGTTTATAATTTATTTATTTATTTTTAGTTCTTTCTCCATTGAAAAAGATAAGAAAGTGTAGGGAGGTAAAATAACCACAATCATGTGTGTTTTCAGCATCTGAAAATCTTATTTCAGTATTCATAGATTCATAGATTGCTAGGGCCTTGACAGGACCTCACAAGATTATCAGGTCCAGCCCCTCTGCACTAGGCAGGAAAGACAACTGGAGTCAGAGAATATTGTCTTCTCTCCCTGTTCACCGCTCCAGCCACTGAAGAGTGTGAGGTCCATCTTCTTCAAAATGTGTATTCTATCTGTTAATTTCACCTTTCCTGAAAATGTGAGATCTTATTCATTTAGAAGTCTAACTATTGATGCAGGTAAGACATTTAGAGGCAAAGCTGGTCTGATTTACAATGACAGTTAATTTGAAGGACACAAGTTTAGGCACAAGTTTTGAAAGCCAATCTCTACCTTATTATGTGTGTTAAATGGAAGAACAATTTAAAATCTGAGGAAGAACCATTTCATAATGAACTTACATCAGAGCATAAATCTTGAGGAAAATATAAAGACACTCAGTAAAAAAGAGTTTCTTTTTAATGCATTATTCTATGTAGAGAGAAAAAAATAAATATTCAAAAATAAATAGACTAGAAATAATAAACAAAACATTTAAATCTCTATACTACAGTGTCATATATACAATATATTTATATTCAGTTTAATTTTAAAATATTCTTAATATTTATATTTTGTGTAAATTGCAGATGTTCTTTGTTGTACTGATATATATTAGTTTTAAGCAGACTATAAATATTAGGACCCAAAATATTAAACCAACTGAACCCAAACTTAAGTGTAATTGCCCAGCACTGTGTACCCCATGTGAAATGTATCCTATAGAAAGATCAAATCCTGGTCAGCCTTAAACTTTATTTGAGGGCTTTGGCAAGGTTGAAATATTTCACGTGCA
>NW_017729027.1:24684070-24700227 GCF_001723915.1 Gavialis gangeticus | reverse complement strand
ACCCCATGTGAAATGTATCCTATAGAAAGATCAAATCCTGGTCAGCCTTAAACTTTATTTGAGGGCTTTGGCAAGGTTGAAATATTTCACGTTCATGATATTTGAAGATAGGAATTTTAGCCCATGATCATATTACTATGGACTAGGAGAGTTTTGGTTTGCCTTTGATGAAGGTGTAGCTCTCTTCTTGGGATCTCCTGAGTGTATATTAAGAACTTTTAGGGCAGCAGGATGTTGGTTGCTGTCGTCTTCATGCTTTACATGTGGCAGGCGAGGGTGTTATGTCTTGTTGTTGTGTCAGGGATGGCCATGAGTTTTGCAAAGTAGTTAGACAATGGATTTATATGGGATGGTTTGGATAAGAATGATCCTGCTTCTGGCAGGGGTTGGAATAGATGACCTATGGAGATCCCTTCCATCCCTGCTTCTCTGTGATTTTATGATTCTATGAATTAACCCCAATAAAAGTTTACTTTAATTTACCATGAACTTAGGTATCAGATCTGATGGTAATTCAGATGGTATCATAAACCAGTGAATCTCAACCTCAGGCTTACAGGCCAGATACAGACCATTGAACCATATAATCTGGTTTCTTATGTTTCAAAACTTGTGGTGATTGGGGGAGGTCCCACATGATTGGAAAAGGGCAAATGTAGTGGGAACTACAGACCAGTCAGTCTTACCTTAGTCCCTGGAAAAATCATAGAGCAGGTCCTCAAATAATCCATTTATAAGCACTTGGAGGAGAAGAAGATGATTGATTAGGAACAGTCAGCAGGGATTCACCAAAGGCAAATCTGCCTGACCAACCTGATTTGCTTCTATAATGAGATGGCTGGCTCTGTAGATGTCGGGAGACCAGTGGAGACGATGTACCTTGATTTTAGCAAGGCTTTTGATATGGTCTCCCACAACACTTTCACAAATAAGCTAAGGAAGACCAGGCTGGATAAACTGACTGTAAGATGGATAGAAAACTATCTGGTGCACTGGGCTCAGAGGGTGGTGATCAGTAGTTCAATGTCTAGTTGGCAGCTAGTATCAAGTGGAGTGCCCTAGAGGTCAATCCTGGGTCTGGTTGTGTTCAAAAGTCAGACACTAAACAGGAATCTCTTTGCTAAGAGGAAAACACTACAGTTTTCTAAGGGAATATAAAAGCAGTCTTTTTCAAGGACTTTGCAGGAAAATGATACTGTAAAACTGAGGCCAGAATCCTCTCTTTTTCCCCTTTAGGTTCTTTTCTCCCACCCTATACAAACAATAACCCCTCCCCCTCAAGTTAAATCACATTAAGATGTTAAAAATTATCTGTATTATAAGTTGTTTGTGTTTTTAAAAAATCTGATATCTTCATTGAACTTTAAACATTTAACAGTTGGGAAAAATATCAAATACCTATTTATTCTTGTAATATACAATGATAATGTGTGTGCTTTCTGAAATGTTTATATGCTTATAGATTCCACAGATTTCATAGATGTTAGGGCTGGAAGGGACCTCATAAAACCATTGGGTCCAAGCCCCTGCCCAAGGGGCAGGAAGTCAGCTAGGCTCAAAGGATCCCAGCAAGATAAGTATCCAAATGTTTCTTAAAAGCGTCCAGAGTAGGTGCTTGCACCACCTCTGGGGGGAGTCTGTTCCAGGTCTTGGGGGCTCGGACAGTAAAGAAGTTTTTCTTTATGTACAGCCTAAAATGGTCTTGTAGGAGTTTGTGACCGTTGGACCTTGTCATCTCCTGGGGTGTTCTGGTGAACAGGAATTCTCCCAGATCCTGATGCATACCCCATAAGTACTTACAGGCTGCCACCAAATCACCTCTAACCCTGTGCTTCTCCAGGCTGAGGAGTCCCATAGCTTGCAGCCTGTCTTCATAAGGCCTATTCTCTTGCTGTCTGATCATGTGTGTGTCAATCATGACCCCCAAGTCTCTTTTGGTCATGGTGTTAATGAGTGTCGAATTGTTAGTGAGTGTAGCATGGAGCATGATTATTCATTACATTCTAATCTAAATGCCAGTCTTTATATAATAATTATGTGTTACTATTGTTATGTGGCTAGTGAAACACATATTTTATATAGTAACATCATTTAATATTAAAGGTAGCTGCTGTAATGAAAAACCAGTTAATATTAGCAAGCTTATTAATAGGGGAATCAGTTTGGCATCTATCAGCATAGGCAACTTTCTTACCAAATTCCCAAAACTATAAGAACCATTTCTCAAACAGGTTAAGAAGAAACAATGACTTACTAGTGGATGTTTTCATTAATTTTTTTCTTTAAAACTTAAACATAAATAATTTTAAATAAAAAGGATTCCTTTTTAAATCAGAAGTATTTTATAAAGAAATTCAATATACTTTGTCTCATCTAATACAGATTTTCAGCTCCTGGTATTCTTAATTTAAAGAAAAAATATTTTAAAATGGAATAAATAAAGAAAGTAAAATTCTAAACTTTAAATATGCTCTTAAAATTCTCTGCCACAAAGAAGAAGGCAGTTGGTATGATCCTGCATGTGCATTAACAGATTACATATTTATGAGCTGAAAATGAAACCAAGGCCATCCCATGAAGGTGTTATACCAGTAAAACCACAGAGGAGATACAATTTTAATTCAGATGAGCCCTAAAAATATATGCCTTCCAATGAAAATGTGAAAGGAGAAAAACATAAATCTCTATGAAATATGCAAGAAAGCAGCGCATATATATATACCTCCTTTATCTGAGCTTGAGTAACACTGTCATCTCAACATTCTCATCTCAACTGTTCATTTAATTTCTTTCAAGGAAGCAAACAGCAGCAATAAGATGAAGAACAAAAAACCTGCCAATAAGTATTAAGAAGTAACTTTCCAATACTACACTGCTTCTACAACAAAGTGACATCACTGAACTGCAACATGTGTTGATGAAATAGAGCTTGCAAAAGAACTTCCAAGGGAATTATATTATTATTTTAATGAAATGTTGATCATGTTTTAGAGAACAAGGAGGTATAAGCTAACACTGGTAAGCAGAATGAATTATTGGGGATTTAAGATTCTTAATATGCATAAATCTCTCTCTCTCAACACAGCTCCTTGAATGGATGCTTCTAGGCAAGTGATTTCCTTTGGTTCCATAAGAATTATTTTGTTCAAGTATTCAGGAAGTATTTAGGTTATCTATAAAATACCAAATGGGACTCACCTAAATGTAAATCAATGTTCAAGTCTTTCTTTAAACTTTCTTAAACTGTTTAATTTATCTAGAATGCAGTAACAGAGAACTCACTCTGAATTTGGGAAAATATATATTTTGGTCTTAACTTAAAAAGATCTCCCTCAAAGAGGTATAGTCATCCTTGGTGTAAGCTCTTCATCTCTGATGTAAAGGCCCTCCACAGGTAGGTATACAGAAAAGACCAACTGAAGTAACAACTTTTGCAGTGTTTTTATTTATTTATTTGGCTTGGGCTTATTTTTTATTCTGCTCCCTCTCACATATGCACACTTTTGAAGGTAATATGACACACTTAATTAATAATTCTGATTACTTTGTGTCCCCGAAGCATGGTAAGAACTTATTGGGTGCCTCCACACATTTAAGCACGTGTGCTTGCAGCAGCTCATATAGAAGCAGAGCAAATTTAAGCTGGGGCTTTTTGCCTCAGTGCACGTGTTTGGACATGCACTTTGTTGTGCAGCAAATTGTGCCACTTGGGGCAAAATAACCCTGACTGGCTCCTCCTGGATCTGCAGCCAGGGGGAGCTAGAGCCCGGGGCCATCACCTCTGCTGCTCTAGCAGTATAAAAAGCTGCCCTGTCCTGGCCCCATCAGTACAAAAAGCTGCCCTGGCAAGTAGCTCAGGGCTATTCACTCTCAAGAGCTTCTGAGACTCAGCCAATTGGTACCTGGAGACACTACCCCTTGTTCCAGCTGGACTGCTGAAGCAGCCCTGAGAGTTCCCTACACACTTTACCCACTGCAGCAGTCTGGCAGTGGGGGCTGCTGCCTGGCTGTGACCTGATACACGTCTGCCAGACCTGGATGGGGACTGCACAGCCAGTAGAGGCATCTGCCCCTTTGGGTCAGCTGCCAGTGGGCTGTGGCTGCAGAGTTGGCCTCTGTGCGGCACTACTGCCATGTGTGATCCCTGCCCAGCCATCTGGGAAGCTATCACCCAGAAGATGTTCTAGGTGTGGCCCCATTTGGCAAGGAGGTTAGCAACAGCCAGCTGGGTCCACAGTGCCAGCTCTGAGCAGGCAGGGTCCTGCCACTGGCCTCCCTAGCAGGAATTCTAGTGTTCCCTATTGGAAAACTGAAAAATCCCTGATAAAACAAATCCCAAAGTCACTCTGTAAAATACCCCAAAATCCGTGTTCCTCCACAAACAAAACAAAAGACCGCTATAAAGAGAGAGAGAGAGACAGACAGACAGAGCGATCAGTTGGGAAGTCTTTTATTGATATATCTACAGTGTTAAAGCAATGTGGAAGCCTACCAGTGTCAGTGCCATAATAATAAAGTGAACTCAAAATGCATGTATTCATGAATTCATGAAACATGAATATATATTTCACTACCCTCCCACAGGGATTACAGCCCCACACACAGGGGTTACAGCCCCTAAACACAGGCTACAGCCTCACATAGGGGTTATGGCCCCCCAACAGGGGCCAAATGGCCCCCGCAGGGGCTACCATCCCCACTGCAAGGCCCACATTCCTCACCCCAACCCCCTGATTTCTGTCCCACCTGTTCCCATGCCCTGCCAGCTGCTGCAGCCCCCCCAATGCCTGCTGCTCCAAACCCCCCTCCCCCAGAACTACCAATGACTGCCTCACCCAGCCCCAACACCCACTTGCACCCCAGGCTCCCATGATGCAGTTCATGGCCCCCATGATCTCTCTTGCTGTGTGGAACTCATCCAGCACCTCGGCTTGGAGAAGACCCCACCAACGGCCTGACTGATTGCACCAGTGCCCTGTGAGGGAGAGGTAAGCGTGATCACCATGCCGACTGCTCCAAATGTTGGAGGTGAAGTGCAAGGCTACCTGTGGCCCTGCCTTATGCAGCTCCTCCCTCAAGTACTCCCCACATGCCTCATACATGGAGCGCACTACTGTCCTGCTAAAGGTGGTGCATGCAGGCACTTTGTAAGATGGGGCCAAAAGCGCTATGAGCTGCCTGAACCATGGTCACTCATCTAGGGAGAAGGGCTGGCTATCCAGAGGAATCATTTCCCCAGTGGTCTGGGTGATCTCACTCACCTTTGCAACTCACCCCCCTCTGTCTTCAACTTTCCCCACTGTTCCAGGGTGGCCTGCCTCTGCTTTGGGGAGAAGGGGGCTTTGGAGTAAGCGGGGTACTTCCCTTTCAGCATGCTTGCATTGGTGCCAGGCTGACCAGCAAGAAAGGCAAGGGGGTGCTGCCTTCTGACATGCAGCAGCATCATTGTGGTGGAAACATGTTTCACATCCTTGCCCCGGCTGATGTGCCTTCAGTAGTGCTGGCAGATAGCACACTTGGGATCATCTGCCAAATCAAAATGCTCCCACACTGTGCTACTCACCCACTTCTGGGTTAAGGGTTAGGATGGTGCCTTATCCCACTCCTCAGCAAGCCTAGGCACAACAACAGGAGGAGCTGCCTCAGCTGAGCCACTTGCTTCCACAACCTCAACCTCCTCTGAGGTGCTGCTTTTTTGAGGAGACCTTGTTCTAGGAGAACTTTGAGGGATGTGGAGAATAAACTCTGATATTCCCTTGGTTCCCAGAATTACTTGAGCCAGGATGCTAAGCACCCCAGGTTACAGTTCCAGCTCTGCTCTAGCTGTGGGAGGCTCATGCTTAGAGATGACGTTAGTGAGGAGGACACAGTGATTCCACTGCTGGTGCCTATTTCTGGACTAAGGGGAGGTATTGCAGGTGCAGGGACATCAGGTGCAGACGCTGCTCCCACTTCCTTGATTCCACTGGCAGTAGAAGCGTCATGCCTGCTTGGGAAGAAAATGCATCTATGTTTGGGGTGGGGGGACTTGCAGCAATAGCTCTCCCCCAACCCCCTCTCCCTCCCCTGCCAGAAGACCTGGCACCTGCCTTTCCAGCACACTTTGTATTAATCTTTCCTGTGCTGCAAAAGGTGTGTGTGTGTGTGTCACTCTTTTTGTGTTTTGTATTTTATTCCCTCTGTGTTGCATGTGTGCACTGGACTCTTCTTTGATTGCTTGCTCCAGTAATAAGTATTAAGAACAATGTAAAAATGTGTGCTGTCCATCTTCTTTTCTGCTGTGATGTATTTATTTACTATTAATTATGATTGTGAAGTGTGACTTTGTTGTGTATTTTATTCGCTCTGTGTTGCATGCATGCACTGGACTCTGCTTTGATTATTATTTAATAACTATATATGGTATCTTCTGTGATGTTCTATTAATGTGAATGTGTGACTACTACTGTACTTCTTGTTCTTCTTCTGTGTTGTAATGTGTACATAAAATTATATATCTCTTTCTTCTAAGACCCTGAGTTTTATGTTAGTCTCTATCTGAATCTCTGACTTCTGTGTTGTCTTCAGTCTCTATCTAAACTATGATAATATTAATAACTAATAACTACTATATAAAATCTGACTCTTTTCTTTTCCTATGAATATCTGATTTTACTTCTTCTATGTGTGTATATTATAAATGTGTGTGCAATCTGTGTGCCTCCCTGCACAGTGATGGATCACGCTGGCAGGGAAAACATTGAGCTTTCTTTTTTCAAAGATTGCAAAAAAAAACAAACAAAAAATTATAAACTGAAATAAATGAATTGGATAGTATTAAGTAAAGAGAGTCTAAGCTAACCTAAGCTAACCTAAGCTAAATCCTATCCAATTCTTTCTAAGAACAAAAAAGAGCAGCCAAGTTGCAGCTAATTGACTATGAAGCAAGCCAGGCAGCAGAGTACTTTTCTGATGCTGTTGCTCAAGGAGAAACAGCTCAGAAAATGTACAGCAAGCCTGCAAACAGAGGCTTTTATGCTGTTTCTATGTCCCTCCCCCCAGACATGGGGAGAAATCATGCTCACTGGCCACCTAGACATGTCAGTCTTTCTCCCCCCTGCTCCCCCTCCCCTCTCCCCTTCCCTCATCTAAGTTTCTGTTTCCCCATACAGATAGCCCTCCAAATCTCTGCATTGCCAAATCTTTTCCAAATCTTTTTTGAATCAATTTGGAAGCTCTGAATTAATTCAGAAAGCCAAAAGCAGCTAGTGATTTGATTTGGACTCACAGATTTGGCATCCGAATCATCCAAATCTTTTCTGAATCTGAATCATGGTCTGAAGCTTTGCACAGCCCTGAAGATTAGCTCTCAGCCTACGCTTCTAGCCAGATCCCTCTTAAAGTACAGTGCCCGAAACTGGACACAGTACTCCAGCTGTCACCTCACCAGTGCTGCATAGAGGGGAAGTATCACCTCTCTAGACCTTTTTGTGATGCACCTGCTAATGCATGATAAAGTGTTGTTAGTTTTACTGATCACTTCATCACACTGACAACTCATGTTCATCGTGCAGTCAACTATGACTTTGAAATAGGGTGGCCATCATAGAGGACATTCTGGTTTTCTGTTACTCTGTCCTTTGTCCTGTATTGATATGAAACCCGATGCCTTTATGTCCTCTGTTTTTCTCTTCAAGATTCAACCTGGAAAAAAGAAAAATAGAGGACATAAAGGCATCGGGTTTCATATCAATACAGGACAGATGACAGAGTAGCAGAAAACCAAGAGAAAAATAGAGGACATAAAGACATTGGGGTTTGTATCAATAGAGGACAGAGCACAACTGGACAATCCTCTATAATAGCCACCCTACTCTGAGATCCCTTTCTGCTACAGTACTGCTGAGAGGAATATCCCCCAGCCTTTAAGTGTGTTGGTGATTCCTTCTCCTTAGGTGAAGCACTTTGCATTTGTCCTCCTTGAATTGCATCCTCTTCTGTTCTGCCTGCTTCTCCAGCCTGTCCCTATCCACCTAGATTTGTTCTCTGCTCACTATTGTAAATACTTTAACCCATAATTTGATGTCATCTGTGAATTTGGACAGAGTGCTCTCCACACCTTCCTCTAAGTCACTGATGAAGACATTGAAGAACACTGGTCCAAGGACCAAAACTTGGGGCACTCCAGTTCTCACATCTTTCCAGGTCAATGTCAACCCATCCACCACCACTTTCTGGGTGTGTCCCATTACCTAATTTGCCAACCACTTGACCGTGTAATCATGTACATCACAGCTGCTCAGCTTATTTATGAGAATAGGATGAAATACCAGATCAAAGGTTTTCTTAAAATCCAAGTAGGTGACATCAACCTCATTCCCTTCGTCTAAGCATTTAGTGACCTGATCATAAAAAGAAACAAGGTTAGTCAGGCAGGATCTACCTGCTATGAATCCATGATAGGCGCCCTTAAGCATTATTTTTCCTGCTGGACTCCCACAAGTGTGATTTTTAATCATTTTTTCAAAGGTTTTCCCTAAGATAGAGATGAGGCTAACTGGCCTATAGTTACCCGGATCCTCCTTCCTCCCCTTCCTGAAAATAGGGACCACACTGGCTCTTTTCCAGTCCTCTGGGACAGGGGTGACTGGTGTCTTCTGAGTCTTGTGGGGGGTGCACAATTGTAGAATGGAAACTGTGGACCAGTAGCTGCTGGCCTAGCAAACTGTGGACCACCAGCTAGAACACAGATAAAGCTACCTCCACCCAATGGGTGGAGGGGGTGAGCCAAAACCTTAACTGTGCCTGATGCTGGCCCTGCAAAGCTTCAGTTTACCACCCTGAGTGGTGCCAAGTTGGGGGCCAATTTCAGGGGGGTGCATGTGTCCCCCCCATGGCTCCCTACCAGTTGCCTGTGCTCTGGGACTTGACCTGAACACAATGAGTGCTCCAGCAACTCTGGTATGAAGATCATCCAAGCCTGCTGACTTAAACCCCTTCAAGTATCCTTTCATTAGGTTGGCACTAACAGTTGGTGGGCTGGGTTCCCTCCTGTGCTTGTCTATAATCCAATTGGGAGATTTATCTTGATCCATGTTTAAGAATACAGAAGCAAAAAATGCATTGAAGAGCTCAGCTTTGTTCCTCCTATCTGTCACCAGATCCCTGAATAGATGTGAAAAAAAACCTTATGAAGAGCTGGCCAACCAGTTGTTGTTTTCTTGGGAATAAACATTGTGGTTATTCTGCAGATAAAACAACTTCACATTAATCAGTTTGAAATGCATGCTACAGATGTAACATGGACAAGCAGTGATGGCTGGAGAAGAGTATCTCTCAGTATAACACAAAGTCCTCCAGACAGAAGCATAACAGGGAAGCTCCACACCCTGGGAAGCAGCAGTACATGGTGTAGCACCAGCTGCTGTGCTGACAGTGTGGTGGTGCAGCTAGTTACCACCTGCAGCTGCAGCAGAATCTATTTTCCATCCCTTTCTCAAAAAGCAAGCATGTGGGCTGTTGTTCTGGTCACCTCCCCACTCAGTCACATTAATGCTCCCAGATTATTTCCTCCAATCCTTTATAACCTTAAACTACTTACTCTGCTTTTCCATAAACTGATTTTATTTTGAGTTGGACTGTACAGTCAGGTAAATACAGCAGAGTACTTTTCCCTTCAGACAAGTGCCCTAAAACCCCCAAACTTTTTGAGGAATTCATGGGATGTCATGCATGTTTTCTTTAGTTTGTTTTACTGATATAGCATGACCAGACAAGGACATTATTCTCTTGGCCAGCAAAATACCCTCTGTGATAGCTGGCCAGACCTGCATGAGGCAGGTAAACCTGAAGTGGAAGAGAGCAGTGAGTTGACCTCTGTTCTCAGTGGTCAAGTAGAAAATGGCATAGAAAGAGGTTTGGAGTGGAAGAACACTCCAAAAAGTATAAGAATACCCCAGGATCATGGTCTCAAATGTGCCTCTAGCCGCTTTTGAGTTTGTGGTGTGTATCAGACATTCATAATATGCTTAATTATGCCACAATTCAAGCAGAATGTACCACATGAGCACTTGAAGAATAGAAACTTTTATGGCTCTTATTCACTGTGGCTGATTGAAAACTTTAAAAACAAAAGCAAGCAAACAAACAAAAAACAACTCCAGCGCTTTACTTTAAACTCAGTGCATTCCCGTACTGTGCTCCATGCAGAAGAGGCAGCACCTTAGTTGCCTCAGCTCACCTGATGTCTGTGTAGATCACTTTAGTGGGGGGTTATGACAATTTTGTGTAATAGCTGATTGAATCAGTTTTAGCTCAAAGCATCAAAAAGCCTCATTAAAGTGTCCTAGCTATATAGATGCTGCAGAGCTGTGTTGACGTAACATGCTGCTTCTTCCAGTGAAATACGGGGGCGGGGTCTGGGTTTGTTTTGGGTTTTTTTTTATGTCTCCAATCAGTTCATGAGAGAAATTCTGTTTCCCTTTGGTGCTTCAAAGTGACAGGTTTGGGTTATCTGAATGCCACATTTGGCACGTACATGTGGGTGAAGATTGTTTCCTGGACACACACCCCTAGGTGTGGACACAATTACATACAAGCATAACTAAGTGTGTTGACTTGACACATGTCAGATCAATGCTCATGCTCTCAATATCACACTGTTAGGCAGGAGGGTGTAACACAAACTTATACACACACACACAAACTGCACATACTTCACTATGGGTCCACACACATGTACATATATGCAAACATGCACTTCAGTGGCTGTTTGTGTTAACACTAGGGGGCACTTGGGGATAATTGGGGTGCTTGGTGACTAGGGGGTACTTGGGGTACTTGGTGGCCTGGAAGGAGGTAAAGGAAAATTGAGAAAACAGAAGAGGTGAAGAGGCAGAGTCAGAGGATCACGCCATGGTGGTAGAAAGAGCCAAGCTAGTTAAAGAAGCTGGGAGGCAGAGAAATAGAGGTGAGGAGCCAGGAGAAGAAATCTGGGAGAAAAAAAGGGAGAAGTGGCAAAGGGGTGGTGTAGGAAGCTGGGAGGAGCAGTGGACCAGAGCTAGTCAGAGAAGCTGGGAGGAGCAGCAGAGAGGTGAGGTGAGGGGTGGTGGAAGAATCCAGGGGAAAAAGCAGGGATTGGGGGGAGAAAGCTGGGAGGAGCAATGGAGCAGAGCTGGTCAGAGAAGCCATGAGGAGGAGCTGGGAGGAACAGTGGAGAGGTGAGGTGAGGGGAGGTGGAGGCAGAGCAAAACCCTGGGGAGGAAAGCAAAGGTGGGGTTTGGAGGAGAATAGAACCAGGGGTTAAAGAGCAGAGCTGGGGTGGGGAGCTGAGTCAGGGGTTAAGTCAGGGGTTGAAGCTGGGATGGGGCTGGGGGTTGGAGGAGAGCAGAGCTGGGATGGAAAGCAGAGAAGCAGTAGGGAGAACTGAGCCAGGGTGAAGAGCAGAGCTGGGGGTTAAGTTGGGGGTTGAAGCCAGGATGCAGCTGTGGAATGCTGAGAGGTGGCAGAGCCTGGAGCCAGAGAAAGCCACGGAGCAAGGAAAGCTGGGAGGTAGAGAGAGAGAGAGAGCTAGGATGGGGATTAGGGGCAGCAAAGCAGTTAGGGCCAGAAGCAGCAGAGAGGGAGCCAAGATGACAGGGAGAGAGAAAGGGAGAGAGATGGGATGAAGGTCAGAGGGGCGGGGGTTAGAAGATCAGAGAGGGCCTGGAAGGTCAGTAAGACAAAATCCAACTCGGAGTTCCAAAATAACAGTTTTATTAGGTGGGTAATGCAATACACTGACCAAAAAGTTATTGGTTCACACACATACACGCATGCACACACACACACTCCTAAACACACTCACACAATGGCAGCAGGAGAGGAGAGGCTTAATGGAGGGACTGAAGTCAAGGTATGAAGAAACAGAACTCAGGTCCCTTGCTTGGAGGAAGAAGGTGGGTGATAGCTATCTATCCCAGGCTGAGACTTGATCCTTGATGGCCAGCAGGGGGTCTTCTCTAGTGAGGTGTTGTCCAGAGGGGGTCACACGCAGGGCCTCTGGCTGGATAGGTGCCATGGCATAGTGCTGGTCTAGATGGAGAGGGCATCCCAAGGAGGTCACACTCTACCACCCCTTTTTAAGTGGTGGGCTACCTGTGACTCCAATGGGGAGGACATTCCCAGGCAAGGGCCAGTCCTGCTCAGATGAAGTCATGTAGTGCCAGGTGTCTTCATTGTCTGGTGGGATTCAATGGTGGAGTTGCTGGTTTCTATTATGTTCTTTGTTTCCATGTTGCTGGTTTCTTGATGAGTCTTTATCTTTCAATTATTGGGTTTTCTCTCTGGTCCTGGGAGTAGGTCTGTGGTTTCAGAGGGAGTCAATGCAAGGTGGTGGTAGGGTCATTAAGTTGATGGTCCGGTCATTCAGTAGGAACTATTTTTAGGCCTGCTACCATTATGTCTCAAGCACTCTCATTCATCCAGGAACCAATTTACATGGGAGGGATAAGTGTGAGTCACAGTTGCAACACAATTATAATAGGGTATGTCTGGGCAGGGGACACAAAATGGAGACCTGACAAGACAAGATGGAGACTGGACACTACTTTGGCTAATTTACAGAAGCAGGCCTAAATCATATGGTATCAATATAAAACTGTAAAAATCAATACAAACATAATAGTAATATGACATAAAACAGTAAAAATCAATATAAAAAATAACAGAACACATTTACAATATAAAAAGGGGCTTGTTACAATAATGGAATACAAGAACTTAGCTTTTCTGTGACTACTTATAAGGGATAAAGAGGGAAGACAGAAAGTCAGAAATGGTTGGAGAAGAGAAAGGAATGTATTTTTTTTTAAAGAAAAATTGGGGGTTTTGCTAAAAGTGCATATTGCGAAAATAATATGGAGAAGGGGATGATGACAGCCTTATTGTGCTTCAGCCTAAAAAACTAGATTCCCCTCACAAAGACAGGGTTTAAACATACTTCTCTCTAATTTTCAAGCACAGAACTCTAACATGGCACCACAAGTCATGCACAAGTCTCAACCAGTGGTCCTTTTGAAGCTGAGCCACTGCCCCTTGCATTTACTAGTCATTACAAAAAAAACAAAACAAAAACAAAACAAAATGAAAGACATGGATGGCAGCACAGTGGAGAAGTTTCCATCTCACTGGGAACAGGATTCTCAGCTAGAACCTGTTCCCCATTTCTTTGCAGTGTAGCAGCCCCCTTCCTGAGCCACATACACTCTAGCTACCTCTCTTCCTCCTAGCCACATGTATATCCTTCTATAGGGTGCCCAGGTCCAGTCACAAAAGGAACTGTGGATAAATTCTTTGTAAATGCTGTAACAGTGATTTGTATTACATTAGGAAGCCAAGAAAATACAGGTTCGTGGCAAGGAGGTCTAAAACCCAGGACTCCAAGTTTCCCAGGCAAGTGCCTAGCTACTCAACTACTGACACCAAAACATGTGAATGTCCTGCTGCTAATCATAGATTGTATAACCCACATTTTGGGGCCATAGACTTTGGTGTACACCTAGAAGTGATTCACCCATGTAGCTCTGTACATTTCTAACCAGTGTGTAGTCTACTGTTTATGCTCAGTCTTCACACATTGTGTATATGAACACTTACATGCCAGGAAGGAGAATTATTACCTGCTCATAAGTATCAAAGTGACTCTTAGTTGACTAATAAAAAATCACTTGGATGATCAAAGGGAAATAGAATTCCATCCTTTTGTATTACTGGAGTGCCTAGAGGACCCAACCATAGTGAGGATATTCTAGCCAATATACGCATGTGAACTGTGAGACAATTCCTAGCCAAAAGACATAATAATCAAAGTAGATGACAGGCAGAAAGTTTGAGAAAGAAAATAAGCTGGTAAAGAGAATTAACAAGGTAGTTTAAAGCTAGAAGATTCAAAAGAAGCTGTGATGACAAACTGACATTTCAAATATGCGTAATTTGTTTAATTGAGTCAAATTTTTTAAAATTAATTTCAAACATTTCCAGATATTTTTTTTCCCTTTTCAGTATAGCTTTCTATCTTTAAGTCAGTTCAGGATTTCTAAACAAAGACACAGATAACAAAAAGAAGACACATGATCAACTTGGATGCATTGCTACAGAGCTTTCAATATGACAACATGATAAAAACAAATGAGGTATACTTTGAAATTACTCTAAATCATTATTTCTATTGATAGAAAATAAGCCTGGTTTATCATATAAAATATTCCTGATTTATGAATCTCTCTGGTTAAGAACAAAATAAAATATTTCAAAGAAAATAAACTGTTGCAGTAAATACTAACTTCATCTGGCTTCTGACATTATAGCAGCATCCCTCAAAGTATTTATAACCAGGGGTCCAGGTTTTCCATTTCCCATGAAAAACAGGAAAAAAATGAATTTTCCTTTTTGTGTACCTTGGTGATGCTAGGTGTGCAGGGTGTGCCTTGCTACGGTGGTGCTCTCATGGCAGCAATGAGCTTCCCCAGCCAGCCTCATTCTGCTCTTCCATGCCAGGTGCTACCCACTGGGTTACAGAGGTCCCAGGGGAGGGGAAGCAGGGCAAGCAGCCTGAGCCTACAGCAGGAAGCCTATACTTGCCCCGTACCCCATGCCATGGGCTCTGCTCCGGACATGCTACCCATAAGCAATGGGGAGCAAAGCTCCACACACTGCAAAACAGCAGCAGCTGCTGCCTCCTGTAGGTAGCAGCTGGGGCTCAGAGGCTGCTGTGGTGGGGCAGGAAGCTGTGGACCTGAGTCCCTAGCTTCATAGCTCTGGCAGCTGGGGCCCCCTCCAGCAGGGCAGGGACCTGTGGGTGGGGAATGAGGGGACCAGACCTGCTTCCCAGTGAGATAAAGGGACAGGGGGAGAGCTCCGATTTTCCATAAGATAACCTAAATCAAATTAAAAAAAATATAGGTATTTCAAGTGTATTTTATTATAGTGATTGAGTCAGTGGTAGGCTTCCAAATTGCTTTAAAACTGTAAATCTATCAATACAACATTGTGTTCAACTGATACCTACATAGTGGTGTTTCATTTTAATTACAGATTTGGGGGTTTTAAATCACAGAATTTGCCATTTTCAAACAGAGAAAAACAGCCCCTGTTTATAATTATGATGCCAGAAGCTAGGGAAACCCATATTCTTCAGGAAGACTCCAAAGTCAGATTCTATCAACTGAACTAGAAACTATGAAACTATGAACAGTGAAGTTTGAGGGAGGTTGCTGCTCAGAGGTATAACTAGTAGGGCTGTGTGAAATGTCACTGTCAGTTTTGTTTCAATGCTGTTTTGACTCATTTCGAGGTGGAAACAGCAAAATCTAAATGAAACAGATATGGTCGAAACAGCCTAGAAACAAAATGAGGCAAGTGGAAACGTTTCGCCATTTCGACTCTGTTTTGCCATTTCGTACATAGGCTATAAAGGGGAAAGTCAAAACAGCCTATAAATTTGTCATTTATGGCCTGATTGTGCTGAAACTTGCAGGATTGGTAGCCCCTTCGAAGAACATAAAGCCTACCAAGTTTAAAGGAGTTAGGTGCAGAAAGTTCAGGGAAACTGCACCCTAAAGTCCTGAAAGCAAAACTCATGTCATGTGTATATGTTAAACCATAGTGGGGTCAAAACTGCAGCCCTGCTATCACCTGGTGAGGCCACAAAGCCTGCTAAGTTTCAAGGAAATAGGTGCAGGGGTTTGAAGGAAACAGTACCTCAAGCTGCAGACAAGCAAAACTCATGACATGGGTGATACTGTGTGTGTGTTAAGGCACAGCAGGGTGAAAGCTGCAGGGCTACTAGCCCCTGCTGTGACCACGAAGCCTGTCAGCTATCAAGGAGATAGGTGCAGGGGGATTTTGGGGCTCTGCACCCCTAGCTGCTGACAGGCAAAACTTGTGACATGGATGCTTGTGCAACTGACCGTGTCCATCTTGGGGCAGAGGCGGGTGAAAACTGCATGTCTGCTAGCCCCCGCTGTGGCCACAATGTTGGCTACAAAGGACCAACTCACAGGATCATCAGAAAATTCTAGTTTATTAGTTGGATGAAAAAGTCAGATCATAAACCTTGGGTATGATCCCCTCTCACACACACACACACACACACACACACACACACACACACACACACACACACACACACACACACACAC
>NW_017729027.1:24682834-24684042 GCF_001723915.1 Gavialis gangeticus | reverse complement strand
CACACACACACACACACACACACACACACAGTAGCTAGCTGTGAATACTAATTACCGCTGTCAAGATATATCTATCCTCAAGTGCTGAAGTCTGTCATCGATAGCTGGTCGAGTTTTCTTTCAGTGTAATGTTGCTTCAGAAGGAGGTTGATGGCTGGTCCTTCTGGCTGGAATGATAGGATGTTGGTCAGGTCAAAGAAGGCAGCATTGGGAGTCATTGTTTGCTGCCTTTTATCCTACTCTGGCAAACTTTAGTGACTCCCCAGTTCTCGGGCTTACCTAATCCAGGGGTCATTGACCTCGTGGGACGTCTCCCTTGGTAGCTGCTGGATGGCAGTTGTCAGCACCAAAGGTCATGTTTGCAAGTACGTGCAGTCTCGGGAGTCCATTGATGAACTTTGATTAATTCACTGCCGTGATGAATAGGGCTCTGGAAGCGGTTGACTGGGGGTATTCAGTCCCAAGAGTCAGTCTTCAGAATTCATTAATTCAAACCAGGGCTTCTGTACCTTTAACAGTGAAGCTTCAAGGCTCTATATTGATACTTTCCTCTTGTTAGTCTGTGGTTTCATAGGTGTTAATCCTTGCTCATTCACTCATTATCCTAGCAACTAGCTACTGTGTTACGCAATCATCCCTGAGTGAATCACAATTGATTGCATAACACGGTAGCTAGCTAGGTGTTCCACCCCTGGGTTTTATATGTGTAGTCCCAGGCCTGGGGTTTATATGTGCCCCAGGCCCTGCCTCTTTCAGTCAGCTGACCGCCTGCAGGTGCGGGCTAATTCCCTCCTTCCTACTGCCATGGTAACCTGCAGCTGTGGGGTTCCTGACTGACTGCTAGGGCCCTCTCCCTATGCAGTTTCAGCCCTTAAAGGAGCAGGCACCTTAGTGCCCTGCGACACTAGGATAACAAGTGAGTGAGCAAGGATTAACACCTATGAAACCACAGACTAAGGAGAGGCAAGAATCAACACAGAGCCAGGACCTCCTTCAAACTTCACTGTTAAAAATACATTAGCCCTGGTTTGAACTAATGAACGATGGGGAACAACTCCTGGGACTGAATACCCCCGATCAACCACTCCCAGAGCCCTATTCATCATGGCAATGAATTACTCAAAATTTATCAACAGAGTCCCGAGACTGCATGTACTTGTGAACGTGAGCCCTGGGGCTGACAGCTTCCATCCAGCAGCCACCAAGGG
>NW_017729027.1:24677153-24682711 GCF_001723915.1 Gavialis gangeticus | reverse complement strand
AGCCACCAAGGGAGACATCCCATGAGGTAAATAATCCCTGGATTGGGTATGTCCGAGAACTGGGGAGTCACTAAAGTCAGCCGGAGAGGGATAAAAGGCAGCAAAGAATGACCCCCAAAGGCACCCTCTTTGACCTGACCAGCACCCGGCTGGTCCAGCCAGAAGGACCAGACAGTGACCCTCTTCTGAAGCAACATCACACAGAAAGAAACCTTGACTGGCCATCAACAGCAAACTCCAGTCATTGGGGATATCATGACACTGGTGATTCATTGATAGTATTCATTGCTCTGAGTGTGTGTGTGTGTGTGTGTGAGGGGATCATCCCCAAGGTTTATAATCTGACTTTTGCACCCATCTAATAAACTAGAATTGTATGATGATCCTGTGAGTTGGTCCTTTGTAGCCAAGATTGTGGCCGCAGCAGGGGCTAGCAGACCTGTAATTTTCACTCCCCCTCTGCCCCAAGATGGACACAGTCAGTTGCACAAGCATCAATGTCATGAGTTTTGCCTGTCAGCAGCCAGCTTTGGAGGGTCCCAGAATCTCCCTGCACCTATCTCTTTGACAGCTGGCAGACTTCATGGCCACAGCAGGGATGAGCAGCCCTTCAGTTTTCACCCTGCTGTGCCTTAACACACACACAGTGTCACCCATGTCATGAGTTTTGCTTGTCTGCAGCTTGAGGTAGTTTTCCCCAAACCCCTGCACCCATCTCCTTGAAACTTAGCAGGCTTTGTGGTCTCAGCAGGTGCTAGCATGCCTGCAGATTTGACCCCACTATGGCTTAACACATACACATGACATGAGTTTTGCTTTCAAGATTTTGGGGTACAGTTTCTCTGAACTCGCTCTACTTATCTCCTTGACTCTTGGCAGGATTTGTGCTCTGAGAAGGGGCTATCATTGCTGCAAGTTTCATCCAAAACACGCCATAAATGACAAATTTATAGGCTGTTTCATCCGTCCCCATTATATCCTATGGGTGAAACATCAAAACAAGGTCAAACAGTGAAGCATTTCGACAGAAAGGAACAGAACAGCTGTTTCAACTCGAAGCAAAATTTGAAATGGAACACCATTCCGTCAAAATGTTGAAACGCTGTTCAAAACAGAACACTACTGTTGCACACTGCCCTAATAACTAGCAGTTTGAGCACCCTCCTCTGGACTAGCAATTTGAGCATCCTCCTCTGGACCCTCTCCATGTTGTCCACATCCCTCCTGAAGTAAGGCTCCCAGAACTGAACGCAGTACTCCGGCTGCGGCCTGACCTGCGGATGCTGTCAAGCACCCTCCACCTGCCTCAGTTAAAAAGCAAACAAATAATCATGTTTCAACACATACGCTTGACATTTTGTACTTAATACTATAGTCACAGGGGAAAAAATCTGCATTGCATTATATATATGTCTTATTGGGAAAAAATAATGTAAGTAGCTTTTCAGAAATTAATGATACAAGGGATGATGGAGTAATCCATTCCTCAGAAGTTAAAAGCACCCTAAATATTGTACAAATGTAACAGTGTATGAGAAAACACAAGAGATTCCATGAGAAGAGCAATATATATCTATGTGTATATATATATACACACACACAAACACACACTCTTCAAGATTTGGTAGAGGCAAACTCATTGATCACCTTGTCACAACTGATAGAGTTATCAAGGTTACACTCCACAGACAAGATCACCAAATTTAAAAAGATGCTCCTGCCCCATTGCAGAATAGAGTATGGGGGTAACCTGGCTACTGCAACATGGGTGTTTCTGTGGGGCAGGGCATCTTTCTACCCTTGTACGAGCTGGACGGTTGGGTTCTTGCTTATAGCATGCTGCCTGCTTCACCAAAAGCTTCTGGCTCTCCACAGACAGTCTGCTCCTGCTGCAATTGCCAGGACCATGGGAAGGAAAGCTTTCTGTGTATGCTCCCTGATGCATGGAGGGCTCCAGCTCCCTGCATGCAATCTGTTGCTGTGCCAGGTTGGAAGGAGCCAGCTCCCTGTGCACTGCCTAGATTGTGCTGCTGCTACACAGGCAGCTCCTCAGACACTCTGCTGTGCTGACCTGGGATCCCAGGAAACCATTGTTTTGGCACCCTTCATATCTGGCACCTGGGACATGGGCCTTGCTCACCCTACCATATTGATGCTGCTACCACTGCTATGTCAGTGAGTCACATTCACCTTTCGGTTGTGTTAAGGAAAAAAACAAACAAACCTAGGGAATGTTAATAACTTTTTCTTTGATTCATCTATCTCCTCTTCCCTTGGTTTCTTTTGTTACCTATATGTAGGGAAAAGATCAAACCTGTTTTCCCAGTAATGGGCAACTTTCCCAGGTATAAATATAGAATGTAAGCTTGAAAGCTGTACTTAGTTCTTATTTCAAATAGTGTCATTCTCTTCCTCCCAAAGGAGTATTACACTATTTGTACTTTCCCCCTTTTGAATTAGTCAGTGCTTATTAAAAATTGTAATACACAAAATAGTAGACTAAACAGTTTTGGAGGTGGTACACCAGCAAACATACAACTTTCATTTATAAGAAAAAGACACCAACTTGTTTGCTTAGGCCACAGTTTTCCAGTCTTAAAACAATTACAAAAATAAATATAAGTTTACATTTTTTACCTGTCTCGCTAAACTTACTAAAAAAAAATCTTTGCATTACATCAGTCAAACCACATTAAATTCTCTCATGGAGATCCTTATTTAGAATTAAAGCAGTCTCCATTCAGTTTTTCTGTCCACAAAGTGAAAATACAAGCTACAGAGAATTAAGCCATTTTGATGGGAAATTTATAGTTTTAGTAAACTTGTATTAACTATTCTACGTGTTTCTAGGTAGACAATCTCCTAGATTTTTTCTAAAAACTATTGGCGTCTCCACAAATCTAAAACATGAGGCCAATTACTTAAAAAAAATCTGTTACTTTTTAGATCAAGTCTTGGCCCAATGAGGAAATAGACTCCGTGGATTCTTATTGTAAAAAGAATTCCTAACTTATTTTGGCAGTCCTTCATTAGGTTTTTCATACCACAAGGTGCTGTTTACAGGATACAGTAGAGTTGGAGTGATTATGTTCCAATGTATCAAAAAGAGATGTTGATTTGTTCTTTTCATCACAGGCAGAAAATATTTAGTGTGGTGGTTAAAATGTTGTGCTGAAAAGTAGGAGAGACCCTAGCTCAAGCCCTTTCAGGATGGGGTGGGCTACAGCACAGGACCACTGGTCTCCTCAGAGGGAGAGTTTTTGAGCTTTGGTGGCAAATGCACACATGACCCTTTTCTGTTCTTGAGAGCCCTGTCATGCATTACATTGATGGCATGATTAATGTGGGCCATACATTAAACCAATTTAAGGCACCATAAAATGACAAACCAATCACAATATTCCTCATATTATGTGGAACATCCTGTGGCTAATTTTTATGGCATCTTAAATTAAATGTGTGACAAGCCTGAGCGCAGAAGCTGTCTGACGCCTGATGCTGACAATCAGCTGATGTTTGGAATCAGTCCTCATCAAAAATGGGTCTCTAACTGGGGCCAAGGCTGCCCCAGTTCTGCCTGCTCCTAGTGGGCAGATCAAAGGCACTCCCCAAGGGAGCTGAAACCCCCAAATCTGATAGCCCTGCTGGACTTCCAGTTGTAGGGGAACCAAAGCTGCCCAATTCAGGAAGCCTCTCAGCCTCACCTGTCAGGAGCCTGTGATCCCCCATGCCTGGTAACCAATGGTTGGCTGTTGGGAGTAGGGATTTAAATTCCTCAGTGCAGAGAGCCTCTTGACTCTACCACCCCAGAAGCCTTTTTTCCTCATGCCCAGGAGCAAATGTTTACTTGATGGTAGTCATGCAATTAGGATCTGTCTTTATCCTCATAATTGTATACCATAATGTGCATGTGTGGCATTGCAGAACATGTAATTGTTAAGATTGAGGATCAAATCCCAACATACAATTATTTGACTATCTGACAGCAGCCTGAGGCTAAGTCCAATAGACACAGGTTTTGACTTCTTCTGTTTTGGGGTGTCTAAAGCTTCTATGCGTCCACAAAATGTGTTGTGTGTTATGACTGCCATTGCACATTCTCAGTAAGACTTTACAACTGTGCACACTTCAAATAATGTTTTCATATTCTGGGTTTGCACCGCTACACATTTGTGGTTGTACTTGTAAAATGTTCGTAATATTTGGAATCCTTCAATAGTGTTACAAAAAATAGCATTTCTTTTGTTTATTTGCATAAGCTTGGCATTCTCTAAACCAGAGGCAGGCAAAATACTGCCCGCGGGCCTGAAGCAGCCCATAGATGGACTTTGTCCCATCTACAGTGGATTCTTTTGGTCCTACTTGGCCCAGGTTCCATCCAGCATGTGGTAGGTCCCACCACCTCCTAAGCACACAGTGGGGCTAGGGTGGCTCCATAGGTGGACTTCCTTTCTAGCTGCCTGGGAAGTCAGGGCAGTCCAGGCATGGGATCTGGGTGGCTACAGCAAAAAAGGCACAGAAGTGGTAAGGGGGAAGGGCTGTTTTTCCCCCGTGCTGAGCAGCAGCTTCTGCCTGACCATTGCCACTCCTCAGCATGGGCAGGCAGTCTCAAGTAGGCATGGGGTGGACTGGGTTCAGGGCTGTGTGTGCGGGTTCTGGTTGGTCTACTCCAGCTGGGGTGGACCAGAGCAGGCACAAAGTGGGCCAGGGTCATAGCTGATGCTCTACAATGTTGGTGGTGATGGGGAGAAGCTGCAGGGCTGGTGCAGGGGGTGCTGACTAGCACATGGCAGCTCCCCAGAACTGCCTATGTGGCCTATGGGCACAAATAATTGCCCATCCCTGATCTAAACAGGACATTTGTAAGACTTTATGTTGTCCTGAGACGCTTCAAATGATTGCTGAGAAAATGTGGCTTAACCCAACATTTCCATCTATGAGTATTCTTTTTCAGGTACTATCAGTGACTACATAATCAAGGCCAGTGACAGGCCTTGATTATGTAGTAAAACTAAAGATAAACAGAAAACAAATCATGATCAGCACAGCAAGCTTTCAGAATCTCATGGCCATTTCCTCATCCCCCCTTCTGGCTATAACTTTTTCATCATCCTTGCAATCTAAAAAGATTGAAGCAGATCCAGTTTCTTAGTCTCTCCTGATGATGTTCCCTCTCTCTCTGCAGGTGTCAAGAGTCCAAAAGTACAGGGTCTGTATGCTCTGTCATTTATAAGTGTAAGATTAACACTTACTTAGGTTGTGGATTCCAGTCTCCCTGCTGTTTTTTTAAACGTGTGCTATCAGTCAACAGCCTTCTGCTTTTAAAATATTATTTTATAGAATCAGGGCCAATAAATGCAGTATAAGCAATAGCAAAATTCACATTTCAATGGGTTATATTACCAGTAAATCTATTAAATATCTAAGGCAAAATAGACTATTTGATAAAGCCTGCTAGAAAAGCAACTGCTGTTCAATTCTGTTTGGCACAGAAAACATTTCTGATGTTTGAGTTATCTTTATGGGATAAAACAAACAAAACCAAAATGATTGTGAAA
>NW_017729027.1:24667940-24672153 GCF_001723915.1 Gavialis gangeticus | reverse complement strand
TGGGTTATATTACCAGTAAATCTATTAAATATCTAAGGCAAAATAGACTATTTAATAAAGCCTGCTAGAAAAGCAACTGCTGTTCAATTCTGTTTGGCACAGAAAACATTTCTGATGTTTGAGTTATCTTTATGGGATAAAACAAACAAAACCAAAATGATTGTGAAAGAGTAGAAAAATATTTGCAAACGCTGTCATAACCTCCTTTCTATGAGGTTTTCTGTAAAGAAAGAAGAACAAAAAGGAAGTAGGTTTCAAGGACATATGGATAGGGTAGGATGGATATTTACCCTAGGCCACTGTTTGCTTTGAGCTGCAAAATACAGTCCTCCTCAGGGGACAATTGCTAGAGAAGGATACTAATCTACCTTATGGTAGGAAATGTTATCTAACCAGTCCTGCTGCACCCTATAAAAAGGTGAGGGAGACTGGCACCACCACAAAATGTTGCCCCATCTTTGTGAAAAAATATCTACATCCCTGGTGGATTGTGGTTGGACTGCATAGAAACAGAAAATTCAGTTTGTAAGGGAGGTCATCTAGTTCAAAGCCCTGCTCAAGCCCAGATTACCCCTCTCTTATCCACCCCAGACAATGACTATCATTCAGTATCATTCAGTGATGGTGTTTAACATTAATGGATGCAGAACAAACCTCTGGGAAACTCTTCTTGATACCTCCTCTCAGTTTAACAGAGCCAGTAATGACTATTCTTTGAACATGTGAAACATTAGTTGTTCTGAGTTGCAGGTCAATGAATAGGACTTGAGCTGAGACCCAATTGTGCACACATCATAGAGCGGTTTTATCTAGACTGCATTTCTGCAGCTGACTTAATAGCATTATGGGATAATATGCCAAAAGCCTTGCTAAAATATAGCACATCATGGCTCTCCACTTCCACAAAGCCTGTCATCTTACCATATAAATCTAGTTAGATAAGCATGAACTTACTCTTAACAAATCAAAGTTCACTATCTTTATCACCTGGTTAACGTCTTGTCTTAAAATATGTTCTCTGATGATATGCTCCAGTATTTTTTTTCTGGGTCTCAAGGTTAGAGTAATTAGTGTTGAATTCTTTAGGGCTTCCTCCTTTCCTTCCTTTAAATATGGTCCCTTTTCCAAACTTTAAGAATCTCTTTTATGAAACCTTTCACTTGAGATTCTGTTAATCAAAATACCTAGAAGGAAGAATGAGGGCAGAGAAAGTGAAGGATCTCAGGAAGGACACTGAAGATCTTACTTTTAACTCTTGTGTCATATATAGTTGACATGGAATACAAAGAGCTGAGGCAACTAATCATCTTGTCTGGATTTATCTCAGTATGGAGATGTAGAAGTAGATAATTGTTTTTCAGTCAAGGAATAGTAACAGAACTCAAACACTGTAACTGTACTTAAAGTGTAAGGACTATTTTATTATCCATATCTCTGTTATTTCTTCTAGATTGAAGTGAGAGCCAAAAGGAGATATGGAATCCCTTGTCTAGGGGTTCAGCTTATAGAGAAAATCTCTGGGTATAGTTTAAATCTCAAAATCAAAGCCTGCTTTGGGATATATGAATTCTTATCTTAAAACAAGAAAGATGTGAGAAATTAGTTGCTCTGAGGTGCACGTCAACAAGTGGGAATTGAGCTGAAAACCAGAATGAAGCTGTTATTTAAGAGACAAATTAATTTAGATGGAGCAAAAGAATATTATCAAAAATTCTTAGATACAGGTAAAAGGTAAAAAGTCTGAGAATGAACCTCTAGTAAAAATGAAACCTACAGTATGTTTAATAAAAATACAAACAGTTTTTACTGCTAAAATTAAACAAGTATGCAAAAGTCGTGATGTCCATTTTCCTTAGCTGATTGTAGGTAGCTGGTGGGTTTTTCTCTGTACAGGAAGAATTTGTTTTTCTTTGACAAATTAGTTCAATAAATAGTAAGTAGCATATGGTGCTTTTCATGCTGGATGGATAGGCAAGCAAAAGTTTGTTAATAGTAAGTAGTGCAAAGAGAATCTTTAAAAAAAAATCTTAATTGTTTGGATGTTGCGTATCAGTCTTAAGACTACCTTAAAACCCGTTCATGACACGCTAAAGTAAGGCTACAAAAATATAATAAAAAGGGCACATTTTGACACAGTTGAGAAATATTAAAAGCTAAAAAAAAAATATTCATATTTTACTCAAAATGTAAGTGATATACAAGAAAATATATTATCATTAAAAACACTGATCATAGAAGCTACAAATTGACAAATACTTTATTTCTCAAATGTAGTAAGCTCCACACGTTACATTGTATCACATTATCCTACACACAAGCCATATAATTTAAACTATTTTTCTAAACTACTTATTATTTACACAAATTTTGTGGGCTGTTCTTTTACCTACTGTAGCAGGTTTAGGCTCAAACAGTCCTTTAACTATACAGAAATATACAGGAAACAGCATAAACCACACTCAGTGCCCAAACATTAACATAATTCACACAGGCTAAGTCCAGACAGTCCAAAAGCTTGAGGCTGAATTGATTCAGTCTTTGCAAGTTAATCTAAAATGCAGTGATTGAACAAAGCAGAAAATGAACAGACATTCACTTTTAATTCAGGAAATGCAGTGGCTCAGGCCAGAAGCTGGTGGGCACTAGAACACACCTCTCAGCCTGCCAGCCACTGTCAAAGGGGAGGGACTGAAGTTCCAAGGCTTTGTCCTGCTCCCTGCTTGAGCAGAGGGGGTATGACCAGGCCCCAACCCAGGGGTTCCAGTCTGAGGTCAGGGGGAGGGGTGCTGTAAACACACTGTGGCCTGCATGAGACACCAGCCTGGATTAGCTTGGGCAGGGGAGAGGGGGGAAGTGTCTGCAGACACCCCCACCACTGGCTCCCTGCTCAAGGAGGACAGGGGGAAGCCCCTGCCAGGCTGGGGAGGGGTTGGGTGGGGAAAAAAATAGTGGCATTGAATTCATAAAAGCTGGAACAAAAATAGTCCATTATATGAAGTGAACATGTATTGAACACAGCAATTTGCAACCAAAAGCACATGATAGAGCAACCAAAAATCTTCACCCAAGCTATGGCACTGCCCAGCAAAATACAGTGAGAGCACACATGACTTAGTCTAACTTAAAATGGAATGCAATAAACCAAAGAGACAAGGAAAAGCCTTGCATAAGTCTTAATTAATTCTGAGGGCAAAGTGTCTCCTTAAAGCCAGGTATTCAGAAAGTCCTTCTTGGGGAAATCAGCAGGTGGTCTAAGATGTTGGAGTGAAGATCCCACAGACCTCATCTTTACTTGGGTTTTTACAGGTACACTTGCACCCCTTTCTCCTGCTTGGGTGCCTTTTTATTAGTATGCTTGTCACCTATAATACCCTTGGCAGGACTCTCATGAATTCAGTGTATTTTGTCTCTGCTTAGGTATTCTAGTCTCCCAGCTTTTGCAGCTTCTGCTTTATAATGTAAATGTAGTTCTTTCCCTTCTTTGGTCACACCAGCCCAAACAGTCTGGGACCCTCTCCTGTTCCCTTAGCTCTGTCTCCAGCACATGCATGTAATGATTGTGCCAGGTCTTTGCTAACATCTTCCTACTTTCAGGTTGGTCCTGAAGGGCTTGGCCCTCTGGTCATAGGTATCAGGGGATCAGTCCCCCAAGCCCCACTTCCTCAGCATCTTCTCCCTTCCCCATGGCCTGTGGGAGCTGAGGAGAATTATGCTGCCTCTCCCTCCCCTTATCAACTGCTTGCCTGCCTCAGTCTCTGCCACAGATGGGACAGGGTGGAGTCTGCTGGCAGTCCCACTCAGGCTGTTCCCCCTCACCCTTTCTGCTCCAGTATCAAGGAGGGAATAGCTTGGTAGGGGCTGTCCCCACCTCTCCCCACCTCCCCTCCCTCCACGCAGCCAACCAACCTGCAGACCCTAACCAGGTTTCCCAACCCCACCCCATTGTCAGCCAGCTCTCACAGCTCCAGCTATGGAGCAGAGGGGCAGGGGCAACCTTGCTCTCTGGAGCAGACAGAACAACCCAGCCCAGGGCTGCAAAGCATCCTGAGATACTGGGGAACTCTGATTTAATTTGAACCAGGAAGGGGTCTGGGATAGAAATTTCATAAGAAGGTTTGACCTAAATCAGTTAAGTCTGATACTACATTCAACCAGGTTTCATAGTTTCATAGTTTCTAGGGTCGGAAGGGACCTGAGTAGATCATCTAGTCCG
>NW_017729027.1:24656172-24667257 GCF_001723915.1 Gavialis gangeticus | reverse complement strand
ACTAGTTCCTCACTAACCCTTGGCCTAGGTGTGCCTCCCCTGGGGCCTGAGGGGGGCCCAGCGGGGGGGTGGCTGTTCCGGTCCCTGCTTAGGAAGATGGAGGCAAAGAAATCGTTAAATATGTTGGCTTTATCGTCTGGTTTATTTTAAACCAATTTCAGCCATTTTAAAACTGGTTTATGTGCAGTGAGTTTCTGTCCTGTTACAGGTTTAAAACAGCTTCTGATCACTTACAGCAGCTTATGTGTAACTTCTGTCCCTAGCCACAAGGTTCATTCCTGAGAACCTGAGATGGTTCCTCTTGCTGTCTGCTGCTTTTTTTCTTCATTACAGTCCTTCTTCTCTTTCTCTGGGTGGATTCCCTGTCACCATACTGCTGCATTCAACTTTGCAGCACTGGGTTTCTTCCAAGAGCCAAAGCTTCTCTAGCCTCGAATTGCAACTACCAGCCAGGGAACACTCTTCCTCTTTCTCCTTTCTTACGTTACTGACTTTCACTTCTCTCATTTCCTCTCTGTCTCTCTTCTAACTCAGTATCCCTGACTCCTTTCCCTGGGAGTCTTTTGTCTTCCTTTGGTCAGTTCGTTATCTTTCACAGCTGGCTCAGTCCTCTGAGTAGGCCTATAATTAGCCTTACTGCCTGCTGCTGACTGTTGTCCCTGCAAACCCGTAGACTCCTCCAGCCTGAAATATGCAGTCTGCTGCAAGCCTTTGCCAGCCAGCCTGCTACACCTACTAAAAATGATAAAGGTACGTGTGTGTGATTAAGGATGTGGACTGGTTAAAAAAAAATCCACAAGGGGACTGGAAACAATTCAGTAATCCTGTCTCAAACCATAGTTTCTTAATTGGGTTTGTTTATATTAAATTTACCTTCTATAGATTTGACAATTTACAGGAAAAATATAATGCAAACCGTAAATGAAGGAAACAATAAATACTTGATACAGTTCTATGTAGGTAAAACACAGGTTACTTACTATCAATGGCTTCATATAGACAGATAATCTGGGAGAATTCTCTCAGGTTTGATCTTCTAGTAGAAAAACTTACCAAGATTCATGTGCACAGACATTTTAATGCTGTGGCCCTGAAAAATGAAAAGCCTGAAGTGCTGACACTGTGCAGCCAGGGAAGGGGTCCTCCATACACATCTCAGTGTGCTTTGAAGTCCACCTTAGTCTGCCTGGTGACAGATGGCAGTAATGCATAGGGGAGCCCTGATTGGCTGACTCAGAAATCCAACAATCAGCCTGTGTTTCCCTGAAGAACAATGTAGAAAATGTGAAGGGAATAGAGTGAAGCAGCAGTGTCTAGTGAGTGATACACTGTCTCCCATGGGGAGGTAGGGATTGTTAGACCCTGACTCCATATGGCGCCCAATGACTAAGGAGGCAATGGTCTAATTTCTCATGGATCCTGGCACTCATTAGCCAGAGCAAGCAGGGAGGAAACAGGAGCACACATTGCTCACAACAGCTTTATTCAGAATGGAGACAGCTTTGGGCAAGCTCCCTCACAAACACCCAGTCTATGAACACAGGGAGTAGCACTGAAAAATATTTTTTCCCATGTTTATACACTTTGAATTAACAGTTATTCTACCCTTACTCCTCCTTGTTCCACACATATCTTCTCCCATTTCAAGCTCTGCCTCTGTTTACTGTTTGCTTCATTAGCATGGAATTGCCTGTGGATGTAATTCATTTACATAACATCTTGTACAAGCTCATGCAACAGACCTTGACTCCTTTTCTTTGATCAATGGGGAGACTTTGACCAAAACCTGGAAGCTTCTGGAGGCTTCTTCACCAATCACCATTCACGTTTTTCCATATGTTCATCTTGGATTCTGTTATCAATTACGTGTTGTTTTTTACATTCTAATCTGTTTTTCTGTCTCACGTTGTACCACATTCCACATTCCTAAAATGTCACCTCATTCACAGCACACAGACTCACACAGATTCACTTGCTGCTTTTTCCTCAGAAAATGGTTGACACAGTTAAAATGGTTACTTAGCATAAGCAAATGGCCGGCTTAGCTATCATTCTACCTTGTGGTCAGCAGCTCTGCTAGGCCACAGGTCATGCCTTGTATTCATCTGCAAATCCAGTGCTCCCTAAGATCTAAATATTGTCACCCTAACAGGGATGTTGGAGGACTTTATTCTCTTTGGAGAAAAGTCACAGAATGTTTTTCCCTGGGTTATTTTTTTTCTTGCAAAAGCCATTTTAACACTGAAAGAAAAACCCTGAGTATCTGTACACTGAAAACTTTTGGAACTTTGCAAAATCTGTACAAAAGTGTACCTGTGTCTTACCACAAGCATCCAGGGCTACCATCTCAAAACCCTTTGGATAGGTGTGTTAATGAGTTGGTGCTTTTTTATGTAATAAACCTGGCTGAGCTTTTTCCACCAAAATTCATTCTTTGTGTAACATCAAGGTCTGCAATGGAGCACACAGTCTGCAACAGCAGCACAAACGACATCCTAACAGAGCACTCATACATAAAGAACTACACTGAGCAAAAGAAAAGAGGGTAACAGGTTAAAAGAAAATGAAAGATCTATAATGTAGCTCACTAATATTAGTATTTTCTGGATTTTTCTTTTTCCCTTTTCCAGATTCACATCCTGGAATAGTATAGAGTATTATAACATTGGAAAACCATTATATATAAGTACTGATTATAATATGCAGAAATTCTGATTGTGTGTGTGTGTGTATAAAATCAGAATTTCTGCATATTATAATATTTTATTCAAGCTGTAAGCATTCTATATAGATTGAGGTGAACATGAGAGAAACTTTACATCTGCTAAATATTTTTATAAATATTTTATACATTTAATAAATAATTGTATAGTCTGTCTTCCTATAATTCTATAATATATTATTCTAAAAATCTGGTTTTTAATGTTCTAGCCAACATTTAATCCAATATATGGTACTCTGATTTCTCATAAGATATATTTCCTCTTTTGTCTGTACTAAACCTCTAAGAGACTTTTTTAAAATATTTTTTTTCTGATCTCTATGCCTCTGGATTCCCACTTTCTGACCACTGCTGTTCATGCTGTCACTCACTGCTTTAATACTGTCCACACAGTTAACCTCTTGGTTCTGTTCCTATCATCTTTCTTTCCTTCCTCCTTTCCTTTCTGATAAATACACGGTCTGCTGTGATGCCTATCCTTCTTTCTAATCTTGATTATTTGCTTCTTTCCCACACCATGCTGTCCACCTTTCTAATTCTTCCCCTAAATTCATCTGAGTGGCTGAGCACCTTTAGGGAACATCTGGTGATTATACTGATTTCTTTCATTTGTAAGTTTATTTTTTCTTTCAATAAATAACCCCCTTTCCTTTCTCAATAATATTACTTCTGCTAATTGGAACTCTAGAAAGCAACCAAGATCAACTCTCTGTGATACTCAAAACCTGCCAAAATAACCCTGTGAGGATTGTATAATTGTTCTAGTAATCTAAAGGCCAGGCTGTCACTCAACTCCCCTCTAGGATATTACTGTTATATGTAGAGACAGATAGGCAGAGTTAGAGACAGAGCTAAGAGAGAGTTTCATGTCTGTGTGCTATTTAGCAGGAATAAATAAACAATTTTGTCAAATTGTTTCCCGACTCAGTGAACTGAATCCACAACACCATACTGCATAACACCAGTTTGTGCTGTGACCCCATCTAAACCTTATCTGTTGCTTTTTAACCTGTCATGTTTACTTCTTTTACAAATAGGCAAGAGAAAAGAGGGGATTAAAAGTTTCAAGAAAGGTGTATGAGTAGCTGACTTGAAGCTTAAAATAGGAGGGAGAATAAAAGAGCTCTTCAAAAACCTTGAGCAATTAACTTGTTTTTATAAGTCAAATATAAAACTGATACACCTCAGCATAAAACTTGCATGAGACAGAGGTGTAAGTAATAACTCTTCAGAAGGAGTTTCTAAAAAGTTGGTAGAGGCTTTGTGGATGAACTGTGTGTAAGAAGCAACATAAAAGAAAACAGCTAGGTCCTGATTCAGTGGAAATTCCTTTGGCTTCATTCAGACTACTTATTGACTTAACACTAAGCATTTACCTGAACATCTTAGAGAATTGGGTCAAGAGTACAGTGTAAGTAGTGGATCAAGGACCAGAAATAAATAACCATGTATAAAGACAAAACCTGGAAAACTTTGATTAAATACATTTTTCAAAGACCATATTCAAATGAATTCAGGCACTTCATGGCATGGCTTGACCTTTATTTTAGTACTGAATGCCAAACACACTGAATAAATTAATTCACAAAAAGTTAGTGGAATCACTATTTTGTTCCCCATAGGAAGTTACATTATGTGTATTTGTAATTTGTAATTACTGTATTTGTAATTTAGCTTGCACTTCTGTCCATAGTACCTGCAATCTTATGTTCAGAGCTGCCGGGGAAGTTTAAAGCGTAGAGTTGAACTCTGATTTATGAAAAACTGCATGCCTTTATCCTCAGTTAGGATTCTTGAAGCACTTTGAAATCTGTGGAGAATTTTATTCAAAACTTTCTCAGTAGTAGATTCTACCCACGGAAGAGATTGCTTTAAAAAAGTGTGTATCAGAAAAGTAATGTTCATATCTTACTGTCTCAGTGTGTGTGTGTGTGGGGGGGGGGTTCCCCTAAAAAAGGATTCCAGGATCAAACCAGGTTGTAGTAGACTTAACACAGTTCATTCATGTGTGCTGCACTTCATAAAGAATGCTACATTGATGGTTATATTAAGATTGAGCAATCTTTTAAGTTCCAAGTCTTTTGTACACCTGAAGTTCAAATCAGTTTCTTAACTCAGTAGGCATGTCTACACATGCGCATTATCCCAATTTAAGGTTCATGAAGGGTACACGTCTACATGTGCATGCCCTTAATGTGCCTTAAAAATGGCGATTTAAGCCTTTTCAAGTCTAAATTTGATACCTGCATAAAGCAGTTATCACACTTATGCACAAATAGTTAAATCATATTAGCAAACATGTAAATGTGCTAATGTGCATTAACACGCTATGTGTCCATTGACTTGGGGCTAACTTTATTTGGTCCACACACCCTCATTAAAAAGTGCATTAGCACGTGTGGAAGTGTGCCTAAATTGCCTTAATGCATATGAAGTTTAAGAGCACATAAAAGCATGTGTAGACATTCACAGTGGGCATGTCTACACATGCGTTTACTGTGCAGTAGCTTACTGTGTTGTAAGTGTTTTTTAGACCAGCATCTACATGTGTAAGCATTACAGTGCAGTAACACTGTGTGTGCTATGACTTGGGAGTAATATTACTCCCAAGTTAGTCCATAAACACAGTGTTACTGTGTAGTAAGGTGTCTATATGTGCCTTACTACTCAGTAACTAAGTGGGCATAAATCTGCTACCTGCATTATTCAGGTAGCAAATTTACACACAAGTAGGTGTAAGTTGGCATAGTTATTGCACAGTATGGACATGCACATGTACCCGTGCATCCATACTGTGCAGTAACCTAAGTTACTGCCAGTAACTGTGCACATGCAGATGCTCCCAGTGTCTTTCACATTGCTTTTAATGAACATGTCTATGTTCTAACTTTTGTCTGTTATATCTAGTGCTACAGATTCAGTTAAAGCATGTGCTTTATCTTATCAATCTTTTCTCCAGTCTTAAACCAGATGTTCTAAATTAAATAAACAACTAAATAAATAAAAATGTTCTCCTGACCAATTTGTTTCCCACTTTTGTGTAGAGAAGCAAGCCTAACTCAGTTATGCTTAACTGGGTTGCTGCAACATCTTTTTAAGGATGTCATAGAGTGCCATTCAGTATTAAAACTCTTGGGTTTATGAACACCAACATATGATTTACAAGATGAACCCAGAATTTTCACAGTAATGAAAACATTCTTACCGGTTGTGGTTTTTTCGTAGTCCTTTGAAATCAAATACTTTCTCCATTAATTTTTATTATTCAAAACATGAGCGAAGTAAGTTTTTAAACTTGGGGTACTGCCTAAATTCAGAAAAGTTATGGAGTGGTGCCTTGACTCTAAAAAACATGTTGAGAACTACTCCACTGACTTCAATGAATACAAAAAGCATAGCCATTAGCGTGGATCAAACCAGTGACCTTCTCTGTCAAAAGAACAAGTTCTTAACATTCAAATGTTGTGGGTACTAAAAACAATATTTGTACTAACTCTGTATTTCATAGTTGCTGGATCACAAAAAGCAATCAAGTTATGAGACACTAAACATTTTATAAAATTAAAAATGAAGTCAGGACCTCCCAAACTAGAAAATTCTGAGGAAGTAGGAAATCCAGGTTCTAAGCCCCACCTCCCACAGATGTTTGAACATGCTTCAGCATGGTGTTCTAACCACTGAGCCATAAGTTAGGTACTGTCTAGCCCCCTTTTCTTGAAGCTGGACCTCCTGGACAGCAAAACAAATGGAATGAGTGACCAGGAGAAAAGAATAAAGCCAGAGGATGTTGGTTCAATAAAGACTGATGCGCCCAAGGATGGGAAGTATGCTATAAGCTAGGCTCTTGCTCCCAAAGAAAGCTGCTCTCCATCCATTTTATCTAATTAATATTAATGGCAAGATAAAATCAGTAGGCATCAAGGGAAGGACTGCAGAGATCAGTTGATAATACCTAACATAGTGGTTTAGAGCACTATACAGAGAAAAAGGTTCAGTTCCTTTTGGTGGGAGAAGCGCTGAGGATCCTGGTCTGCAACTTATTATTTTCTAGTTATTGATTTAAAACATGGGAGATCTTGCCTCAATATTTATACAGGGATGTGCACAGATGGTAGTGGTGTGGGTATGACTTAATTTTGCTAGACAGTAAAATGGAAACCAAAATTGAGTGGAAGCATTAGCAAGTAGTACTTACATGGCTCGGTAGCTGCTATTTAGACATGTAAAGTAGTGGTACCTTGATCCTTTGATTTTTATTAATTGGCCAGGAGATGTGGTGTTTTTCTTCCTTCTGTAGTACCAGTTTCTTCTTGCTTCAAACCCCAAAGCACAGCTATAGCTTCAGAAACCACTAGACTCTTCTAGGAGCCATAGAATGGCAAATATTTTGCATATATTCAATATCACTGAATTGAATTACAGTAATCTTATGCATAAAGTTTTTCATGTGTATAAGTGCTTGTGGGATAATGGCTCAATTAATGTCTATAGTTATTTACTACTAGCTTCTCTCAATAACCTCTTTCTTTAAAAAAATGTTATTTGCCTGAGAGGAGAAAAGCCTATCATAACTGAAAGCTGTACTTCCATTTGCACAGGCCAGATAGTGATCTTACAGTAACAGTTTCTCTTACAGGCTTCATCCACACTAGTTTAATCTCAGCAGGGTCTTACTTGGTTCAAAAACCAATCAGCAGCAATCAGTTCTTTTTTATAGGGCCTCTCATTCTTGAAGAAGCTTTAGCTCTCACACAAAATTCAGGAAGCGGTTCTCTTAATAATGGTCATTCCAGGCAGAGATGATGTGAACTTGGCTTGCATTTAAAATCTTTTTCATGGTAATTTTAGTTATAGGTAAATTCCTTCCACTAAGAATGGAAAAAGCAGTGGAGAAAATGTTATTGTATCTCAGGATGCTAAAGTTAATACATAATACACACTAAATACATAATCCTTAAAGTGTGCATCTGTAAATCAGGGTAGGACTAGGGATTTCATCTTGACACTTTTTGTAAGTATAATCAGCACCTAAACCCTCAGGTTACATGGTTTGTCCTGCTGTTTGTTCCAAAATGGACCTCAATAGACAAACATAGACCAGCATCCCACTACTCTTAACACAAGGCTATTTACTGTATTTAATAAAAAATCAAATGTTACTATAAGTTCTTAATACACTGGTCTAAGTACTTAATTATTTATCTGAGAATATATGTATATTTCTAAACAGCAGTTGGGCAGGGGTCTCATTTTATATCAGAGTTTACCCAGGAAATATAAAATTATGCCACCTCAGTTTTCTATAGCCTTTTTGTTGGAAACTTTTGAATATCTTTGCAAAGGAGATCATTAATACCATTTTACAGATGCAGAGAACACCACAAATAGATGACATATCTTTGCAATAACCAGGCAGAGCCAGGGAAAAAAAAGCAAAACAAAACACTAAACCATATATTGAAGTTCATGGTCTAATGTTTTATACATTTTTTATCAATTTTTGCTGAGGACACGTATGATCATTTTTATTGCTGCAAGATGAACCTGCATTGTCAGAAAGCAAAGGCATTTTTCTAAAAAATAGAAATGCTTGAAAAGTCTTTAATAGTGACTGGAAGAGGAGTTGTTCCCCATATTTTTGTATATTAAATGTATATATACATTTATATGCACATACACTCCCACACTAACGTACTCAAAACTCAAGTCATCCAGTGTTCCATACAGTCTTTTGACAAAACCATCCATAGAGATGAACTAACTTAGACATTATCCTATACCTCACATAAAATGTGAGAGTCCTGAGCCAAAGCTGAGGAGCTGAAGTACAAGAAAGAACTTTTTTGTGTCTCCCATCCCTCACCATTTTGTTTTATATATTCTTCATCAGCTTAGATTAGCCAGTTCTACAGCCAATATGTTCAGTCTGGAACGTTGTATAGGGCCACAAATACTTTTAATCATAAAATTATTCACCTAGATCACAGAAACATGGGCTGAGTAATAGAGCTAACTATCTTCCTGGTCTTTGCATTCAGCTCTGTAATATATTGAACTATTATTTGTGTTAAGGGGACAATTGCTGTTATAGTATTGTTTTCACAAATATATTTTATCTCATTATTGTTGGGAAGTTTCCTGAAAAGAAATCTATGTCCAAGGACATTCAAAATTTTGCCTTCACTGTTCCATGGGTCCCACCACAAATACAAGAGCATTTTCTACATAGTAATGAATTCTCCAAACCAACTTCTGAGTGAGACATATTATCCCTATTTTTCTTTACAAGAGAACTGAATCATACAGAAACCAGACAAATTATTCAATATCATGTTGATAATCTGATAGGGGAAGGAATTAACCTCTGATCTCCTTAGATTTATTCAAATTCCTGAACAAGAAGATCACACTTGCTCTTTCTCAACTGGCAAATTATATCACCCCCAAATGTATAGGCTAAGGATCACAATGAGGCATTTCTGTAGGAATGTTTGTATGAGAGTAATTCTGAAGACAGACAAAATAAATTATTAGTAATATGATGTATTAGGAAAAGCTGAGTCTATTTTCTTAAGAAGCTTTCTACTGGAATGGAACTGTATAGTTTCAGGACCTAGGGTCAATATGCTATGTACACATTCAAAAAGAGGAGCAGGTATTGCTGACCTCCAAGTCATAGGCACCAGAAGTAATATGTGCTTGTGGGGGTCATTTGTCAGGTATCTGGGAAGAAGAGGTTTCATCTATCTAGATACAAGGAATATTTATATCAAAGTTCTCTTCCAATTTCTGGCCAGAAATAACCAAGCAGCTTCCTGACCCATACAGGGCTTTTTCTTGGGTACAAGCCCTTCACTGGACCCTTAGCCCTGTCTCAGCTCCCCCATACATCCCACCATGTCCCAGATCCTTCCGGGCTTCAACCCCTTCTCTACTCACTCATTGGATCACCTGTCCCAGCTTCAGACCATGGTTCCCACAACCTTGCATGACTACCTTGGTTTCAGCCCCTAAACCACTTAACTTTAGCCCACCAGGGTGGAGCATTGCCCATCCATGCCACCTTGGCTCCCCAAATCTCCAATGTGAACATAAACAGCTCTAACACAAAGCCACTTACTATAGTAGGAATATATTCTATAGATAAGTGGCTTTGTGTTGGAGTTGTTTATGTTCACATTGGAGAAATATTTATGTGAGATATTCAGCAGCTGCTTCCTACAGGAGCAGGACCACTCTGAGCTTTTGGCTCTGGGTCAGGCTTATACAGCCCTTTCTCCTCCCTTTTCCAGTCATCGGACCTCCAATCTTCAGGGCTAGGCTCAGAGATTTTTCTTGTTCCCTGATTAGCAGGCCTGCCTCCTTAAAATCAACATCTTCTACCTGTCTCTTCTATCAACAGGCTTATTGCTTTGCAACTAGACTCCCTGTGGAACTGCACCCACCCTTCTGTTAGTAGCAGGGGTGCCATGCTACAGGATGACCTTTCCTTGAGCAGGGGGCTAGAATAGATTACCTGTTGGGGTTTCTTACAGCCCTACTATTGTATGATTCAATTCTGGCAATGCAGAACAGGCAAAAATATTCAACAAATGTCTCTGTTCCATTTGTTAGGGGAAGGAAGGGACAGAAGGCATAGTCATAACATGATAGTGATGATAAAGTACTTTCTACTCCACGATTACTAAGGATGATGATAAACAGCAGCTACTTAAGTTATACAATTTTAAATCAGCATGTTCAAGTAATTTTATTCAAGAGTTGAAAACAGCTGGCTAAGATGCTCACTGTACTATTAATGTTGATTTTCAATAAATCTTGGAACAGTGGGAAAAGGGGAAGTTCAAAAAGACTGGAAGAAAACTAATGTTTGTGCCAATATTTAAAAAGGGTAAACAGGATTACAAGAGTAACTATAGGCCTGTCAACCTGATATTGATCCTAAGAAAAATAATGTAGTAGAGTTGGAGTGTTGTTATGGAATGCATAGAAGCTTATCCAACACTTCTAGCTGTACATTTGGTCCAACAGAAAATATGACAAAAAACCCTGGCCTCAAGGGCCAGGTATAGACATTACATTTTTACTAGTGTAAGAGGTCAGAAACTGGTCTATATCTATAACAACAGAATTTCAGCACATATAGTCTGAGTTAAAAATGGTAGAATCCAGACTGTTTTACCTCCCTCCCCACCACCTTCCGACCAAAGGATTAATGTAAGTTCTGTTTGCTACTGATCTAAACTATGTCACTTACAGGAAACCATGTAACTTAGATGGATGCCTCTTCAGGCTTTTTGAATGTCTGTACCTAGCCAAGAAAAATAATAGAACTTTGCATAATAAGGACTTCCACTAATAAA
>NW_017729027.1:24655371-24655673 GCF_001723915.1 Gavialis gangeticus | reverse complement strand
ATACAATGTTAGTCAACTAAGCCCGGGGGTGGGGGAAGGAGGGTGGGGGAAGGGGAGGGAGGGGGTTTGCAATGCTGACAGAGAAAGAAACCCATAAACCCATACAATAGTCCACAACGGTGGAGGAAGTAGGTTGATGAAAGTGTCTTAGCCCATATAGAGTCTCATTGCGGGGGTCCTCTTCGGGTGGAGCAGGATTGTCCATTTCTGAAGATTCCTCTCAAAGTGAAGTTTATCAGGTGCAGAGCGGGGTTCAGGCGCTCCCCTTTGGATCCAGTCCAGCAGCATTCAGTCTGGTGGGG
>NW_017729027.1:24652636-24655222 GCF_001723915.1 Gavialis gangeticus | reverse complement strand
GAAAAGCTGAGTCTATTTTCTTAAGAAGCTTTCTACTGGAATGGAACTGTATAGTTTCAGGACCTAGGGTCAATATGCTATGTACACATTCAAAAAGAGGAGCAGGTATTGCTGACCTCCAAGTCATAGGCACCAGAAGTAATATGTGCTTGTGGGGGTCATTTGTCAGGTATCTGGGAAGAAGAGGTTTCATCTATCTAGATACAAGGAATATTTATATCAAAGTTCTCTTCCAATTTCTGGCCAGAAATAACCAAGCAGCTTCCTGACCCATACAGGGCTTTTTCTTGGGTACAAGCCCTTCACTGGACCCTTAGCCCTGTCTCAGCTCCCCCATACATCCCACCATGTCCCAGATCCTTCCGGGCTTCAACCCCTTCTCTACTCACTCATTGGATCACCTGTCCCAGCTTCAGACCATGGTTCCCACAACCTTGCATGACTACCTTGGTTTCAGCCCCTAAACCACTTAACTTTAGCCCACCAGGGTGGAGCATTGCCCATCCATGCCACCTTGGCTCCCCAAATCTCCAATGTGAACATAAACAGCTCTAACACAAAGCCACTTACTATAGTAGGAATATATTCTATAGATAAGTGGCTTTGTGTTGGAGTTGTTTATGTTCACATTGGAGAAATATTTATGTGAGATATTCAGCAGCTGCTTCCTACAGGAGCAGGACCACTCTGAGCTTTTGGCTCTGGGTCAGGCTTATACAGCCCTTTCTCCTCCCTTTTCCAGTCATCGGACCTCCAATCTTCAGGGCTAGGCTCAGAGATTTTTCTTGTTCCCTGATTAGCAGGCCTGCCTCCTTAAAATCAACATCTTCTACCTGTCTCTTCTATCAACAGGCTTATTGCTTTGCAACTAGACTCCCTGTGGAACTGCACCCACCCTTCTGTTAGTAGCAGGGGTGCCATGCTACAGGATGACCTTTCCTTGAGCAGGGGGCTAGAATAGATTACCTGTTGGGGTTTCTTACAGCCCTACTATTGTATGATTCAATTCTGGCAATGCAGAACAGGCAAAAATATTCAACAAATGTCTCTGTTCCATTTGTTAGGGGAAGGAAGGGACAGAAGGCATAGTCATAACATGATAGTGATGATAAAGTACTTTCTACTCCACGATTACTAAGGATGATGATAAACAGCAGCTACTTAAGTTATACAATTTTAAATCAGCATGTTCAAGTAATTTTATTCAAGAGTTGAAAACAGCTGGCTAAGATGCTCACTGTACTATTAATGTTGATTTTCAATAAATCTTGGAACAGTGGGAAAAGGGGAAGTTCAAAAAGACTGGAAGAAAACTAATGTTTGTGCCAATATTTAAAAAGGGTAAACAGGATTACAAGAGTAACTATAGGCCTGTCAACCTGATATTGATCCTAAGAAAAATAATGTAGTAGAGTTGGAGTGTTGTTATGGAATGCATAGAAGCTTATCCAACACTTCTAGCTGTACATTTGGTCCAACAGAAAATATGACAAAAAACCCTGGCCTCAAGGGCCAGGTATAGACATTACATTTTTACTAGTGTAAGAGGTCAGAAACTGGTCTATATCTATAACAACAGAATTTCAGCACATATAGTCTGAGTTAAAAACGGTAGAATCCAGTCTGTTTTACCTCCCTCCCCACCACCTTCCGACCAAAGGATTAATGTAAGTTCTGTTTGCTACTGATCTAAACTATGTCACTTACAGGAAACCATGTAACTTAGATGGATGCCTCTTCAGGCTTTTTGAATGTCTGTACCTAGCCAAGAAAAATAATAGAACTTTGCATAATAAGGACTTCCACTAATAAAAAGTAAATTAATATAATATAATTAATACCAATCAAAGTAGACTTATGAAAACAGGTCTTGCTGAACTAAGTTGACATTTTTAGTATTATTGTTATGAGATTACAAGTTTGGTTGAAAAATACAATAGTGTTGATCAATAGACTTAGAGTCAGATCCTATTCCACTTTTATTCATGCAGGACACTAAACTCAATAATCTTGTTCCACCCTGAACTACAGGCATGGTAACCCCCTTGCCCCACTTGTGCTGTAAGAAGCAGCAGCAAGTGGGGAGCTCCTGGCAGACCCAGCTCAGGTTCCTGCTGCTGGGACAGAGAGAGAGTAATTAAACCCCTCTCTGGCCAGTTCAGCAAAGGCTACTGCCAGGGCTGGCCATACCCCTACCACTGGAGCAGCCAGAGTGAAGAACTGCAGGTCCGTGATGGTGGGACAGGGGAGGGAGGGAGTGGGGGAAAAAACTTTCCCTGATCCCTTCCAGACCCCTAACTATCCCTGCTCTGGCTGGGTAGCAGAGGGGTGGGACAAGCCCTGCTCAGCTGCAGGAGAGAGCCCAGAGAGCATGCTGGGCTGCTGGAGGATTCTGGTTTAGCTTAAATCAGGAAAGGGTCTGGGACAGACATTGCATAACCCGGTTTAAGCTCAATCAGTAAAGACTGAATTTTATTAGTAGATGGTTATGATTGTGAATCCAAAAAGATGACAAAGTCAGTAGGGAAATACAAATTGCCCAAGTGAGGGAATAACATTAGAGGGATGGGTGTGAGCAGGGGAATG
>NW_017729027.1:24639651-24647636 GCF_001723915.1 Gavialis gangeticus | reverse complement strand
ATACAATGTTAGTCAACTAAGCCCGGGGGTGGGGGAAGGAGGGTGGGGGAAGGGGAGGGAGGGGGTTTGCAATGCTGACAGAGAAAGAAACCCATAAACCCATACAATAGTCCACAACGGTGGAGGAAGTAGGTTGATGAAAGTGTCTTAGCCCATATAGAGTCTCATTGCGGGGGTCCTCTTCGGGTGGAGCAGGATTGTCCATTTCTGAAGATTCCTCTCAAAGTGAAGTTTATCAGGTGCAGAGCGGGGTTCAGGCGCTCCCCTTTGGATCCAGTCCAGCAGCATTCAGTCTGGTGGGGTCAGAGTACTGGTGGTGGCCCATGAAGTGCTCTACATAGATGTCACAGGACCAGTGGATCATGTCAGACACCATGAGGCAGAGCATCAGCTTGGTGTAGCGGCAGAAGACATGGAAGGCATGCAGGACACTCTCGTTGCTGGGGTCCCAAGTTCTGGGCATTCCCACAACAAATGCATTGACTGTCACATTGTAGCTGTGGCCCCTCAGGATGTTGGCCAGAGGGGTGTACTTCTCCTGCTAGCAAGCCTGGGCATTGGTGAAGGGTTGGAGCTGGATCTCGAAGGGGATGGTCACATCCACAATCATGATCTTCTTGGCCTCTTTGCTCATGATCATGATCATGTGTCACAGTGCATCTGGCTCTCACAGCTAGGGATAGTGTGGTTCGTGAAGATCTCCCCTGCTGCGGCCAGGGTGGCTTTCACCGGGAGGTCCTGGACAGCATTGTGGCGGAGCTGCCAGGCTCTGGTGTGTGGCCTGCAGCTGCACAGCACATGGGGGAGGGTCTCTGCCATGTGGCCACACCATCAGCACCTCTTGTCCCGGTGGCCGAAGCAGACAGCCCCATTCAGAGGCAGGCGGTTGGGACACGCACGGAGGAGGAAGCGCCAGTGTGCAAAGTGCATGAAGCTCCCTCGGGGCATGAAGTGGTTGCTGAAGTCCCACTTTGAGGTGATGTTGAAGAACTTTCCCTGGTCGGGTTTGGCCCTCGGGTCACCAATGTACTTGTTTTGGATAGCATCCTTCAGGAACCACTCCAGGAAGGTCCTCGTGTGGGACATCATGGTGACACAGTCGACATGCAGGGCTGGTTTCAGAGAGACTCCCAGTTCTTGGCGCTCCTTGGTTCAGGTCTAGGCACAGCTGATGTGCTTCCCGTGGCAGCATGTGGGGTTGTGGGCTCGGCTTCACAGCGAGGCAAAGTCCCCGCCATCTCTGACAAACTCTCCCTCCAGTCAGCTGCTGAGGAGGACAAACAGGGATGAGTCCAACTTGTGGGTGTCCTGCATGATCCCACTTGTGGTCTCTTCTGGTGTCTGCTTGGCCCGGTGGCCAGTGGGCATCCCCAGGTGGCAGTAGACCTTGCTGTCATGTAGGTGCCTCATCTCCTGGCCCAGTTAAGATTGATACTGCATTCAACCAGGTTTATCTCAAACTGGTTTTGGCCATTTTAAAACTGGTTTATATGCGCCGAACATCTGTTCTGTTACAGGTTTAAACCACTTTCTGATCACTTAAACCAGTTTATGTGTAATGTCTATCCCTAGCCAAAGTGTTGCTGGTCTGCATAGTGTTTTGTGCAGTGTAATTTTGGAAAATCTGTACAAGACAAAATCTCTTGAACATCTAAATTCCTTATATATCCCTATGTTGCCCTACTTCTGCATGCTTCGAAGAGATACACTTAGGGCCCTGTAAATCTTGTGCTAGCAGTTTTCAAAGTGTAGGTCACCCCCCAGATGGGTATGAAGGAACATGGGGGTGGGGGTGCAGTGCAGGGGAGCACAGGCAAGAAGTTTGCAAGGAGCCAGCATGACTGCAGTCTCACAGAGGTATGTCGTAGTGGGGAGCCCCAGGCAGGCTCTGCCAGCAGGCTGCTGCTCCTCCAGGAACCCGGCATGGTGGTAGCACAGAATAGAGCTGTAGCAGGATCAAGGCAAGAGGTGCTGGAGCTGTGGTGGGTGGAACAAGCTGAGCTGATCTGAGCTGAGCTGAGCCAAGCTGAGCCACAGCAGCTATAGTAATGCCAACTCTCACAAAACAATAGCAAAACTCCCAATTTCCAAATCAGATTAACTCTAACCCATGATCTCAGGATACAACTCTCAAATCTTGGAATTTTTTTTCTTCCAGTACCTGTAGAAAGCACACAGCTGGTAACTCTGTGGAGGAAAAGGGTCTTTGGGGAGAGGGAAGGGGCCAGGGTGTACAGATTAAGGCCCCCATGGTGAAGAAGGGAGAGGGGCAGGGGCTGGGTTTAATGGGGCCCTGGGAATTTGCAGATTCACAGAAGTTTATGGCTAGAAGGGCCTCATGAAATCATTGGGTCCAGCCCCCATGCTCTGGGCAGGAAAGGCTGCTGGGGTCAAATAACCCCAGCAAGGTGTGCATCCAGTCTCTTTTTGGAGATCTCTGGGTAGGTGTCTACACCACCCCTGCTGGAAGTCTATTCCACAATCTGGTCACACAAACCATGAAGAAGTTTTTCCTTATATACATTCTGAAACTTTATTTTAGGAGTTTATGGCCACTGCTCCAAGTTTTCCTCTGGGACATTTTGGTAAATAGTTGTTTTCTTAGTCGCTGGTGCTCACCCTTGATATATTTGTAAGCTGCTACCAAATCCCCACAAAGTCTCCTCTTTTATAGGCTGAACAGTCCCATATATGTCAGCCTTTCCTCGTATGGCTTGCTCTTCAGGCCTCTAATAGGAGTGTCTCTTCTTTGGATTCTCTCAAAGCTTCTCCACATCCTTCTTGAAGTGTGACACCCAAAACTGGATGCAGTAGTCCAGCTGCAGCCTCACCAATGCTGAGCAGAACAGAAGAATAACTTCCTTAGTTTTGCTTGAGATGCACTGGATCAGTTGATGAATGCCAGCATATTGTTTGCTCTGCTAACTATAGCACTACACTGGTGGCTCATATTCATTTTATGGTCAATTAGGTCCCTTTCAAATGTGGTGCTAGCTAGCATAGCACCACCAAGCCTGTAAGGTTTTTGTGTATTTTTCTTCCTTCTCAGTGTTGAATGGCATCTGGTTCTGCTCCACCCATCTAACTAATCTGTCTAGGCCCACCTGGATCATCAGCCTACTCTGATGAATGGCCGCGCTTCCCCACAGCTTATTGTCGTTGGTGAACTTTGCCAGTGTCCTTTTGACCCCCACATCCAGATCACTGATGATGTTGAAAAGCACTGGTCCAAGTACAAAACCCTGGGGGACCCCACTGGCTATCTTCCACCAAGTTTACACAGATCTGTCTATTAGTATTGTCTGGGTATGACCACACAGCCAGTTTCCCACCCATCTGACCATTGAATTGTTGAGCCCATAGTCCCCTAGTTTTACCTTGAGAGCTTCATTGGACACAAAGTCAAAGTCAAAGTCCTTCCTAAAGTACAAGTAAATGAAGTCCATCTCATCTCCCTTATTCAGGTGGTGAGTAACCAGTTTGTAGAAGGAGATGAGGCTAGTCAGACATGGCCTACCCATGGCAAAACCATGCTGGATGTTGTTCAGAATTTTGCCCTCTACTAGCTTATCACATATGGACTCCTTGAGAATTTTTTTGAAGATTTTTCTTTGGGTTGAGGTTGGGCTCTCTGAGTCCTGTCTCCTTCTCTTCTTGAAGATGGGTATAATATTGGCCCTCTTCCAGTCTTCTGGGATTTCTCCCAAGCACCACCAAATTCTCAAAGAGGTTCACTGTGATGACTCTGGCTAGTTTGTTCAGCACTCTCAGATGGGGTTCATCTGGCCCTACTGACTTATATATATCCAGCTTCCCTAGCTGTTCTTTCACCAGTTCTACATTGACTGTCGGTATGTGATCATCCCTATTGTATATTTGCATTCATCAGGCTATCACTCTTAGGCTGGTGGAATACAGATGCAAAGTACTTATTCAGGAGTTCAGTTTTCTCTTTGGTGTCAGTAACTAGATGTCCAGATGCATTGAGCAGTGATCCCACATTTCCACTGGTTTTCCTCCTGTTACCTATATACCTATAGAAGGACTTCTTGTTGTCCTTGACTTCGGTTGCTAACCTGAATTCAGTCACCACCTTTGCTTTTCTAATCTTCCACCTACAGGTGTGGACCAATCTTATATAGTTCTCCTTTAGACCTATTCCTAGCTTCCATCATTGATAAGCCTCCCTTTCCTTTTTCAGAAGATCTGCAACTTCCCTATTGAGCCAAGATGTCCTCCTGGCCCCCATGCCAGCTTTTTTGCATACAGGTACGGACATCTTCTGTGCATTGAGGATTGTGTCCTTGAGCTGTGACTACTCTTCATTCACACTCTTTTTCTGCGGTCCATGATCCTGTAGGGCATTACTCACTAAAGTCCTTAGTTTACTGAAGTCAGCTTTTTAAAAGTCAAGAATTTGTACCTTAGTGATGAATGGGGATGTGGCGGGTCACATGATAAAGCTGCGGGCAACTCTTCCAGAGCCTGGAGGGGTGCAGCTGCCCGTCACAGTGTGCACTCCTCGGGGAGGGATGGGGGTCATGTGCCCCACAGATTTGTGCATGGGGCACAGACGGGCTGCCCACTGTGGCCTGGGGCTCTCTGTGCCCTGCTGTCTTTGCCCTGGGACACATGCAACACCAATGTGCTTCCTGCCGCCTACCAGGCAGCCCTGGGAGCCACACACTGGCCATGCTGCATGTCCCCTGCCCACCCAGCAGACAGCAGAAGGCACACTGCTGTTGCATGGTTCCCGGTGCAAAGGCAGCACTAAGCAGGGTACAGAGAGCCTCATCCTGCAGTGGCCAGCACTTCCCTCACACCTTCCCTCTGTCCCAGCCCTTTCCCCTCCACTTACCTGCTCAGTAGTGTGTGTGTGTGTGTGTGTGTGTGTGTGTGTGTGTGTGTCTTTGTGTCTCTGCTCCTTACTCCCAAGTAACAGTCCACCTAGTCCTGCCACTGCCCCTCACTCCTGATTCCCAGAACCCCACGTCCTGCCAGAGTGTGCAGGGGACCCCCGTCTCCAGGCTTCACGCCCCCCCCCCACACACAGCCACAGCCCCCACACCTTCAAAAATAACCCCTCACCTCCACACACACTTCAAAAATAGCATCTCATGATTTACATTCCATATCTCTTGATTTTTAAGAGTTTGTCTCATAATTTTTTATATGGTGTAGTTGGCAATACTGTGGCTACTAGGATGAGCCCTCTGCTTGGCTGCGCTGCTCCTCTGGGGTGAGGGAGGTAGGGGTGACAGGGAACCACAAACAAAATTGTAACTCAAAGGGGGCTCATTTCAAAAGCTTTGAAAACTTCTGTTTTATGCTGTGAACTGCACAAATGTTGATCAATATTAGTGCTAGCTCACATTTGGAGCAGCCACATTTCAAGCCACCTAGGGGCCTGGAGGATTAAAAGGTAATAATTCACTTCCCATTCCAGGCTTCCCCCAACATTCAGTCCCCCTGTAGTCCCCCACCCAATCCCTGATGCCCACCCCTGCCTACTTGTAGCTGCCTAGCTGTCTGTCCCAGGGAAGCAGGCAGGGAATGGTTAATCTACCTGCCCAGCCACCCCTGCAGATCTGCTGCTCTTCTGTGGGATGAGCCCACTCAGAGAGCAGCAGCAGCCAAGAAAGCAAGTTACCCCTTCTCTTCCTGGTCCCCCAGGACAGACAATGCAGGCAGCTACACATAAGTGCAGGGGGGGAGCAGTGAGCAGCGATCTGGGGTGCTGGGGTGGGCGGGGGCAGTGGGCCTGATCCAGGGCAGCAGAGGAAAGGGGTGGGCACAGTGTTTACAGTAAGTTGTAGCCTAGAGTGTCTACACCTTATTGTAACATGAGATGGGTAGTATGAATCAGAGATAATCTGGAGTAACATATTATTTTGTTGCTGCAAAAATGAGTACTTAAAACCAGTTTCAAATGTTAATGTGCAGACAATCCAGGTGTCAAGAGCTTCAGAAGCTGCCCAAAATTACCACCTAAACAAGACCCTTACAGAAGAGAAGAGACACAACTAGCTTTTATCCTAGTAATGTTAGGATTAGGGCATTTTCCCAGAATGGGAGAGATCCAGATTTTAGACTTTCCTTAGCCTTTTCTATCATTACAGCTTCAATTCCTACTCCCTAGCAAACTTGTTTTACCACCAGGCCCTGAGCTAGGCAGGGCTGAGGCTATCTTCCACTACTTTTTCTGAAACTGGAACACTGGACAGGCATTGTCTGAGTGGAAAAGACTGGAAAGGGTATCCCAGTGTTGTGTATCCATTTTGTATTACATAGTTATTCATTAAAGCAAAGGCCAAGGATCCCTCCTTCTCAGATCAGTATTGTCATAGAGGATCAATGCCTCTTTCAAGGGGAAGGGGAAAGCTCTGCCTTAGAACTCCCCGAGATATTATGATTCTAAGATACAGCCTCCTTCAGTCTCCTTCTCCTAAGTGGACCCACTGAAGCCAGCTGTTCTCAGTCACTAGCTTCTCTGGTGATCTGTAGCACCCCACATGAGAAAGCTCCTTTTTTTTTGTTTGTTTTGGTCAGCTCTCAGAAACAGGGGTGTTTTCTTTTTTTAGAGAAGGAGTATCAGAGTATTAATGTCCCCGAAAGCATAACAGACTGCTTCAAAACAGTCTTTATTATGCTACTAAAGTTCCCTCCATTTCCACTCAGACTTTACTCTGTCCTCCCTGGGACTTTTACTCTGCCCTCCCTGGGAAAGCTTTTATTTATTTATTTATGTTTTTCCCTCCCAGCTCTCTCAGAGCCTCACTTATTCTTCTGAGCCTTACTTGTAACAGTTATAAAACCATAGTATTTACCTGGGGGCAACACTTACCCCATACACAGGGAATTCTGCAAATTGTGGAGGAAGTACCCCCTGCAGCGGCTCCTTTAATTTTTTTTTTTTCATTTTGCCACTTGCTCCCCCACCTCCAGCTTCCCCATCCCTGATTGGTGGAGGGGCCCCACCAGTCAGGTCATTTGCCGCTGATTGCCAGGGAAGCAAAAACCGCTGTTTTAAAATATGCCGTGTTTTTTGCCTCCCCACTGATCAGCTGCAAGTGGTGGGGCCACCAGGGCCCCCCTGCCAATCAGCAATGAGGAGGCAAAAACCATGGCATATTTAAAACCACAGTATTAGCTCCCCCAGCAATCAGTGACAAACAGCCCAGGAAAAGGGACCCCTTCACCCAATGGGTACTTTCTCCAAGATTTACAGAGATCTCTACCCACACAACAAAACATTATGTCAGAGAACAGTCACTGTAGTCTGCTGACAGTCCTAGACAGCCATCTGCCCCTGGGGTAAAAATGGTGTAAATGTATCCTACTTATAAAACTGTTCATAGCAAAGCTTGCTTCCACTGAGCACCCCCCTGCCTCACAAAAGTTTCCCTGACAAGAACTGTGGCTAGAACTTAGACACTTTGCTTCTTTTGTCACAAGTACCACCAACACTTGGCCACAAATTCAAATTGCTTCTTATATGCTCTTCTTCAGCATTTATTTTAAAATGATAAAGACAGATATGTCAATAACAAATTGTATCATACCAATCAATTCTCCTTGTTTGGCACAGTAACTAGGTGAATAGAGAAAATATTATATTGACTTTAGTCCTACATGACATTATAATAAGTAGACTGGGAAAATGTGGTTTAAATCAGGGATGTCAAACTTGATTGTCTCTGTTGGCCAGAGACCAGATCTAGCTGATGGGCAACTCATGGGACACACAAAGCCCAAAAGACTCCAGACAAGCCAGAACTGAACCTGGCAGTGGCAGAGAGAACAGTAGTAGTGGGGAAAGTGTCATTAGGGTGTAGCAAAACCCCCAGTTTTTCTTTCTTTTTTTTTTTTCATGCATTCCCTCCCCTCCCCCAACCATTTCTGACTTTTTTTCTCTCCCTCTCTATTCCCTATAGATAAGCATAAGTAAGCTAAGATGTAGGATAAACTTTAACATTTTATTTTAG
>NW_017729027.1:24638158-24639168 GCF_001723915.1 Gavialis gangeticus | reverse complement strand
TCCACCCAGAGGCCCTGCCAGCAACCTCCCTCTGGACAACACCTACTGGACAAAGACCCCATTTCCAGCCTGGATAGGCAGCTATCAGCCCCACCCTCTCTTCAACCAAGGACTTGGACTCTTCATAGTTTCATAGAAGTAGGGTCAGAGGGGACCTGAGCAGATCATCTAGTCCGACCCCCTGCCTTGGGAAGGAATGAATACAGGGCTCTTATGACCCCTACTAAGTTTAAGGTCAAGTGATCTCAGCTAGGTAGTTATCAAGCCACCTTTTAAAGACCCCTATGATAGGACCTAGCACAACTTCCCTTGGTAGCTGGTTCCAGGTCCTGGCTGCCCTGACTGTGAAGTAGTGCCTCCTGATGTCTAGCATGCTAGCTCTGGTCATGCTAGTGGCCCTCCTCTGGACCTTCTCAATGTTGGCCTCATCACTCCTGAAGTGTGGCACCCAGAACTGGACACAGTACTTCAATTGTGGCCTGACCAGTGTCACATAGAGGGGGAGGATCACCTCCTTGAACCGGCTTGTGATGCATCTGTTGATAAATGACAAGGTGTGGTTAGCCTAGCTGACCGCATCCTCACATTGGCAGCCGATGTTCAATTTGGAATTGATAATGACTCCAATATCTCTTTCTGCCACTGTGCATTCAATAAGGGAGTTCCCCAGCCTATAGGTATGCTGCTGATACTTCCTGCCCAAGTGCAGTACCCTGCACTTGTCAGTACTGAAATGTAACAAAACCCCAGTTTTCCTTTTTTCTTTTTTTTATTGCATTAACTTCCTTTCCCCAACCATTTCTGACCTTTCTCTCCCTCTCTATTCCCTATAGATAAGTACAAGTAAGCTAAGATGTAGGATAAGCTTTAAACATTTTTATTTTGGTAGCAAGTTTTTGGTTTTGGATATCCACTGTTTTATATTGTATTATTATTAGGGTTGTATTGATTTTTACTGTTGTATATTGTATTATCATCATTTTTCTATTGATTTTTATTGTTTCATATGG
>NW_017729027.1:24634762-24637790 GCF_001723915.1 Gavialis gangeticus | reverse complement strand
TGTGTGTGGGTGGGTGGGTGCAAGGGAACCAATAAAACATTGTGTCACCATCTCCTCTGTTCAATAAAACCACTGTCATTTGCAACTCGGAGTTGAGTCATGATTTACTAAATCCCAGTCCCTTCCCTATCTTAAATTCCAACCTCATTCTCTCTCTCAGCTCTAGTCCCCACCCTCTCTGCTAGTTTCCAGATCTCCTCCCAATTCCATCTCCCCTTTAATGCCACCTCTCAACCTCCCCTGCTCCTACTGCCTTTTTAAATATATATAAAATGTCATTGTGTGCATGATATACGAATTAGTGATCTGTGTATGTGTATGGAGTGTGTGGGTATTGACAACTGATTGTTGTCTAATTTTTGGTGTGTAGTGTGTATGTGCTTGAATTGGTGATATGTATGCATGTGCCTAGGCTGGTTTAGATGTGTATGTGCCCAAGTTGGTAGTGTGTATGTCTGTATGCACCTAACTGATTTGTGTATTTGTATGTGTGCAATTGTGTCACACCATTCTGTCTAGCAGCACAATATTGAGATCCTGGGAGTTGGCCCAACCCCACAGGGCAACAAGGTCTGAAAATTTCAAGAAGAAAGAAGGAAAAATTCAATAATGGTAATTGTAAGGTACTTACTAACAAATGAAAAATCAAATATAGAAATGCAATTTGAGAAAGAATTGGTTAAATAAAAATACCACACAAAAGGATCAAAGGGGCTATAACAGACCACAAAATGAATATGGTCCATAATGTGGTACAAAAAAAAACAAAACAAATCTCATTTGTAGATTAACAAGAGTGATGCAGGCAAAATGCAGTTGGAGAGGATAAATGTAACCTGATAGTCTTCATAGTTGTTCTTGATAGATTCAGTTACTTTTACAAGGTTTGGCATGATTTGTAGCACTATAGTGCCACATAGCTGTCCATTCACTTTTAAAGCACTTGAAAGGCAGAATTGTATTTCCTTTCTGTGCCTAAATGTATTCTAGCCAAGTACATAAGCATTTTAGGCTCTTACACTTACACAGCTAGAAATTTATCATTTTGGGGTACAATGGAAAACAGAATTCCACTCCAGGTATTACAAACATAATGTGTCTTCATACCCAGCACAAGTAAGTACTGGTAAAGGTTCAACTGGAGTACTATATCCATTTTTGGACACCCACCTTAAGAATGATATGAGTGAATTGAAAATAGTCAAAGGAAGAGTGACAGGAATGACAGGGGATTTTGAAAAAATGAAGGGATAGGGCTTGCTTACAGATCCATTATTATAGAGGTATCAAAGATATGGCCATGGGCTGGATCCATCCCATGAAGCCCTGTCATCTGGCCCCTGATGCTATTCCTGGGTCTGAGCTGACCTATATATCAGACTGAATTTATGCCCAATGTCCAGGATGCTCCTTGCACCTCCCAATCTGGGATCTGTGTTGTGTGTGGTGCCTGTTCCAAATGGTACAGGATTTGGACCTTACAAGCTTCACCCAGCCAATGGAGGACATGAGGCAGTCAGGGCCAGCACATGAAGTATGAATCCCACACTGGCTGGAGTGGGTGGTGTGTGCAGTGAAGCAGTACTGTGCTGGGAGCAGGAGTGGGGGATGGGAAGGGGATGCCACATGCAACACAGGTCCTGAAGAGAGTGCAGCATGGTTGGTTCTGGCATGCAGGGAGGGGAAGGGAGTCTGTGGGCCGAATATCTGTTGGCTGGCCCTGAGCCACTAATTCAACCCCTAGGGCCAGATAAGTTTGACACCCGCTCCATTATAACAAAGGAGAGGATAAAATGTGAAGAAAAAATCCTAAATCTATCCCTGGAACATACAATCTAGAAAAGTTACAGAATTGCTTCATTGGAGGCTTTTAATTCAGATTTTAATATAGATTGGACAAACATCTGCCAGGGATCCTTTAAGTATCTCTCATCTTGTCTCAGAGCAGGAAAATGAACTACATGGCTTTTGTAATCCCTTCCAATATAATATTTCTATGATTTCTCATTGATTTTTCAGTGACAATACTTAGCCAAGAGAATGAAAAATGATGCCAATACCTCGTAGAAAATAAGCACTCAGTTTGCTTTTTTCCTTTTTTCTTTACTTTCCTTCTCTTCCCACCCCATTTTCTGCTTAGAGGTGGTCTGAAACTAGTTCTAATAAATTTGATAATGTATTTCCTGGAATGCACAGTAGCTATTGTCATGGCCATATCCAGAGTAGTTTTATTGCCATCATTTTAAAATCAGAACACCCAAAGATCAGAGCATCAGATTTTGCAGGCCCCTGCAGAGACCTTGCATCATCCGTATTGAAAATGGAAGCACTGGCAGCAGATGTTGCTATGCCATTAGCTGTTAGAAAACATGATGCTACTCTCAAAAGTAGCTACATAAAGATGCCTGTTTTTTACTTTATAAATGTACTACCATGTGTGAGTGTATATGTGTGTGTATATACACAATCACCTTGCTGTGGTTGCATAATATTTTGCTCTCTTTATTTTGGTTAGCCTTTCAAAGCCAAGACAATTAACAAAGAGTAAATTGGATTCTACTGCCTCTTGTGTACCATCAACAAAATTGTTTACTGAATGATAATTCCAGGGCTAATCAGTTACAACTGTGCAAATTAAGGCAGTAAGTTTCTATGGATATTACTAAACATATAACTGAATGCAGTGGGTAGCAGAGAATTTCCAAAGGGCAATAGAAAGGAAAAAAAAAAGGGTTTTAGATGAACTTGTAATAATGGTATTTGTGGGGGAGGGGAGGGAGATTATTTCTTCCTTGTAACTGCATAAAATCTGATACAGAATTGTTTGAAAAATAAATGTAAGGGCATATGGTCATAGTCCTTGCTCTGAGGACTTTTTATGCATTTTATCAGGAGAGAGTTTCATGTTATAATATATAAGGAGCCTTCAGAATAAGGCCTGCAGTCCAGATCTTCCCAGAATAGCTCTGTTCTCTAACTGTGGGCTATTAAGTCATAGTTTCATAGTTTCTAGGGTTGGAAGGGACCT
>NW_017729027.1:24632058-24633419 GCF_001723915.1 Gavialis gangeticus | reverse complement strand
GGCACTAGTAACCAGCAGCACACTTATAAGATGGGAAACTCTACCTTCTAAATCTTAATTAGACTTTAGTATAAGGCAGCCTTAACCTGTGTGGCTCTGAAAAAGCTGAAGCACTTCTGGGAGCATTCAACAGCAGAACCTAAGGCATCTGGGGTACTTTAAAGTGAAAAACTAAGCTACCTTTCAAGTTGAGGCACTTCCATGATTAAGCAGTTGAACAGGGCCTTTCAGAGTTTTGAACTTGAGTTTCTAGTACAGAATTTAATCCCAGCTTCCCCACTTCCAAGTCAGTAGTTTAGCTTCACGTTTTTTTAATCTGGTCTACCCTTCCTACATGGCTGAACTGATTTTCAAGATTTTCAGGGAAAAATAATGATCTTCAAATAATGGTGATGCATAGGGGGTGTATGCAGGTACACATGCACTCCTGTGCACCCCCTGAGTTTGGTGGTGCACCCCCTGTGATTGACTGCTGTCGACACTGTCAGCATCACCTGCAGGTGGTTGGCACTCACCACCCACTCCTCCCCATGCTGCCAACACCAACACGGCCACCTGCAGGAGCTCCCAGCTCGCCGCCACCATGTCCCCACCACTGAAAGCACTGTCACTGCCTGGGGGCAGTCACCATGCCCCCCTCCCCTCCAGCTTCTGGAGGCACACATTGTTGATGAATAATGACATTTACCTTTAGTTTTAATTTTTTTATTATTCAAGCATTACTTAATTTTATGTGGAGGCTTCCCTATTTCTTATATCAAGTCTTAAGTAATGAAGGAAGTTTTCCTCCCTCTCACATTAGCCTTCATTAAAGGCAGAAGATAAATGAGAGTAATTTTTCCCCACCATTTTCTTTTTGACATCTTTGTTTTTATGAGAGGCAAATGTAAAGTATCAATCTTTAACATTCCTGAGTCATAATGGTTTCCTAGAATAATATTACGTTTAACATTGGAGAGTTAGGTTCTATTTAAACATTAGAAAAGGTATCATTTGAATGTATAATGGTTGAATTATACAATTTAACTTTTATATAAGGCTATTTATGAGTCTATCTTTTTTTTAGAAATACATAAGCCAAACTTGATTTTCACAATATGACCTATAAGATAGTGTTTTTATTGTGATTCAGCCTATAAAAAGTCACAGCTATATGTCACAGTTTGCCTTGTGAATGACTAAAGGGATCACATAATAGCAGTAGTAAGCAGGAGATAGTCTGCTGTTTAAAGACAACAAGGAAAAACTAAGAAGAGAAAACCATAAGTAATAAAAAGTATTAATTCCCCTAGAAATGGTCAACAAAACTTTGAGATCACATGCAGGTATGTTTAACGATTAATTCCGTCTCTTTAAAAATG
>NW_017729027.1:24616802-24627058 GCF_001723915.1 Gavialis gangeticus | reverse complement strand
TTTGTTTTTATGAGAGGCAAATGTAAAGTATCAATCTTTAACATTCCTGAGTCATAATGGTTTCCTAGAATAATATTACGTTTAACATTGGAGAGTTAGGTTCTATTTAAACATTAGAAAAGGTATCATTTGAATGTATAATGGTTGAATTATACAATTTAACTTTTATATAAGGCTATTTATGAGTCTATCTTTTTTTTAGAAATACATAAGCCAAACTTGATTTTCACAATATGACCTATAAGATAGTGTTTTTATTGTGATTCAGCCTATAAAAAGTCACAGCTATATGTCACAGTTTGCCTTGTGAATGACTAAAGGGATCACATAATAGCAGTAGTAAGCAGGAGATAGTCTGCTGTTTAAAGACAACAAGGAAAAACTAAGAAGAGAAAACCATAAGTAATAAAAAGTATTAATTCCCCTAGAAATGGTCAACAAAACTTTGAGATCACATGCAGGTATGTTTAACGATTAATTCCGTCTCTTTAAAAATGTATTTATTTTTCTAAAGCTTAATGTTATTAAGTTCTGTCATGAACTAACATAATTCATCTTCAGTACTCAAATCTGCAATGTTTTAATTAGCTTAGTGTATGCAGATGGATACAACATTAATGTGGAGGTACAGTTTCACCCTCTTCTTTTAGTAATGCAAATGTGATATAAAAACACCAGGTGTTCTAATTCTGTGCTTGTGTTAATCAGTCATATACCAAGTTTGAAATATAAAAAATAATGGAGGCCTCTCCTCACCACAAAACATTAGCAGAGATTTATTCTCAGCCTCTGACCATTACAGTGGACATGACTAATGCATAAGAATATAAGAAATGCCATACTGGATCTGACCAATAATCTATCTAACCCAGCATCCTGTCTCCAACAGACCACAGGCTCACTAGACTCCAATCCAGATGCACACGCCCATCTCCATTCCCTGCCACTGTGCCCAGCCAGGACAAAGCCACAGCTTGTCCAGGAGGCATGGGGAGGCTGGAGTGGCTTCTGCAGCTGAGCACCCCTTGTCTGAGGCAGTGCATTAGCACCATCCTATGCATCACCGCCCTGACTGGATGAGCAGCAGGAGGGCATAGCCCTGACTCCCAGTGCCATGCACCCAGGGTGAGCTGCACTTGCATCGTGCTCCCACCCTGGCTGGGCAGGTGGCATCAGGGCATAGCCCGCTCCCAGCACTGCCGCACCCGCATCCTGTGCCGCCCTCTCCCCACACTGACTGGACAAGCAGGGGCAGGGCAGAGCCCTGCTCCCAGCACCTTTCACCACCCATCCAGAGTGCAGCCCAGTCCAGCCCACCCTGAGCACATCTGGGGGCACATGCCCTCTCCCATGCCCTCCTGGAACTGGTGGCGAGAGCTGCCAGAGGAGCCACCAGAAGATCAGCTTCCAAACTGGCAGTGTGCAGCAGCGTGTGGTGAAGGGAGCACCCTCCCTGAGTCCTGCGCCCCCCCATCCCAGTTGGGCAGCTTGTCCCAGCCCCAGTCCTACTCTCTCCCTCACTGTGGGGGTGTTGAACTGCCCATCCCCCGGCTCCTTCCCTTGACACTCCACCCACCACAATAGACTTAGCAGTTGGAGGAAGCTGTGTCCAGTGTCCTCGAGAACTGCTGCGTGTTTAGTCTATGGCTAAATCTCCCTGAATCAATTCAGAGGCTTCCGAATCAATTTGGACCTTTTAATGGGTCTCCTGATTTGGTTCAGATTCAGAGATTCAGCTGCCAAATCAGGCCAAATCTCCTCCGAATCAAATCAGCTACCGAAGCGTCACAAAGCCCTTGTCTCTAATACAGTATTTTAAAGCAGGTTCTAAGGTTCCTGTAGGCATTTAATGTTTTTGGCTGCTCCTTTAAATATTTTTCTAACTCATTTCCTCATTTCCCCTAGTGAACTGTTTGTAAAGTTGCCTGTTTGCTTTCCCCTGTTTGTTTACTCCCCTAGTAACTCAGCTGCTTTGCTTTTGTATTCTCCTAAGCCTGAGCCGACTCTGCCCCCTCCTCCCCCACCCCAATTAGGGCCTTGTCAGGCCACAAACAGCAATCATTCCAGAAGCAGAACTCACCAAATGCACAGGGCACATGTGCAGGGCATAATTATAGGGCACAGGGCATATGCGCAGGGCACAAACAACTAACCAAATTTTCACCACATACATAAACCAACTAAACTCATCAATCTCACTTACTTTCCAGGAGCAGGATCTGGTGCATGGTGCCTGTCTCCTCTTCTTTTTTTTCCTCTTGTCCACAGTAAACTGCCTGCGAACTTCCATGTGTATTAAAAGGAATGCCCAATGCATACAATGAGCATGATTAAAGGAATTAAAGATGTTTTAATTATTTTATAAACAGACAAATGAGATTTAAGCATACATTTTATGCCCTGAAACTACTGTAATACCAATGAAAAGTATTACAAATTCAGAACTTGTGAATGGTGTACTGAACCATAAAACACACAAGAAATAGGGTAATGTTTACTTTCAATGATGCTACAGGGCCAAGAGTGATACTGCATTCAAGGTAACTGTGACTTTTATATAACAGACTTGAATACAATTTATTAAACCTGTCAGACAGATCTACCCCCACAACTAATGCAGTGATATCAGCATGTCTCCTCTGACCACTGTTTCTGCCAAATTTCCTTTTAAAGATGACAAGAACCTTCAGTTGGACATCATGCTCATTTTTCAGCAGAGCTGATGCAGTTCCAGGTTTGCTATTCTGTTAAATGTCATTCCTTAGTTATCAGAGTCCAGCCCCAGCATGTCACTGACAGCATCAGCCATCATAGGGCAATTTACTGCATTCAGAATTGCACAGTAAGTTCATATTAATTAACAACAGAGAGAAAAGACACAGTAAACCAGCCAAATCAAATTCATTTTGTTGGCCAGCCATACAATTAAAGCTCAGAAGCATGGCAGACACTCACTTTTGCCCTTCATTTCTGTCTACTGTTTGTATCTAAGGTTGGATATTCATTATTCAGTTGATGGAACTTATCTGATTGTAAAACCATTAATCCAATGCATCACATCATGGCATGTTATAACCTTTGTGAAAATAATAGCATATAACATGGTATAATATTGTAAGGTCAGCCACCTTGCATAAGGTATATTTTGGATACCTCCTATGATTATAGAAGGCTAATACTTAATCCTAATTTTTGGCAGGTGAGAGTGAGTAATATGAATAATTCATAAATAGTTTAAATCCATGGATCATTTTTAGCTGTTCTGTACAACTCTTAAGAATTCACTAGAAGCTTGATTTTTTTTTTCTGAGCAAAGCATCAAATGAAATCTCATGGTTATTGTTTTTAAAAGAAATCTGAAATGCAAAGCAAAAGTAAGAACAGAATTATATTTAAACCTTGCAATCTGGAATCACAAAACTATAATTTTAAGATATAATAATGGTTCTAATTTCTATTCTTTATTGGTTCTAGAATAGTGCTCCTTAAATCTGTCCTGGCACTAGTGATTTAAATTAAACCGGTGCTTTTGTGCTTCATTTTGTCAGGGCTGAAATGCTCAGAAACTCAGGATTAAATCCTATATGAGGAAAAGCTGTGGTATCGCAAATACAAAAGGTATGCGTTTGAGTTTCGTGCCAGCCTTTCTATTCATACAGACATTTGAATGCAGTTGTCACCCTTAAAAGCTCCCTGGATACCTTTGAATTAAACAAGTGTATTAAATGCTGTTACTTCAGCATTGGAGCATAGGGAGCTACAAAGCAATACTTGATGCATGGGAGTAACTTTACCTACTTTTGAAAGCAAAAATTGGCCAAATTTTAAAGATCACCCTTTTATATAGCCAAATATTATAGCAGACAATGTTATGACAGTGTATCGGCAAAAAGGGAATCGACCTTTCTGTAGAAGGCTGGTGTGGGGTATGGGAATTTTGCAGCAAGTAGCATGCCTACAGCTACAAGATGTGCTAAAGAGGACATGAACAACATGTCCTCAGAGGCTTCCACCAGGATGGAGCCCATGGTTCCAGGTGCCACACAGACAGAGCCTCTGGCTCTCAGCTACGGGGGCTGCCTGCCACTTTGTCTCTGGGGTCCAGGAGGAGGGCCACCTCCCCTTGTGAGGTCTGCTCCCTTTTTGGGTCTCTGGCACACCAGCTAGAGGAGCTCCAGGCTGCAGTCCAGAGACTGTGTGCCATCAGGGATGGTGAGCAGGAGATAGACTCCTACTGCCAGGCCCTTTACCCCCTGGAGGCGAAGGGTAGACTAAGGTCACCTTCCAGGACAAGGGAAGACTCAGGGACCTCCCATTGTGTCCAGCCAAGGGGCTGGAGCAAGGTGGTGGGGGTCCCAAAGCCCGCTGCACCAAGGTCTCCACCCTGCTGGAGCTTTGCAACAGGTATGAACCTCTTGCAACCCCAGCAGAGCCTGCTAAACTGCCAGCTCCTGCAGGCAACACAGGCTCAACTGTAGCTACCACCCCCACTCTCCCTAAGACAAAATGCAAAGTGTTTGCTGTGGGAAACTTCATCCTGAGGGGGCAATCTGATGCCCTGACCCCTTAGCCGAGGACGTCTGCTGCTTCCCAGGACCCTGTATCCAAGACATTGCAGAGAAGATCCTTAAACTCCTCTGGCCTACTGACTACTATTCTACACCCCTTATCCATGTTGGCACAAATGACATGGCTTGGAGCAATCCCAGCCAGGTCATGAAGCACTATAGGGATTTGGAAGCAGGGCTAAAAGGATTGGGGGCACAGGTGGTGTTTTCCTCAATCCTCCCAGCTTTGTGATATGGGCTGAGGAGGGAGAGGAGGATTGAGGTAGTAAACAAAAGACTGTGGTGCTAGTGTCATCGTGAATGCTTCGGCTTCTATGACCTCAGTCCACTCTTTGGTGACAGAGGCAGTGAGCTGCTGGGAAGAGATGGCCTCCACCTCTCTTCTCCGGGGAGGAGGCTCTTCTCAGCCAGACTGGCTGACCAGGTCCACCGGACTTTAAACTAAGCCCGCTGGGAGATGTGGGACTATCCCCACTGCTGGCCTAGTGAGCAACCCTTGCAAAGCCAGCAGGACAAGGCACTTAAAAGAGCCCACCCCTGCCCGAGCTCTGGAGTGATCTGTAAGCAAGGCAAGAGCCCCCAAAGGGACTCTTGTGTGCCCGTACACAAATGCCAGGATCTTGGGGAATAAACAGGAGGAACTTGTCCTCCTGCTTAACACAAATAATTATGATGTCATGGGAATAATGGAGACCTGGTGGGACTCCACCCATGACTTGGTCACAGGTATAGATGGCTATACCCTGTACAGGAGAGATCGAGTGGATAAAAGGGGTGGGAGTGTAGCTTTCTATGTAAAGGAAAGCTACACGTCCCTGTAAGCTGATATTGGCACCCAGGGTGGAAGACTGGAGACACGGGGTTAAAATCTGGGGGGAACACGGCACAGGAGACACAATGGTGGGAGTCTTAATACAGACCTCCTGCCCAGGATCAAAAGCTTGACCAGGAGTTCACCAGGGAATTGGCTGGGGCTGCACACTCCCAGTGCATGGTTGTTATGGAAGACTTCAACTACCCAAACATCTAGTGGGAAAAGCGCTCAGTCAAATCTGAAGGGTTGGAAAGCTTTCTCTCACACATGGATTAGCTCTATCTGACCCAAGAAGTCTATGGGCTGATGAGAGGTAAAGTGCTGCTTGACCTGGTACTGGCAATGGAGGATGACCTAATCAGTGACCTAATGATCAAAGGGAAACTGGGTGACAGTGACCATGAGCTGATCACCTTCACCATTCACCATAAACCTGGCAAGTCAGTCAGAAGTCCTTGACTTCAGGAAAGCTGACTTTGACTAGCTCAGGAGGCTTTTCAGTGAGGCCCTAAGGGACCATGACCCAAAGGGGAGGGGAGTTCAAGGTGACTGGCTGCTCCTCAAGGGAACAATCCTGGATGCATAAGCAAAGTCGATTCCGTCTGGGAGGAAAAGCAGCAAAAGGACACAGCATCCCCAGTGGCTCTGCAGGGAACTAGCATACCTTCTGCATCTAAAAAGAAATACCTAAAAAGGATGGAGAACTGGATCCACCTCCAAGGAGGAATATTCTGCACTGGTCTGGACCTGCAGCAAGTGAACAAGGAAAGCCAAGGCTGCGACTAAGATGGAAATTTCTGAGTGACATCTAGTCAGAAACAAGCATAAAAAATTTCTTTTGACTTTATATTACCTTGTAATCCAGGTATATTAAAAGAACTCTGCAGTGTTATATAAAATAGTTTCTAATCCCTAAATTATCCCTAATTATAAAGAACAGTAAAATGATAAAAATAGTGTTTGACTAACAAAAAAGTAGAATTAACAGTTGTGACAGACTACACACTTTATTGTGATATTTCAGGGTTAACTGTGTTCAAATTGTTATAATATTTCATGACTCAGTTTACCTCTGTAGTCTGTGAATGGAGAAGGAGAATTTAAATGCCAGGACAGGCTGTGTGCAGAAGAGACAAGACTGACATTTAGCGTGAGCAGTCTTGAATGCCTTTGTTGAAGTATCAACAAATTTGAGATGGCCAACACCAGGAGGTGTCATTAGAATAAACATGATAATTGGAGAGCAGCCTGGCAGATTTTGGGGAGAGCAGTCCAGAGAGTGAGAGGAAAGTGCTCTTTGCCATATGAACTGGAATGAGGATGAAGGGATTACTTAATTCTTTTGTATGGGGAAAAAACTTTTGGCTCAGTGGCCTTTGCCCCCCAAAAATGCTTTGACTGCAGAAACTATCTGCTGTGCTCCTTGGAACTATAGGTTGCGCTGGATTTCCATAACACAGGCAGAACAGGATGCTAGCTCTGAGAACTAGGGAAGGTGAGAGACTGGGGGCCTTGTTTAGTGTTCTACTTTGAGCTACACAAATTGACTTGGTGCTAGCGTGGAGTTTGGGGCAGTCACACCTAGCAGTCTAGAAACCTTCTTTAACTGTCCCCCCACCTGCACAGCTGTGACTTGTCACTAAAGGCCTGGTGAGCAGGGAAGTCCCTACTGACCCTACTTCTCTATTATTCTCTATGCTTTGCCCATCCTTCACCTGTCACAGCAGCAGTGTTCTAGACTGCAGGGAAAGGACAGAGATGCTGGGGTCTCTCAAGAGCAAGGCTGAGGGACTCAGTGTGGGGCTGTGCAGGGAGGTCACTGCCCACCCACTTCCTGGCTCCTGGCGCCCTTGTGTTCCAGGCTCACTGTCACACACATCTGGGTGCATCTCCCAGCTACACACATCTCTGAAACTGTTCCCAGCATACAGACAACTTCAGCCTGAGGGGGATTTAGCTGCTCCCCTGCCTCTCCCCCTCTCTCCCTACCTGTCTCAGCTCTGCCTTGCATCCACCCTGCTGCTCCACCCCACCCCACCCCTTGGTGTCCCTGAGCCCAGCAGAAGCAGCCTAGCAGCACATGGAGTGAGCAGACAGACACCCCAGGGCAGGGGAAGACTCAGGTATCAGCCTTAGGAATCTGGCAGGGGCAGTGGTGGTGGGTATTGGGCCAGGCTGGGACCAGGGTGGCTGGTGCAGCAGTGGTTAGTGCAGCCAACTCCTTCCCAAGTTAGCTTGACTCCACAGCTGGGAGTGGAATCCACCTGCAGCTGGCTCCTGAGTCCATTCAGGCAGGGGCAAAACCCTGTGCCTGCAACCCAGATCCACCTGCAGCCACCCCACCCTGGAGCATTTGTTTTGCCAGCAGTAGGCTGCCCTGACCCAGCAGCAGCTGCTGTCAGCTCTTGCTATGCTGCATGTGGATTGGGTACATGGAGCAGAGCACTGCTGGAGAGCTGAAGCTTGGGGCTTGATGAGCTGAGGGGTTTCCTGTGGGTGGCCATGCTCTCCTCCACTCCCCAGGGCTTGCTGGGGGTGGGGCAACCTGTACAGCCTCAGCACTAGTGGGGAAAGGTGCCCTGGACCACCACTTCTGGACAAGGGGGATGAAGGCTGGGACAAATAGAAAAGCTGTGGCTCCAGTCCCTGGGCCATTAAGCAGCCAAGGGTGTGAGAGCCTTGGCAGCAGCGGGGCCATTGCATCCTGATTTACTGGAGGACTTCAATTTAGTGGTATATATGTGCAGCGTTGACACACATTAATGGAACAGAAGTTGGGTTGTGTGGGTCAAAGATAAACCTGCCCTGGGGTGGTGTAATTATGAGCTGCATAACAAGTATCTTAAGCAACTTAAAGGTATTAACTTGTAGACAGTCCAGGGGTTAAGAGCTCCCCAAAATGAATGTGTAATGAGGCCCTGAAAGGCTAGGATCTCAGCGTGGGAAAGAACCTTGGAGTCCCTTTTGCTCTCCAAACCAAGCCTATACTGGCTTCAGGGGACCCTATCAGAGGCCAGAAAAGATTTTTTTCATAGAATTCATGGACATTTGGGCTGGAAGGGATCCCGGAGGATCATGGCATCCAGCCCCCTGCCACAGGGGCAGGAAGTCAGCAGGATTCATAGGATCCCAGCAAGATAAGCATCCAAATGTGTCTTGAAGGCAATCTGAATGTGTCTTGCAATCCAAAAGGTGGCAGTAGTCATGAGCAAGCACCCCCCAGGAGACTTTATGACAGCATTGAAATAAAAAATAAATAATAAATAAATAAAAACAGAAAGTACTTGTTGCCATCAGAAATGGGGTTTTGGTTGAAAGGAAAATATGCATCAGTATAATTTCTGCTTCCTTCCATAGTACTTTTATATCAGAGAAGCTATTTCCAAAAACTCTTCTAAAAATTCACTTTGAAGATGTTGTATTCCTACTTAGACTTCTCTGGAATTTGCTAGATTAATTAGAACAGGTACTTTACTATAATTATTATTTGTGCTTGTACTTTGGACCAAATCTAATTGTAAATTGCATTATAATTTTGGCTTTATTCAAGCATTATTAGGCATTATTTGACACCGTTCCAAATATAAAGTGTTATCTTAATTTTTAATTCTATATGTAAACCTTAAATCTCCCATATGTAACCCTTAAATCTCCCATACGTAACCCCTAAATCAATGGAAGAATATAATCCCATGGCTAGATTATGTGGAAAAGGGTGGCAGTACTTCTAGGAGTAGCCTCAGAAAGCATTGGCTTCAATCACCATTTGAGACAAAATTTCTTCCTATTTTTTATCCTTTACTGTAAAGGAGGCTAGTAATTTCCTGGTTATTCCTTGCAATCTGGTTTTGTATTATCCCACAGTCTATCTATATAACCAAGGCTACACTCTTTCCCATCACCTGTTACTCAGTGGACTAGATATAGGGCTAGCTTCTATTCTTCTTTGTGTGTTCAAATGGCATTTACCCAAACAAATGGCATTTACCCACATGCAAGTGCCATTTTCAGCACATGCACACAGTTTGAGATTTTTACATCACCCTTGAGAAAGGCAAGGAGAAAGGCAGCAACCTAATGTTTTAGCCTAACAACCTAAGTGGTTTGGAAACTTACCTGGACGTAAGACACTCAGGTTCTAGTCCACCCTGACTACAGTCCCAGCTGCCCAGCATAGTTCCCTAACTATCTAGCCAGAAGTTAGGTAGTATCCGAACCCTTTTCCATCACTCCTTTGGAAGTTGGCTATCACAGGTATTCTTATATACAGTGTTTACTTTGTGAGACTTTGCTTATAATGCACAAATATTTCCAAAAATGGATTTAATACTGTAAAGTTTGGTCTTTATGTATAATTAATGTTAAACTAATATTCAGTTTCATCATTTTGATGTTTGTATGAGCCATGGAGGTGGGGGTTGGTGTAAATGTTTTTTTGTATTTTTTGTAATATGACAATCAAATGAAGGGACAGTGAGTTTATTGCTAGATTAAGTGTCAAAAAACCCTCTTTACTGGACAATACCTGTCTGCATACTAATGATTTCAGTATGAATATCTATTAATAAGGAAACTGACAAAACTGCCAAAACCTGGATCAGGGAGTGTATCAGGCAATGGCTGATTGCATTTCAAAGGGAAATGCCTCAGTTTGCCCAGACAATGACTAACTGCATTTCATGCTGACAGGGTATGTCTGTTGCTCTTGGATAAAGATTAACTGAGGAAAATATGATTGGAGGTTTATAACAATATTGTTGTCTGCCTTGAATATAATTATGAATAGGAAGGACACCTAAAATTATCGTGCTTGTCTACAGAAAGATAATAATACACATAGATTCATAGATTCATAGATTAAGGGTCTGAAGGGA
>NW_017729027.1:24616466-24616791 GCF_001723915.1 Gavialis gangeticus | reverse complement strand
CAATCAGGTTGGTCTGACATGATCTCCCCCTAATAAATGTTCTTGAGAACTGAATACAGCAATAAATATAATGATGAGAGATGCCTTTTGGGGAAACAGGTTATCTAGGCATCCTGCTGTGCCCATGCCATTGGTCTTCTCTGTCCAGCTACCATTCATGCTTATTTGCTTTGTATCATCCCCCACTTCCCCATTCTTTCACCACTAGGAACCTTCATCCTGCTTCAGGATTCGTTCACTTTCACTCCTTTTCTGTCCTGAGATGCAGCTCACGTATAGTGAGTGTGGGTCACCTGACCCTGGTGCTACTGCTCCAGGTCCTCCA
>NW_017729027.1:24609012-24611466 GCF_001723915.1 Gavialis gangeticus | reverse complement strand
TGCTTCAGGATTCATTCACTTTCACTCCTTTTCTGTCCTGAGATGCAGCTCACGTATAGTGAGTGTGGGTCACCTGACCCTGGTGCTACTGCTCCAGGTCCTCCAGGGCTGAGACTACCTGGGACCACTCATAGTTTGATGTAAAAGTCTCAGATGGCCAAGTGTGTTCTTATTCTTTTTTTTTTAATTTTCAGTATTTAATACCTGGAAAACATTGCTTTATTCATGTCATGGTTATGTTAGTGGCATTGCATCTGGAACATGGAAGTCCTAAACTGTCAGACTAAATTCTCAGACTTCATAAGTAATCAGAGTTGAAAACACAGGACACCTTTCCAATGTAGTCAAAGGAGGAAGAAGGAATTTATTTATGGAAAAATAAAATAAAAATATTTATTTATTTTGCAATATAAAATATGCACAATAGAACAGTACTTATACAATATACAGTGCTTGCTAAAAACACACACACAATAAGGTTACCCATTCCATGATCCTACACACATTTAAAACAGAACATATTAATGATGATATAAAAGAAAAAAATTAAATAAAACAGTAAACATAAAACCCAAACATTTTGGCCCTTATTGCTTTTGTAAGGAAGTCAAACACACATAAGGAATATAGGACAGTCTCCACAGGGTTAGAAAGAAGCCAGATTGTTTTTTTCTTCATTAACCCGTTGTTTAAAATTCCGCATAAATGGAGAGATCCATTTTCTTCTTATTTCTTCAAAAAACAAATAAGACCACAAGTAATGATTTAAATAATCTATCTCATTCTTCTCACAAGAAAATATTTTGTCAAAGGGTTAAACATGACCTGTCCATGACAAATGCAGATCTAATAAGAGTGAATCTCAATCTATTGATGACCTCTTTGTTGCTTGTAGTTCTGCACTACAGACAGGTAGGCTTCCATGCCAAAGGACTGCTTTTTTAACTACCTGCCTAAGTCATTTATGTGTTTAGCCTCTATGGCAATCCTGATTAAGCATTTGTGATATTCAGATATTATCCACAAGGATACAAGAGATGGATGGAAAAGAGGATAGAAGGTGCTCAGTAGATCAAGTTATTATCCTTATGTAACAATAGTTCCTGAAGTATTTGTTCATCAAAATCAGAGCGTAAAAGTTTACAGAGCATAAGAAGTGCAGGAAGACATAAACAAGGAGAGAAAAAGGAAGGACATCAGTGATTTTTACTGTACATTATGTATCTTGATCAATTGCCTATAGATATAATAGGAATAATTGAACTTAAATTGTGTTTTACTGTCTGTATTTTCTCTGAAATACAAACCTGAGTCCACTAACTGATTGCCATATATAACAATGTACTTAACTTGTTAGGAAACTCACTTTCACTTGAATTTTCTGAGAACTCTTTCAGACTTTTTCAGAATATCTAGGGTTTTTTTCCCCCTTGTCTTTCAATGACTTGGGAAGCAACACTCAGGAAGTAGGCAGTAACACAACCCATACTTCTCTTACACTATATTTATTTCACTGTTTGAAGATGGGTTTTGAATACAACCTCTGTTCTTTATGTCAGCACCACAGTAAAAGTCATACCTATCAATTTTTCTCTTAAAAAATAGACACACTTCTGTTGTCTACAGGAGTCTCCCTTGGAACTATCTGTATACTCTTGAAGGGGAAGTTGCTCTTCCTATAATTTCATAGCATGGGGGAAATTTTCCATAGCTTGCCTTGAAAGATTACCATTTTATCATCATTTTCTGTGCTTGCTTCCCTTGAGCTAACTACTAGTTTTGTAAGCCAGATCAGAAATGCTCTGTTTTATTGAAAAGTGAGATACAGTAAAGATAAAAGTGGTCTTCAAACCTGGCAAATAAATTAAAGAGTGTACAGCTTTGACATCAGTTTTACCAAAAGATGTACTAGAATTCCATGTGATAAATCATAAACAAGTTCATACTACTATAAATAGTCTAGACAGCTTGCATGCAAAATTTCAGTTCTAAAACCTGTATCAACTGTTGAGCTTTTATGGGCATTACAGTATACTTAGAGCCATAAGATACTAAAAATAGAAATGAAAAAAATCTATTTGATGGATTCACTCATTTTAACCAATTTCTTTAAGGAATACAATTTTACCTTAAGTTTCTTGAGTTTTGGTGAATGATACAAGATTGATATCTCTCCTAAGTTTGGGATAGAGAAAGATTTGAAGGAAAATCTGGTAAAAAAGGAGAGGCTTTAGCTGCATACAGTTTAATTCTGATGATTTTGACAACACAGGAAAAAAATAGAAAATGTGAAACCAAATCATGTTGCCCAAAATGGCAGGGGGGGAGGGGGGAGGAAGGAAGGAGTGACAATGAAAACTTATGACAAGGGGAAGCTCAATTAGCTACTATATGTAAATAAAACCCCATTAAGTTTAGGTTAATTGAAAAACTAGCTATTATAATAGATACTGG
>NW_017729027.1:24601844-24608905 GCF_001723915.1 Gavialis gangeticus | reverse complement strand
GTATTAAGCATAGGCATAACACAATTTATGTGGACAATGTTGAATTATTTTATTATATTAATGCGTTTGTAATAGGTATTATCACTTAGAAAGCTAGGCTACTACACATTTTACCAAAGAGATTCTCAGGTTTTCACCAAGATTCTTAAAATTCAGTACCTATTTTACCTAGTTCAGATTATTTCCATTTTTTACCCCAGAATATAAAGGAATTCACACAGTAGGTATCAAATCCTTGCCTCTTCATAAACCAGTGAAGAATTTTCTATCATTTCAGAGAGCATTCTCTGCTTCTGAGATTCCCAGAGAAAGGCTGTACCATTTGGTGGGGAGGTATATTTTATAGTAATGAAAGGACTTTAAGTTGAAATTCTTTTATCCCAGAAAATTATATTTTTTCATTGCTTAGGAACATAAACCAACATTTCTGTTGACATCCTGTCTATACAATCCTTCTTTAGGCTATGTAAAGTCATGTTTACACAGATCTAAAAAAGATCTAAAATGTATTATCAAACTATTTTTTCTGGATAAGCAATGGTAATCTATTCCATGATATTTTTAATGACAGGACCATTTTTTGTGTTAATTTCTTTCACAATGAGAACACTATATTTTTATGGCAAGCATTCTCCAAAAGTGTAAGGGTAAAATTCAAGAGACACTTTAGGTATCTGAACAGAATTGAAATGCCTAAGTCCTAAAAAGCAATCTAGAATACTGCCTGTTCGTGGCCCAAAACCCAGTAGGAACCTTTGTTTTGGACAGCAAAGCTCCCTAGACCCTTGACTTTAGATTTAAAACTCCAGTCTTAGAAGCCCAACCCTCCCTGAAGCCCCACTGAGGTCCAAAGCAAAACTACACCTAAACTTATCTCAGGGCTCTGCATGCTTTACGCACATTGGCAACACTGATGTCAGGCACCAGGATGCCAGGAAACTTGGGGCCAACTGAGGATCAGGGCATAGCTTCAGAATCAGGGTCACAGAGCCAAGTCTGGGGTTACGTTCATCAGGTCAACTGATTTAAATTTACTCTAACTCATCAATAGTTAAATAGACATTTAGCATTAGACCAATAACTTCTTTAGCCTTTTTTTCTGACCAAAACATTTATGGAACCCTTTTGTAAGGTGTTTAGTCTGCAGTTCAGCCTGAGATAGTCTAAAGATAGTCCAAAATTAAGAGTCTGCCTGGCTGGAAGGCTGGCAAAGCTGCAACTGTTGACTGAATTAGGGTGCAGTCACAAATGGCACATCTCCAGGAGTGGGAACATGCATTTTCCTGGGGACAAATATCAGCAGCATATTATTTGTGCCACTACTACTTGTACCTGGCATGCCCCTACACATGTGTTCTGGCATGCAGCAAATTACCTCAGGTGGGGTAGGGAAGGTTGGGGCTGAGCTGGCCCCAGCAGCCTTACCTGGGGTACTGGGGGGCCTCCCAGGGCTGCAGCAGTAACAATCAGGTCACATGGAGCCTTCCTGGCAGTCAGAGTGTGACTCTGACTGGCCAGGTTTGGGGCAGCTCATGCTACTGCCATGTGCACTGCATTGGTTTTTTTTAGATACCAGGATTTCCCAGTATCTAATTTTGTGACAGGATTAACATGCACCACATGCATTTTGCAGTGCCTCAAAAGGCTTTGAGGCATCACAAACTTCACTTTCCCGCTCATGGAGACATGGCTAAAGAAGCTTAAAAGCTCTTAAAAGAGGATCAGCATGCAAAGGGAGAAGCATGGGACCTGCATTGTCCTTGCAGGGTCTTAGAAAGGATTTCAGATGTTGGTTGGTTTGTATACTTCTTTTCTTGATTGATTTTGTTGTCTCTGTAGGGAGAAGTTTGTCCCATTAAACTGGCTAAAAACTAAGAATATAGAACTGACTAGCCTTCAGAAGGAAGCAGGATGAGTGACCTGCTTACACCTTTCTTGTTGTCTTTAACTTTCATTGCCAAGTGTAATTACTCTTTTATCTTTGCTTCGCTGTTTGTTTGGGTTTTGTTTGGGTTTTTTTTCTCTCCTGCCCCTCCACACACAGATTCTTGCTTTTTTTTTTGGTATGCTTTCTTACTAACGTACCCATCCTCCATTGTCTGTATATTTTCTTTTCAATTTTTAGGCATTGAGAAAGCTTTGTTCTATTCTCTGATGTTCTTGTTGTATTTCTATTGTATCTGAATGCCCTTTAGAAACTTCATCCTTCAATCTGTCCTCTCATGGCACTTGGCCTATTATTTCCCTGAGTTAGTTTAAACCCCCTTGAAATTCAGGGTCTGAATTCTGCTAACCTCATGTATTCCCTGCTTTAAAATCACAAATTCTATCATATCATCATCACTTCCTCCCAAGTTTCCCATAACTTTCAAACACTCAAACAATTACACCCTATTGGTCAGAGCAAGACCCAAGATAGATGATATTCAGGTCATATCTTCAAGTTTCTGGAACATAAAATTGTCCTCTATACAAGTTAGGAACCTCCCTAACATTTAACGTTTTGCTACATTATTCTTCCAGCAGTTAAAATTCCCCATTAGTGCCATCTTATACCTTTTGGACAATCTTTGTCATCTTCTTGAGCACCTCATTCACTTCTTCCTGACATGGCAGTGTTCAGTAGACTCCCATCATAATATCACCACTAGTCTTATATCTCTTTATCTTCACAAAGATATAGCTGCCTTCTTCCTCCTGATCCTGAATACTGGTAACTGAAGTGGAGGTGACATGCTTGGTGAGGCCACTGCTCTGGGGAATCCGATGTCCCAGACTTAAGCCTACACAAACCTAGACAATTTAGCCTGACAATTGAGAATCACAGTTATGATTGCTTCAGTAGAAGCAGAAATTGTGCCATTCTGTATGCTATTAATAACCTGTTCACTACAGGTCTGGCTAAGATAGTTGGAAATCAGAGTTATAGGGCTTCATTAATTTAAGCGATCTTAAACCTAGATTACCTCTCCTCCTGAAAGTTATTATAGAATACTTTAGGTGGAGACACTTGTCAATCATGCTGTAAAAGCTGAGTGACTGTGCATCCAAGAAGTCATGGTCAAAAAGGAAGACAAATAAGAAGGACCCCAACTTTAACCTAGTGATAATGGCATTCAGCATAGATAATTTATTCCTAGGTTTCATTCTGTGCTCCCTGGAGAACTTGGGGCTCTGGATAACAATGAATGGAGGATCTCTGTTGCAGTTCCTATTCAGACACACAGGGAGGAGTTAAGGGTTCAGATGTTTACTGTTTCTTGTAGCTCTAGACAGCCCCTTGTTCAAGTGTGCTGGTTTTTGGGAATGACCCTTTGATACATCTAAGTTTCCACTGACTGCAGAGGGAGCCAAGATGTGTGAATATGTTTCTGCTAGGATGAAGCACCTACTTTTTAATCCATTGCAACATCCAAGTTGACGATGCCTAAAATGCCTCTCTAGATCTCACCTAAGATTTAGGTTCCCAAAAATCTTTATCACTTTTGAAAATGGGACTTGGGTACTTCTGAAAGAAAAAGAATACACTGATGAATAGGCTTCTGAAATGTGTCTGGCTCAAATTTATACCTTACCTCTGTTTAGAATATTTATTAACCTGCAACTTCCCTTCATCTATCCACACTCACATTTTTCATGTCACACAGTCTTAAATTTTGGACTATATTTGAATTTACATTTTATAGCAATGGAAGAATAAGAAAATCGAAGCATAGTACATGCAATAATAATCCAGTTGAAAGGTCATTAAAAAGATTTTTATTTTACCTCAGTAGTAGTGGCATGGGACACTAATACTGGTTAAAGCTGCTAAATTATATGGCTTGTTTAGGTGTCAACTACACTTAACAGTATTTTTAAAATGTTTGGGCAGAATGGACAACTCATATGAGTAAAGTGAATGGGACTTGATTCTTTATCAACACTTCTTTTCATAGATTATCCTCAGGAACATGCAAATCAGACTAAACATAATTGCTTGTGACTATAAATAGCTATGGATATTAATGCAAATGTGCATGCAAAGAGATACTAAAATAGATTTTATTAACAGAGAAAATTGTTTAATTAATGTTAAGTCAATTGATCAGTTCTTTAAAATATTTTTTTTATTGCTCTGTCAAGATTAAGACCATGGAACAACTAATAGGCTGAAGGGCATTGCTACACCTTACATTGTGAGCTGCACAAACATTGATGGTGTCAGTGCTAGCTCAATTTTGGAGCAGTCACACTCCAGGCCAACAGGCACCTGAAGGACTGAAAGGGAAGAATAACTCTCCCCCCTGGCCCCCTCCCATTCTGGGCTTCCCCTCCACCTCTGGGGTTCTCCTCAGGTTCAGATGTTAATGTGTGGACAACTCAAGTATTAAGAGCCCAGGGCACCACCCAAAATTACCCTGTAATAAGGCCTTAAGACTTTGCTGAATCAGGGCCTATGATTGCACTCATGACAACAATAATGATAACCAAGACAGTAATATTTTTCTTTAATTGCAAAGGTATGCATTTCTGTGAGAGGGACACTGTGTTTTTTTTCTTTATTAGTTGCATATAAAGAACAAATACCTCCCCCCCCTTCCAATAGAAAAATCTCATAGTTACTCCTACTCCACAATCTGCTCTTGTATATGAAGAGGAAGTTGTTCAGCGAAGTCTTTGAAAGCTGAAATATGTCTCGGGGTTACTCAGTGTTTGAGATGGATAGGCATCACCATAAAATACATGAAAAAGCATTGTGTTTAAAAAAAAAGTATTAATTCTCAAAATACTTCAGTTATACATAAATACCAGAGCTATGGGGACACAAGACAAGAAACAGGAAGAAAAGCAGGAAGAAAATAAGACTCGCTTATCGTGAAGATGACGATTGACAGCAGAGCCATTTATTTTCAGTACCCTGGGAAATTAAAAACTTACTTGCAATCCAGTCAGTAAATTGTTGATTTTATTAAATTATTTAAACTAAGTATAAGATAATGAATATTGGCATCACCATGCTTATGTTTGTTACTGTTATTTGTTTATAGTGGGATGCATTATCTTCCACCTCTTCTCCCATACAAATTCAAAACTGAGAAACTCAAGGGTAATATGCTGAATGTGCTGAAATGAAAGTTTTGAAGCAAACTGGCTAAGTACAGAAAATCAAAAAGCCGAGGTGGTATCAATTCAATCTACACAGCTTCCTCAAAGAGTATACTGGATTGTTATCAAACAGAACACACGTTCGCTCATGGGTTGGCCAAGGCAGGCAGACACCTGCATGGACCAAGGGGGCTGCTCATGCCCACATCCCATTCCTGCCTGCCTGCAAATGCCTCCACCCTGTTTTCTTCCCAGTCCCCTGCCTGTCAGTCAGGGGAAAGGGTATATATGGGTGTGGGTGTGGGTGGAGGGGGGTGTGGATCTCTGCTCTGGTCCCCAGTTGGGGTCTGCACAGTGGCAGGGGGGAAAGCCCCTAAGTCAGGGGCTTCCACCCTGCAGCATAGCTCTGCCAAGCTACAAATGCTCCAGCCCTCCCCACTTGCCAGCCCCCTGCCTGTCAGCTCTGGGGAGGAATTGTTCCCTCCCTCAGCCCCCCAGCTGGGTTTTGCACAGGGGTTGGGGAGAAAATCCCTGCGGTGGGAGCTTCCATAGAATAATAGAAAATTAGGGTTGGAAGGGACCTCAGGAGGTCATATAGTCCAACCCCCTGCTCAAAGCGGGTGTATTCCCAGCTATATCATCCCAGCTAAGGCCATGTCTGCCTCGGTCTTAAAAACCTCCAAGGATGGAGATTCTACCTCCTTTCTGGGTACCCTGTTACAGTGCTTTACCACCCTCCTATGTTACCAAATTTGTCCATCATTTTGGGGAGTGCTCATTTATTAGGGGTACATTTCTGAGGTCTTTGTAATTCTATCAATGTGCTGCTTATATTACTTCTGTTTCTATACAGAGCTGTATCTCTCCCTTCTGCAAGTCCTCACCCCCATTGGAGCTATCTTTCAGGACACAATTTCAATGGGTCTGGATTCCTCCAGCCACCAAATCCATCAAATACACACACATACACACACACTCACACAAATTAACATGATACGCCTGACCTGGCTGGATTTATCAGCATGTACAGGCTGACACCCTCATATGCCAGGAATCAGTTCATTAAGGTAACAATAAAATGCAGTCATACACAAGCACACAGAATACCTCTGAATCCAGCTGGATGTCTAGCTGACAACCTCATGGGCCAGCATTCAGTTAATTAGGGCAAGTCTGAGCTAAACTGGGTCAATCAGCTTATACAAGCTGATCCCTTTGTGTGTCTCAAACTCAGCACATCTGGATTCTTTGCCCTTACTGTCCTAATACTGGTAGCCTCTTGATGAGCAGACCCGACAGTATTTCTGGGCTTCCCAGGGATCTTTAGCTTAGGTAAAAGAAGTGTTGCTGCAGAGCAAGTGGGGAAGGGAAGTAGAGAAGGAAAAGTACACCCGGTTACCACCAGTTTGACTATAAAAGTTATTTATTGCTAAGTATATGAAATTTATGATGATACTAGCAGTAATAGACATGCAAGGAAAAACAAACAACAACAATTACAATATTACCCTGGAACAATTGAGTATTTGTGAAAACGTAGCTCAAGCTTAACTAATAAAATTCAGCTTCAGAAAGCTATGCCTAGAGAGAGAGCGAAAGAGAGAAAGAGCGGTGGGATCTCACCATTCCAAAGAGATGATTTGTTTCTCCCAGCTTCTTGAGAACAACAGTGGATGGTGTCAGAGAGATTTCTCCCTCTAGAAGCACACTGTTTGCTGCTTTACGGCTTTCTTATATCCTTAGTCCAGCCTCTTCAAATCATTGTTTTAATTGTGTAAATCAAGAGGGTCCCAAGCTGTAATTGACAGAGAAAATCCTGTTATATAAACAGTTTCAATTTAAATGAATTACTTTCAGTGACAAGGGCTTATCTGGTTTGGAACATCAAGAAACTGATTAACAACCAGGAAAAACATAAAGTTTTAAGGAGTAACAGACACCTAGGAGCCAACTTGAAACTGTTATCAATATGG
>NW_017729027.1:24596632-24596844 GCF_001723915.1 Gavialis gangeticus | reverse complement strand
AACAGACACCTAGGAGCCAACTTGAAACTGTTATCAATATGGAAAATACACTGGAAGGGATATGACACTGTTTCTTCTCAGATGGCCTAGATATGCTTCACTGTGAAGTCAGCATCAGTGTTTTGTATTTTACTTGATGTGAATAAGCCTCAGCTTGGCATAACTTTCAGCTCTTACTGTAGTCTTTTAACATACTTAAGGGGATTACTTGG
>NW_017729027.1:24581022-24596280 GCF_001723915.1 Gavialis gangeticus | reverse complement strand
CCAGGGCTCCCTCAGGAACACAGAGCTGACAGGTAACACCTAGTGAGAAAGTTCTTCCTAAGATCTAATCTAAACTTCCTTTGCTGCAACTTGAGACCTTTGTTCCTTGTTCTGTTCTCCCCAGTAGGGGTCTGCATAGTGAGGGACAGGGGCTTTGTGAGGGGGTAGAGCTGCGGTGTTTGCAATATAATAGTTCCAAGCTGTGGGGAGAAATCTCCCACTTCAGAACAGGGGTCAATTCTTCCTCCCTGTCTACCTCCAATGGGTTAAAGGTGAGCGTGCAGCAAAGAGCTTGTTTTAACTCCTACTTGTTATATACTAAAACAACTTCATGGTACATCATAGGATAGCACCTTAGGATTATGTTATATGGGTATCAGTGAATGCATTCAACATATATAATTCCTCTTCCACTTTCTTTCCATCTCAGTCTCATTTTTGGGACACAATACCCCCGCATTTCTTTTTCTTTTTTTTTTTTTAATCTCCAAAGAATGGATGGATATACTGGTCCAGATCTCTAGATCCTGGTAATTCTCTTTGAAGCAAAACACAACCTATCTCACTGCAGCCATATAATATTCCTTGCCAAAGGGAAAATTAATGCTCAGAAGATGCAGAATAGGAGTGAGACATTAAAGGAATATCAAGTGAATTTCCATACTGAATTTTGTGTGTGAAGTCATGCCTGTAGTGAACACAAAAATTATGTTGATAACACTGTAGCCAAGATTCTCTTCCACCAAAAATCTTAATCTTCCAAAAAAATTCATCCAGGCCCATAAAAGCACCGTACCGAAGCATGACTAATGGAGTAACCCCAATAAATGAAACCAGATGGAAAGAATTAATGATTCGAGATTATTATTATTTTGCTAGGTTTACCTGTGTAATATCTACATGTGCATGATATGCCATTGTTATGGCACATGAAATTTATTATCTATAATAACAGGTACTAACTCAATGTGCAGTAAACATCTCTATTGCACAGTAGGGCAGGCACAGTCTTTTAGTGTTTATTGTTGCTAATTTTTAGTAGACTAATTCTACTGGGCATTAGTGCACTAACACAGCTTTTGCCATGATGCACGAATGCTCAGTGGTGTGACCCTCCCAGGGTCTCACCAAAAGGGAGGAAATGAAATCCCCCTCTGTTTGTCCACCATGACATGATAATATGAAAAAGGAATTATACAAAAAGGGAGACTCCAATACTGAGTAATTTTAGACCTCTTTAAAGATGGGTTCCCCCTTTTGGTGCATCCCCACTTTTGGAGCCCCCTTTTCTGAGGCTCCATCTCCCCTACACCTCTTCTACATACCATGATGTAATCCAAGTGGTATTCACCCAAACAGTATTTGATGATGTGCCCCATTGCCCTTTGTATTGGGGCAAAGGCAGGCATGTCAGTCAAACTAATTAAATAATAAAGATTAGGCATTTGCCTTCTCAGTCCAAGGTCAGTACTGACTCAGATAAATGAAATCAAAATTAGTGGCATATACTCATGCCTTGCCCCGGTGTTGGGCCTTTCAATACGCTAAAGAAAAAAGAAAATTACACTTAGGCAATTAAATTTATCATCTCATGTCACCAAGTATTTGGTGCTTTGTGAAATTTCAACTTATGCGCCCCGTCTTGATGGCCTTCCAGCCATCTGTGACTCTCCAGATGTCTGGTGTCCCTCCACTGGATGCCTGCTGTATGATTGAGGAGTCCTCCGAGCCCTCCTCTGACAAGCCTTTCACGGCAAAAAACTCTGGAGCCTCTATTTTTCAGTTTCAGGAGATTCAGGACCCTTCCTGAAGCCCCTGTCCAGCTCACCAGCCTGAGCTTGCCTCCAAGCCAGTGTGCAGGGGTTCTTATAGCACACTGGTTTCCAACCTTTTTAAGTAGATCACCTTTGGCATTTAAAAGCAACCCAAGATCTACTGTGTGCTCCCACCTGCCCTCTCCCCCACCCCTGCCCAGCAGGTAAGTCTGTGGGGAGGGAAGGGTGGGAGGCAGATCAAGGCAGAGGGAGAAAAAAATGTTGAGGGACATGCCCCACCAGCAGGTAAGTGCCACTTGGCCAGGCTCCCACTCAACTTACCCCTGCTCCTGCCTCTTCAGCACTGTCCCTCACTGTGGGGGCCTTAATCCTGCCCCCTCCCCTTTCCTCCTGTATGGACTGACCTGCTGGACTAGGGTGTTTGTGCGTGCATGCATGTGGGCACTCAGCCCCCCACCCCAGCCTCAGATCGACTCCAAGATGCTCCGAGATCTACTGCAAGAGGTTCTGAGATCTACCAGTGGATTGAGATCCATTGGTTGGTGACCACTGTTGTAGCAGCCTCCATGCTGCTCCAATGCTCAGTAGTCTTCTGCCACTTAAAAGCACCCCCCTTCCTCCACCTCTAGGCACGTATTTATGATGTAATTCCATGCACACCCTCGTATGCTCAGGAAGCACATGCTCCTAAGAAGCTGCACTGGTGTTGCATGCCGCTCTTGCTTCACTGCTTCAGGATCTACAGGTAAGTCCTCCCTGTCAGCAGCCCTTTCTAGGCTAATTCACCCCACAGCAGGGGTCGGATTAGAGAAAACGCTGCCTGTACCTTCAGGACCTTGTATATAAGTCGCCTCAACTGGGGACAAGTAGAATTAGACTACTGTACATTTAGCATCTCGTATAGATGCTCCTTGCATGTACAAAACAGAGCTACAAATGGTGAAGCCATGCCAGGTTGGACAAACAGATAAAACCCTTCAGATAGTCTTTGACACCTACAGGAGTACTATTTTCTTGAATGAATGGGATGGTTTGCTCAATTTCCCATGTTCTAATGACTTATTATTAAAATATAAAGATTAAAACAATTTCCAAAAAAACCTGAGTGAAAAAGTGTTTAAATATTTTTTCCAATCAAAGCATTGGTCATGTTTGTGGCCAAGTCAGTGGCATTCCTGAGTGAAAAACTATTCTTAAAACTCCATATTACATTCTTGCTAGTTTTCCTCAATACCTTACCAGCACCTTTAATATTATACCATAAGTCAGCTAGAGAAACAAGTATATTTGTTTTCAAGAGAATTACAGAGCCAGTCTCTAGAGAGAAGGACTTCCTCCTTACCTGTATTAGGAGGTTTACCACTGATTTCAAGGACAAAAATCAAGCCTTAACCTAGGCAGATACCTTCCACAGTGGAATCATACAAAAGCCAATGAGCCTTAGTGGAGTAGCTGTTCCCTTACCTATTTTTAGTTAGACACAAATCCTATGAACATGAGTTGACAGGCTAACTAACTTATGTGTCTCTCTAACCCACAATACCCTGGAGGGAGTAGAGGAGAAAAAACTATATATTAGAAAGAGAAAAGATTGACAGCAAGCTATTTATTGTTTGTAACCTGGGAAATTAAATATGTACATGCAATCTAATTTGAAAATGAATGATGTCGTTTAGCAATTTTTCCCTAAACATCATATAATAAGTTCCGGAATGCAGCTGAATTTAAAAGAACAAGTGCAATGCTGATGCATATCATCACCATGGATGAGATACAATTTTGCCCCAGATAGAAAACATATAGTGTTTAAATTCAAATCTGGCTGAAATTAATTAAAAACAATGCAGTCTTTTTGTTTTTGTTGTTTGAGGTTTTAAAAAATCCAAACTGTATAAACAACAGACTAATTACTGAAGTCCTGATGATATACCTGGATACATGTGGAAACATCTTTGACCTGTTACAGATGCCCATTTAATTCAGCAGTGTTTCGTGGGGGTATAAGAGCAAGCCCACTCAGATGCAACTGCAGCATCAATTCATCACTACTTCTCTACAAAATGAGATGGACAAACATTATGTAATTAAATTCAGTATTAAAACTCTTTAAATTTGAAGGGTGAGGCTTCATATTTATAAATGCTTCTAAATCCACTTTCTGCTAACAATGCAGATTACAGTTTATTTCATACACTGAATTTCATAGGGAAGTGAACTTCTTGACTTCCTGTCTCACCTCTGCATGATCAAGTTAAGAGGATCAATATATTACTTAAAGAAATGGCCAGTCGGTCACAAAGCAGTTTGAAACTAATGAAATGCCAAAGTAGCCTAAGGGGTAAGGAAATGCCACCTTAAACCGGGAACTGTGGTTTCAATTTCCATCTTTGATGATATGGGCACTTGTGCTCCTCTCTCTCTGAAGCACAGCATTTTGATTTCTAGTTTGAACCAGATTACAATTTAGATCCATCCCAACACACTCATCTCATTGAAGTCAGTGGCGTTCTGGACATTGAATCATGGCCAGAGGCAGAGTAAAAGTATTACATTATTTACCTAATGTCTTGTTGATAAAATACCCAATCCTCTTTTGTGTACGTGGTAGTGATGCACTGTGGTTATAATGATTCTTCTTTACCCATTCCTTTTTCTCATCTCACTTAACAACATGACATGACAGTTATTTAATATAATGTCAGGCAGAAGGCTGCATAGACTTGCAACTTATAAACTAACTAAATCTGAAATATATAGCCTAAGTTTTCATGAGCTAGCCTGAGCTCTCTTCATGAGATGTTATGTTCTAATACAATATTCTATCTATACAAAATATCAACTTGCTGTATTAGAATAAAGTATAGGACATATATTCTTTAGATTTTTTTTCTCTCCAATTTATTTTCTTTAATACAAGTTTAATTTTTATATGGGAAATCCCAATTTGATGGAAATTAGTTTTCTTTCTGTTCAAAGATTATCTCTATGGAATTCAATAAAAAATAGCTAATACATGTACAAAGTTCTTCACACCCTCCCATAATATAATATGCCTTATGGATCATCCATAAATTCAAATTGTCCATGTGAATCACATTTAAGAACAAATCCTTTTCAGATCGTCCACACTCAGGACACTAAGACAATCCCTAGTTTACAATATGCTACTCTGTTGGCAAATCTACATGAGATGTTTACAGCAGAGTTGAATAATTAGCTCTGCAGTAAAGTCTCAGTGTCTACATGCACTGCCCTACTAGGCCACAGTAAACTGATAAACTCTGCTATAGGATAGTACTTGTATGCATAAGTACTATCCTGCAGCTACATTATTTAATGTGCCGCAATGCACATGTAGATGCTGATGGGGCTGGCTAGGGCTCAAGTGTGCTTCAGTGCAAGAGGGCTGCCTGCTGGCTAGTCCCACACTGAAGCACCCTCCTGTCCCAGCCAGCCCTTTGCAACATGTTTTGCTGAGTGAGAGCAGGGTAAACCCCCTGGCACCCTGCCAACTGGAGCTGCTCTGACCCAGCTCAATGTGCTGTAGTCCCAGGCACATGTGTAAATGTAGTGCCCAGAAGCAATAAATGCTGGCACAAATTAATATCACGTTGCACTATTATCACATGTAGACATGCCCCATGAGTGTCCCCATAGTGAAAAGTTTCTCTGGGGGAAGTTGCCACTGTTGGAAACTAGTCCTTAGGCCCACCATAAGCTCAGTTTCCAAAAAGGGAGGACGTGCAGCAAATATTCCAAAAGGACTTTCTTGTCTGGCAGAATCTTACTTTAATCTTCCTAGGAGCCAGTATATTTCACCTATTCAGTGCATAATTGGACTTAAGTTTGATTCAGTTCTACTCTTCTAAAATCCCTGAAAAAGAGTTATTGCAAAAGGTGAATGAGGTTCTCTTCCTCCTCACTGCTTTTTTGCAAGGTAATCTAAAGGGTAGAATGATAATGTGTGTGAAAAGCAGATGCATTAATATATTTTCAAGGTTTTGAATGGTGGAACAGAATCATATTTAAGCACCTAAGTCCACTATGTGCCTAATATATGGAATAGAATTCGGCCTCCAGTGTAACTCCACAAATAATATAGCAGTGGATTTTTTTAAATTAGGAAATTAATTAAATTGTCTCTGACTTTTTTCAATAGAAACAGAAAACGTGCCTTAGCTATGTTTTACCTTAGCCATGCATGGTAGACAGCAGAGAGCACTTATGAGCAAATCATATATTTTTTATTTTTATTATATTTTACGTTTTACTGTAGGGGGAAGTCAGAGACATGTGATCTCATTTCCAATGCTGATACAGCGACTAAAGGAACTCATCTTTAAATATTTCATAAACAAGATATAGAAACTGAAATTCATAAAAGATGACTGCCTCAGAGTGTAACACACATAGAAAAGGAGTACACAGAAAGCTAGCTAACTATATACACAGCTATCTATGTTCAGTGAAAAATTAAGTGATAATGGCTTACAACATAATAAAACATTATGCAAAAAGGTTCTTCATTTAGCTTTTTGTCATTATTTTGTCTTATTTTAAAAGAAAAAATCTTGTTCAATTTTAAAGGAATGAAATACATTTTTTCCTGTAAATTCCTATGGAGAAGTAGCTCATATTCATTAACAAATGCATGTATTCATACTTTGAATTGTGCATTTACAAAGGTATGTTGATTTCTAATTTGGATATACTCAACTCTTAAAACTCTTCAAGAGTTTCGCCTTTCGTACTTAGGTGGACCATTGTGCCATTAAATCTTATTCCTTAATAGTTTTGGCCTGGGATAGAGGAAAGTAGCAACATGCTTTGATATTCTACATTGATACTCTACGCCCAGATTTTAAAAGGGATTTAGGCACACTAATCACCTTTTAATCAGAATGTATTTGCTTCTGCCTCCATTGTGCAATTCAACCAAGTTCCACCGAAGTTAACACATATGCCAAGTCTTTGGCATTTTGGCACAGATCTGTAAGTTCCAGCACAGGGGTATCCAACTCACTCCATGCCCCATGCTGGAACTGGACTTTAGGGTTCCTGGCAAGCCAGATCCAGACCTGGAGGCAGAAGCACAAGCAGCAGGGTTAGTAAGGTCCATGGCAGAGGCAGAGTGGCTAGAAGCAAGGCAGGTGGCAGCAGAGGTGGTGCAAACAGCAGCAGCAGGAAAATTGATGGAGTCCATACGGTAAATGGCTGTGGGCTAAGTGGCTATGACCTGAGGGAGGCTGTGTCCATACAGTCCTTACCCACCTTCCCCCTGCTGGCACTGATGGGGCTCCTGTGGCAGGCCCTGCCTCCCTTTAGTCCCACTCTAAATTGCCGGGCCTGCCAAGAGCCTCTCAGGCTAAACGGAAAGGAGTCCACATGCCAGGTCCAGCCCACAAGCCATATGTTTGACGCCTCCATTCTAGCACAATGTTGAGAATGTATGTAGGAAATGGACAAGCCGCTATTTTGCAAGCTCAGTACATTCACCATTTTGATAGAAATGCATAACTTAGTATCTGAATTCTGCTTAAGGCTATTCAGGATTCACAGATTAGTCATACATACACTTAAGCCTGTCCAAGGCATGCACCATTAAGCACCTTCAGAGCAGGAAAAGACACACTCACTATTTGTCCATTAGTGTCATGGCTAGGGTACTTGTTGAAGTTGAATTGTAAGCTTTTCTCAGTTGGGGGGGTCTTATGACTCCTTCCCAGGAAAAAGTTTTTACCTCCAGGCTACCTTAAGCATCTTTCCAATGCTCTTTTGCTGGACAATGGAGTGAGAGAGTTGTGGGCTAGAAAGAAAGCAAGCAAGACAAAGCCAGGCAGTTCCCTGACTAAAACTCCATTACATCAGAGACTGCTGTTTTACCTCAAATCCTAGTTATCATTAAAAAGGACTAGTAGAACAGGATGCCTTCACATTGTTATAGTCTGGCCAAAAGGTATTAACCTGACTGCTTTGCTGATGCTGAAGACAACTTCTGCTAACAAAAAACCACCCGCAAAAACACAACAGCCTCCTCCCCTCAACCTATATTAGCTGAACCCTTATAGCTGTTACCAGAAGACTTCATAAGGAAAAGTCTATATCATTTTATGGGAAATAAATAAAAAGTAGGAAATAATGAAATAGTAAAAGTTGCCAGTGCTTATGTTTTTCTAGAATCACTGTGAAAGAGATCATAATAAATTTTTCCGATCTGTGAAAGATTTTGTGAGGTCCTTGATGCATTTCCAGTTTTTCTAAAAAAATATTATTCCGTGATCAAGGTAATTGAACATTTCATATATTATTTCAAGTAATACACTGCAAACATATTTGATATTAATAGTACATTATTATTGTTTCTTAGGAATAGATGCTAATGCAAGTACAGAATCATAGAAAAATTAGTTTGGAAGGTACCTCAGGAGATCTAGTCCAACTCTGTGCTCAAAGCAGGACCATCCCCAACTAGATCATCCCATCCAAGGCTTTGTCTAACTGGGTCTTAAAAATCTCCAAGGATGGAGAGTCCACAACCTCTCTCGGTAACGTGTTCCAGTGTTTTACTACCCTTCTAGTGAGAGAATTCTTCCTAACATCTAACCTAAACTTCCTTTGTTGCAACTTGAGACCATTGCTGTATTGTTCTTCCAACTGTCACTACTGAGAACAGTCTAAATCCATCCTCTTTCTAATGGCCCTTCAGGCACTTGAAGGCTGCTATTAAATCCCATCTCAGTCTTCCTTTCTCTACACTAAAACCCAGTTCCCTTAGCACCAGCACCCGAAGCATTTTCTTTACCCTCCGCTGGACTCTGTCCAATTTGTCCACATCATTTCTTTAGTGTGTGTGGGGAGGAGGGGGGCAAAACTGAACACAGTACTCTAGATGTGGCTTTCACCAGTGCTAAATACAGGGAAATAAACACTTCCCTTGCCCTTATGGCAACACACCTACCAATGCAGCCCCGTATGCCATTAGTTTTCTTGGCAACAAGGGCACACCGCTTGCTCATATTCAGCTTATTGTCCACTATAACCCCCAGGCTCTTTTCTCCAGAGCTGCTGCCCAGCCAATCAGCCCCCAGCCTCTACTGGTGCATGGGATTGCTCCATCCTAAGTGCAGGACTTTGTACTTGTCCTTGTTGAAACTCATGAGTTTTTTGGCTCAATTCTCCAATTCGTCCAGGTAACTCTGAACCCCAGCCCTATTCTTCAAGGTATCTACAAATTCTCACAGCTTGGTGTTATTTTCCGAGGTCCCTTCCAGCCCTAATGTCTATGAAATCTATGAAATCTGAAAACTTGCTGAGGGTGCACTGTATGCCATCTTCCAGGTCACTGAAGATATTGAACAGAACCAGCCCCAGAATCAACTTGACACTATATATATAGTGGTGTCAAAAATGTGGAATTTAGGTTACTTTTTTCAATCTGAAAATTGGGGATTTTTTTTTCTAATCAGAGAAAGCCAGGATCCCTGCTAATCACCTTTTTCGCTTCCAAGTGCCTACAAATGGATTCTTTGAGGATCTGCTCCATGATTTTTCCAGGGACTGAAAAAGCATCTCATTGTAATCCACAGTGGTGTATAGAAAAATATGTGGGGTGCTTTTTAAATGTTCCTGTTTAAATTTTGTGAGGATTACAATCAATAGCATATTAAAGCACTAGTATAAGGCAGTGTTATGAGGTCTTAAAAAGTACAAGCACTATTGTTAGTAGATAAATTATGCATGCTCAATGATACTCTGCATCTGTTGATTTGCCAAATAGCTAATTAAAATGCTTTAAAGCCATTATGCTGTTTAAGACACATTTTGCTTTTTCATAAAATGTCATTTATCTGGTATGAACCATGCTTGTTTGAGAATGCACTCTACAAAACATCAAGAATACAGAGTCTGCATACCAATTAATCTCACAGGAGAGGGACCCTTATGTTACTTTGACCTAAAAGTGGACAGCAGAGAGGCAATGGTTTACCTCACCAACCATGGGAGCCTTTGTAAAAACACAAATTCCAACAATGCATTCAGTATGACTTTAAAAATCTGAACATTTGTTTGTATTTACCTAGAAACCTTTATATTCCAGATGATAGTAAATTCAATTATGGTGTGAAAAATTTCTTGTGTTCAGGAAAAAAAAACAGATTTAACTGAAGCAGGTAAAACAAACAAACAAACAACATTCATCCAACAAAAAACAGCTTGCATTTTCAGTAAGTACATTTCTCTGATAATACTTGCCTTTTACTAGGACTCTGTATCTTCAGAGCAGTACACTAACAATAAATCATTATTCTTGTCCCTTGATCATCAGGTCCAGCCCGCACACCACATGTGGGAAGTCAGCTGGGATGAAGTGACCCCAGCAAGAAATATATCCACCTGTTTTTTGAAGGAGTCCAGAGTACGTGCTTGCACCACCTCTGGGGGGAAGTTTGTTCCAGACCCTGGACACATGTACCATAAATGACTTTTTTCGTATGTCTAGTCTAAATCAGCCTTCCTGGAATTTATAGCTGTTAGACCTTGTTATCCCTTGGGAAGCTCTCTCCTTTGCACCAGGTGAGAATCTAGCCTTGCCGTGCTCATTCCACTAGGTCAGGGTGCTTCTCTTAGGATGTTCTTCTTCCCAGATTTTAAAATAACTGCCCAGATGACAAAAGAAGGAACCAAATAAGATTTTTCATAGTATGTTGTATTGTTAATTGGCTCTTTCTTGTAGGAACATATATATGTTCTTTATTAGACCAGGTATATTTTCTTTATTAGCTGCCAAATAAGTCAATATAGTTAATGGATTTTTTTAAAAAAAACAAAAGAGACCGAATCCTGAAGTGTATCATATATTTATGTGCTTACAATCTTAAAAAACTGAATTTGCAATAAAGTTGCTTCCAATTCTTTATTACTCACTTGCAAATGAACTATACATATTTGTGGGGTGGGGGGGGAACAATCTGGGAAGCAGGGGGAATTTTTAGTAAAATACACTTACTCTGAATTTATATTAACTTAGAAATTAATCTAAAATGCCACACACTATAAAGACTGAAGCAAATAAGAATACAGCTGACAGATCAGGGCATTGAAAATTTCACTGCATTTTCTTTTTTTTCCCCTTACTAAAATGAAGTCTCCTCCAAAAAGAAAAAAGATAAATCAAAACACTGTCAATGTTGCTAGAAAAATCTCAGCATGCACATCTACTTCAAATACAGCCTGATACAAATACTTCTGCTTTTTCCCTCTATTCAGAAGAACTTGAAACATATTAGTGTTAATGAGATTTAAAGTAATTATTCATTGTACTGGAGCAGCTCATTCAACTTTTTACCCTTTGAGCCACAGAATTTGAGTGGTGTGCTATTAAAGCAATTAGAACATCGGTGAATTGTGCACATTTATCTGAAACCTCCTTGTACTAATACATATAACAGGTCATTTTCACTCATTTTTCTTGCTCTGTCCTTGCTAATGCCTCCTATGTCTGTTCATGCATTGACTTGATTAACTTAATTAACTGCACTTTTTTTTTAGGCTTCAGTAGTTCCCACATAACAGACATGACACAATATATTTGATCCATTATTTTTACATTCATTCTAATTAAAATGTACTTATTCCTTTTCTAAGAGGTTGCTTTTATATTCTTCCCACAAGCTCTAAAGAACTATATTTTCATGCCACATAGGCACAGGTTTTAATGACTTACAATTTGAAAGAGCTATTCAAGTGTGCTTTCAGTGTGATCAGATGTGTCATGAGTGTCAGATTGCCCACTGAGTACTAGAAAACATCAGAACAAAATAATAGTACAAAATATATTCAAAAGGAGTTTGAAAATGTCATTTGTCATAAATAGTTTAATGTTTCTGAATATGTGTGGGTTACAAAAGTGTTGGGTACTGCAGTATAAAATGTAATGACATGCTTAATATGAAGGAGATAATTTCATACTTTAATACATGTATTTTAATGCTTGAGTGTATCAGAATGTTGTCTGATTTGATGACTTTTCCAGTAGTATTTCAGATTTTCACTAAGAATAGTGCACTATTGAAAGAAAGTTTCCTAAAAGCTTATATTCCTTGCAACATTTCAAGCTAACATAGAAAGAGCTAATAAAATGATCTGTGCTCAAGCTGAATCTGTTACATTCTGATTAACCATATCTAATTTAGATTATCTTACTTGGAAGGATAGAGTTACCATGGCTGCATGATTTGAGAACTTGACTGTCATAACTGAAACGCTTTGCTTCATTAGAAGACTGTGCCATATTAGTTATGCCTGTACAGTTGAATATTGTGCCATATAGATTCCCCAGCTAGCTACTGGAAGCAATAGAGCAATAGAGCTGTGTCTCTAAGGCACTATCCCCATAATTCATGATTCAGTCCACAATATGCTGTTTCTTAAGCCCTCACTTTTCCATCTCCTGTTGTCATTATGAGGTTTCAAAGGACTGAAATCCTTGCAACAGACTTTTCCTCCATTTGGGTTTGTTCTAGGTGATAGTCTCCCATGAGTTGATATTGATGTTCCATTGTTTCCAAGTTGGCTTGAGGACATTATGAAAAGTAAAAGGTAGTTGAAAGTACCTCAATACCTTCCTTGCATCTATTCTTTATTTGTACTTTGGGTTTAATAAAGTTAAAAAATAAAACATTGTAGGTAAAGCTGTTCAAAGTTTGTGTACTTTTAAAGCAGGCTGGAGACTATGGCCACATCTACACAAGATGCTGACTGTACAGTCGTTAATGCACGGCCACATAGTACTTGTATAAACAAGTATTAAATGACTGTACAGAAACCAGAGTTACTACACAGTAGTGCTGATGAGTTTTTCCATGATTTTGATTACACAGTAGCCTGAGACTGCTGCACAGTAGTGTCACATCAGGTTTCTGACACGCAATAGTACCGCACAGTAGTCATGGGCAGGAGGCGCTACTTCATGGTCAGGGCAGCTAGGATCTGGAACCAACTTCCAAGCAAAGTGGTGCTGGCTCCTACCCTGGGGGTCTTTAAGAGGAGGCTATGCACCTTGCTGGGGTCGTTTGACCCAGTACTTTTTCCTGCCATGGCAGGGGGTTGGACTTGATGATCTGCTCAGGTCCCTTCCAACCCTACCAACTATGAAACTATGAAACTATAAAGCCCACTTGCCCAGTACAGGCACAAGTCTGAAGGCTGCTTTAAGTTGTTTGATAGGCCAAGTATTTTGGAGGCTTCTCACTCATTTGAGGCAACACAAGACACACAGGAAGAAAGGACTAAATCAGCCACAGCATGTGTCTGCTGCAGATGATATACCAGCTCTAAACTATCGATAGGTAACTTATCCTGGGGTGATCTTTCCAGGGGTATCTACTTGAGCCACTTGTTGGATACATGTTTTAACTGAAGGGCTAACACTGATTCTTACTCAAATATTTCCCCAAGACACTCCTGTACACACACAGACACTTGTGACCCAAGTTTGAGTCCAAATTAGGTGGTCTGTCTTGGAACAGAAGCTAAAACCTGACAGAGGGTACAACTGAACCCACATGAGAATTGATATCCTCCAGTGTTTTCGTACAATTATTCAGACTGATAATGCAATCTTTAAAAAAATCCGTACTCTGAATAACAAATCATTTGATGGGTACAAAAACTACTATGTTCACATTTATCAGTGCCCCAGCTAAACTCATGGGAATGCTGATGACTTATTCCTAGGGAGTATGAGAGGATGTGAGATGTGCACAAAGAAAAAGAACATGGGATTTTTATCACTCTCTCTAAAGTCATATGTTAGTTGATTCTATATGTAGATATTTATTATCCGTTATGCCCAGAATGATAGATGTTTTCTACCTTCACTAAGGAAGAATCACAAACTGGCCCAGTCAATTGCAGGACATCCAAGACAACAAAAAAGGTATAATCTGCAGTCAGGCCTCAGAGACCACTGCACCTGTTCTCAGCAGAATACTCGTGATACCTACCTTTCCACATAGAAAGGACACAAAGGGATGTTTGCAACAACAGTAAGGACACAGTAACTTAGGTATGATTTTGAATTCGGCACTCATACCTGACTGAGGCTAACACAGGTGTGCACATTTTGCTTCTGATCATTAAGGTAATGAGGCCATAAAGACATACCCAAAGAAGCTGGTCCTAATTGAATTGCTGTCTTTTAAAAGAAAGACCAAGTTCAGTAGCTCAGTGAGATTATTTTATTGGATGATTTAATTAAAGTGCTAGTAGAATGTTTGAGTCTTGAGAATTCCTAAAATACTCTACACAATCATACCTGCACTCTACCTGACTTAAATAGATTATGTTTTCATCATCTGGACTGAACATCTGGACTCTTTTATTTAACTCCACCACAGGTTTAACAACTATTATCACTCAAACAAACTTTCTCCAGAATATTCCTACATTCCTACCACTTTGCAATGGAACCAATTAGAAGACTCAGACAGTTACAGGCTCAACAAAGATTAGACCCTGAGACAAATATTCCAAGCCCCTCCACTGCTGACTTTCAAACAACCCTTAACCTTGTCCAATTCAGCATCAAAAGAAAGCTCCCTACTATTGAAGAGGCATCAAATGAGACACAGCCTTGCCTTAATAATAGATGCAAAACCCATCAACACATCTCCATGGCTACAACAATCAACCCTCCCACAATGAACCCATCAGAATCCTATACATGCCTTTCCCAAAATGTGATATATCTGATTCAATGCAACAAATAGTTTTATAGATCTACACTGGTGAAATTAGACAGAAATTATGCACCACAATGAACTGTCATTGAAAAAAATATAAAGGACAGAGCAACCAAAAGCCAAAAGGAGAACATTTTTCACAGAACAACCACTCCCTTTCTGACCTCAGTAGCCTCATGATCAAGGGAGATTTATGAAATATATTTGAAAGGTGAGCTTGGGGGGGAAAAAATCATAGGTTGGCTGGACACTTGGAACCAAGGACTGAACACAGATATTGATTTTCTGGTATGCTACAATCTACCTGATTCCTGAAACTGTTCGTTCACACTACAGGTAATGACCTTCCATGGCTACATCTTGATCTCCCCTTAATCAAGCTTCTTCCCTTCTGTTAATTATTTGTTTGTTACCCCTGGGAATCTCTCTCTCCTTTCCAGTTTCACACCTCTATACACTGTTTTTAATCAGCACGTTGCCTGCTTCTTCCCTCAGACTTGATAAAGAACGCCTTGCATTTGAAAGCTTGTCTAACTTTTTCTCAACCATCCAGTTAATCCAATAAAATATATCACCCACAAAAAATCCTTGCTTCTTGTGTAATTCCTGGGCCATAATGGCTACAACGTAACTCCAACAGTACCAAATAGATCTGAAAACACCAGATTAAAACTGAATTTCTTGAGAAGAAGGAAATTCTTCTGATTATCATCATCTGTTAAAATGTCTGGCAGGTTATC
>NW_017729027.1:24574398-24576022 GCF_001723915.1 Gavialis gangeticus | reverse complement strand
AGGAAGACTTCTATTGCTTCCAATAGACTTTGACTTAAGCCTCTAGAGCCCCTATTAGCTTGGGCAAGTTCTAATTTGCCAAATGTTGGGACAGAGACAGAAACTCCTGAGCTTAAGTGAGCAGGCCCAAGTCCCTATTCTAAAATGTCTGGCAGGTTATCAGCTTAATTCAGAGAGATCAGTGGATGATAATTAATATATTCTGACTGAGTAAGAACTCAGCTGTGTCAGCAAAAATGATCTAAAGCCATGTTTACATTAGGAAATTGAACCACTGCAGTGCCCCCCTGCACTGATACTGAAGTACAAGTCATTTTAAGAGAGAGGACAAAATGTATTTCAGTAGCATTTTAGAAAGCATGATGAGGCAAAGGTCTTTGGGATTTCTGGTTTGATCCCTTTCCCCAGAATATTTACTGTCATTTTTTTAAACGATTCTATCAACGTTTTTCTTATGTTGTACTCTGTAAGCCTGCTTAAACCATTCTTCATTGTGGATAGCATATGGATAGCAACCAAAAGCTTTCAAATGACAGGAGAGCATAATATTTCCATGTATATATTATTAAGTAGTGTTTATATATATATATATATATATATATAAATATAAATATAAATATAAATACATATATACACATATAACAATCAATGCACATTACAAATATGCAATCTCTGTGCATTTGGTTGCATCTATATGTGCAATTACAGCACATGAATAAATGTGGAGCTTATTGCTCCAGATTTAATTGCTTCCAGGTGTGCCATTTGAATGTGCACCTGAGAGCCATTAACTTTGAAACAATAAATTCCACAGTTTATTCCGGTGCAGCACATGAAGTTGGGTCAGAACATCCCTGGCTGGCTGCTCCTCCCCTGACTCAATATGCTGTGGAGGGGCTGGCTGGGACACAAGGGAGTTTCAGCATGGGGCTAGCCAGCAGGTAGTGCCTACACTGAAGCGTACTCATACCCCAGCCAGCCAGACAGTGTCTACACATGCACTGCTGTGGATAGTACTTGTTTTTACTAGTACTATCCTGCTGCCGAGTAAATTAGTTTACTGCAGCATAATAGTGGCACACGTGTAAATGCCAAGATGTTTATTGTGCAGCTAATTAGCCAGCTGCACAGTAAACATCTCTGTAGATGAGCCCTATGTGTATTGTGTATGTTATTTGCAAGTCAGATGCATATTCATGCACAAGTGGAATATTTTTAGTTACACAGATCTTATATTTTACCAGTAGTTTTGAGAAAGTAGTTTTCAGTTTTCCAGTATTTCCCTGGCTTCAGGATAGATGCTGTGTAATATTTGACAAATGCTCTTAAAACTTCTACCAAAAAAAGCTAGGGAGATTCATGTTGTCCAGTTCAGAAATGCAAACAGAATTCCTATTTAGAAAGAAATATAATTGTATAATTCTCAAATGCTAAAAATAGTTCAATACAAACCGCTAAAGTAATACAGTTGCTGGATGTTTGGCAATTGCTTTAGAACACTATTGTATTTTAAATAATAAATAGATGGTTTCCATTTTGTAGGTTATCAGATACCTGGATAAAAAGCCTGCTGACATATAGCTTTAGCAAACTGATAAAAGCTCCTTGTTCATTTTTTTTTTTT
>NW_017729027.1:24568438-24569398 GCF_001723915.1 Gavialis gangeticus | reverse complement strand
TAAGGACCAAGAGGTGTGGCTTGTTCCTTTTCCTTCTCCCTGAATCCCAAAGGGATAAAGTATCCCTGTTCATGTTGAGTTTGTAAGGGTTCAGAGGTGATTTTTTTTTTTTTTGGTACTGAACTTACTTCGAGTCTTAATACATGTTCGCTTGAACAAACTGTCACCATTCCTATGAGTTAATCTGGAAAACTGATAAATATATATAGTTTTGTACCCATCAAGTTATTTATTCTTCAAGATTACAGAATGTCTTAAATACTATGAAATTGCACAAATGTTAAATAATTGACTTCTTTCTATTCAAGTACTAATGGAAGATTTCTATCACTTAATGATGGCTAGTAATGCTTTTCTACTTTTAAATGTTACTTGAAGTCCACTTAAATAAAAGACCAACTTTTTCCTATTTTTAGGAGAGTACTACTCCTATCCCAACCATATTTAGGTATCAGTAGTGCATTGGATTTCAATATACCAATGGCATGACCAGTGGTTGCAGTGGTAAGTGAAAAGTAAAAAAACTTAGCATAGGCCACATACTGGCATTATGTTTCTGCTGGAATAATTGCCACTCTCCCAGTAGAGACTGTAAGTATACAAATGTACAAAAATTGCAGTTTCTGAAGAAAAAATGCTCATTTCTAACTTGGTATTTCCTAGGAGAATTTCTCCTGAGAGAAAGAGTACCTATACACTTACCTTCATACAGTCATAGGGTCTCAAGGCATCTGTGCATCCTCCACACAGTGAACCTGACCAGATCAACACCCAACCAGACAAAGACCCAGGTTCTACTGGGTCTTAACCATACCAGACCCAACACAACCTGAACTGACCTGATGTTGAGCAGACCCAACCCAAACCAACCTTAACCTGACCCAAAATGACACATCCATGACCAGATATGACCCCAAACCAACCAGACTACACTGAGACCAAAACTAGTTCCAACTAAAG
>NW_017729027.1:24553560-24563438 GCF_001723915.1 Gavialis gangeticus | reverse complement strand
AATGACACATCCATGACCAGATATGACCCCAAACCAACCAGACTACACTGAGACCAAAACTAGTTCCAACTAGACTTAAACATATAGTCATAGGGACCTCCAGAGGTCATTTAGTCCAATGCCCTGCCTGAGGCAGGATCATCCCTATCTAAATCCATAAGCTATCCAGAGCCAAACCCAGGATCACCCTTATCCAATCCCCATTCCATACAACCATTTATAAGATAAACTCTACATAAGACTACCCTCAACCCTGCACAACATAGACGTAAAACCCTAACCAGCCATAGGTAAAGCAGGGGAACAAGGCAGCCAATGTCCTGTTTTATAAAACTTTGTTAATATACACTCAAGAGGTCGCAGGTCCATGCCCCCCACTACAGAGGCAGGCAAAACCCCCACATGCCTATCTGAACATGGAGTAAAATTTCTTCCTGACACCAAATATGGTGATGAGTTTGACTCTGACTAGAGGGGAAAGATCCTCTATCTAGGAACCTCTGGCTTTGTTCCTAGCTGGAGAATCAGTACACCCCAGTTGAAGTCCCCAGCCTTAGATGTAGTCAACACCCAATGCCCTCTGGGGAGGTTTAGAAATATCATGACACATACCAGAAAACAGGGTGGGGAGAAGTGGGACTGGAGCAAACAGCAAAGCCCAGAAGCATGAGAAATACCCATGGTAGAAAATAGGCATACCTATGCCTACATCATCCCCAACCAATAGCTATCCAACCTTTTCTTGAAAACCTCCAGTGATGGGGAGTCCACAACTTCCCTAGTCTATTCCACTGACTCACTATTCTTACAGTGAAGTTTTTTTTCCTGATCTCCAATCTAAATGTACTTTACTGCAACTTAAAGCCATTGGCTGGCATCCTCCTCTACAACAAGAGAGAAAAAGTATTTTCCCTGTTCTTTATGGCAGCCCTTCAAGTATTTGAAGACTGTTATCATGTCCCCTCTTAAGCACCCTTTCTGTAAGCTGAATGTGCCTAGTTCCTTCAACCTTTCCTTGTATGACTTGTCTTCTAAGCCATTAATCATTTCTGTTGCCTGCTTCTCCATATCTTTTTGTAAAATGTAGACCTCAGAACTACACACAGATAGAGTCTAACAATTACTGAGTAGAAAGGCACTATCACCTCTGTTTCTTGCAGCTAATGCTTCTATTGATGCATCCCAAAACTTCATTAGCCCTTTGTGTAATTGCATCACACTGCAGACTCATATTGAGTCTGTGGTCTACCTAACTCCAGGACTTTTCCATAGAGCTGACATCCATCCAGGTATCCTCCACCTAGTATTTGTGTTTATTATTCCTTCTGAGGTGTAGCACATTTTGTTCATCCACATTGAACTTCATCCTGTTAATTCTACCCCAACTTTCCAATCTGTTGAGCTCTTTATGAATTGTGCTTCCATCCCCCAATGTATTTACAATCCTTCCTAGTTTTGTGTCATCTGCAAACTTGCTTAAAAAAGTTTTTTATGCCATCATCCAAATTATTAATAAACACATTGAACAGCACTGGGCTCAGGACAGACCCCTGTGGGACTCCACTCAAAATCTTCTGTCATTCTGACATGGAACCATCAATAATTTCCTTTTGCTTGCAGCTGAAGCCAGATATTTATCCACCTTGTTGTACTTTTCTCCAGCCCACATTTCTCCAATTTGTTTATGAAAAGGTTGTGTGGGACCTTGTGAAAAGCCTTAATGAAGTCCAAATATACTGTATCTACAGCATTCCCTTCATATACCCAAGTATTCTGTCAAAGAAGGAGGTTTGTTTAACATGATTTGTTTTTCATAAATCCATGTTTTCTGTTTGCAATCTGACCTTCCTCCTTCAGGTGCTTGCAGATGAACTTCCTTAAAATATGTGCCACTAGGTTCCTAGCTATTGAGGTGAGGCTAACTGGTTTGTAGTTTCCTGGGTCCTCCTTCTTGCCTTATTTAAATAGGGGAACTATGTTAGCCCTTTTCCAGTCCTCTGGTATGTGGCCTGTCTCACATGGCTTCATGAAGACCATTGCCAAGGCTCCAAAACCTCCTCTCCGAGTTCCTCCAAGACCCTAGGATGAAGCTCCTTTGGGCTTGCTGACTTGAATTCATTCAGAGCCAAAAAAATCTTTCTGACCTTCTCTTTTATTCTCTCCTCCCTCAGCTTTCTCCCTTCCTTATCCAGATAATCCCTATTAGGTGTCTGGCAGCTTAATTTTTTTGTGAAGACTAAGGCAAAGTAGCTCTTAAGTAGTTCTGCCTTCTTTGTATCTTCAGTTAGGAGTTTCCCCTGGCTTGTTAACAGGAGACCCATGATTTCCTTGGTCCTTCTTTTCTGGCCAAGATGCTTATAGAATCTCTTCTTGTTGTCCTTAACCTCCTTTGTCAGGTATAGTTTGTTCTTTATCTTTGCTTTCCTGATTTTGTCCCAGCAGGTTCTTACTATATCCTGGTATACATTCTTGGTGACCTGCCTATTCTTCCATTGCCTGTATGCTTTCTATTTGCAACTGAAGTATTTTAGAAGCTTCTGGTACAAACACATTGGTTTCTTGCCATTCTTGTGCTTCCATCATGTTGGGAAAATTTCTTGTTGGGCTTCCTATACTGTGCCCCTTAGAAGCTCCTAGCCATCCTGGGTACCTTTATGCTTCAGTCTATCCTCCCATGACACCATGACTATTAGCACCATGACTATTTCATCCTTGAGTCGGATGAAATCCACCTTTTTGAAATCTAGCATCTTAACTGTGCTGACCTCATGCTTTCCCTGCCTCAGGATATGGAATTCTAGCATATTGTGATTCCTTCTGTGGCAGCTGAAGAGTATGCCTGCATGATAAAGGTGCTTGCTAAAGGCTCTATGAAGATTAGACCAAGTGTTTTTCTGTATTTGTTTAGATATTAAGCTATATGTTGTTGCTAAAAGCCTAATTAAAGTTTAAGATGTATAAAGGCCTTGTATAAAGTAAGGCCTAGTAAATTTAGCAAAGCCTAGAAGTAGTAAGGCCCTGTGGTGTAGTTAAAATTACCTTATCAAAAGAATGCAAGGCTTGTACTGCTATTGGTCAGTCTAAGGACAGTTGAAGTAAAAGGAATCTGAGTGGTCATACATTATCAGTGTCTTTCCAAAACTATAAATTAGCTGGAATATCTGGAAACCATTCAGAAGGAAGATGCAGCTCTGTGAAAAGGATTAGTTAGTTGTTGCCTGGATCAGAGGGGCCGGGGACCTCAAGGCACCCAAAAACTGCATTCCAGGGTCCTTCCCAGTACCCCTCAGACAGTGCTGATCAGGGATGCCTGACTTTGCTGAACTTTCTGGAAAGAAAAACTTGCTGTGCATAAGGCATCAGAGGGGACTGCCGATAAGTTGCCGACATGAATTGCTTTTGTCTGTCATCATTTGTCTTGTTACTATGCGTAGTTGTGTTTTTGTTAAGTAAATAAATCTTTTTTACCTTTCTACCCCTGACCACACTCTCAGTCCCAAACCCTCCACAAGCGGCTAGGACACCTTCCTCCCAAGTTACCCCTAACCTTCACATCCCCCACCAGTTCATCCCTGTTGTGCAGGACAAAATTCAAGATAGATGAGCCCCTAGTTGTATCCTCCACTTTCTGGAAGAGAAAGCTGTTCTATACACAAGTTAGGAAGCAGCTTGACATTTTATATTTGGTTATATTGTTCCTCCCATCAGTACCATTCCATAGCTTTTGGATTGATTTGTCACCTACCTGAAGAGTGCCTCATCCACCTCCTCTTCTTGGTTAGGTGGTCTGTAACAAATCCATACCATTATATCAGTGCTACATCTTTCAATGTTTACCTTCTTCCTCCTGAACCAGAGAAAAAGTGTACGTGTTTTTGACATGCAAGGCAATACTACTACTTTTGCTCCTAAACCTGTCTTTCCAAAACAGAGTGTAAACCTCAACGTTCACATTCCAGTCATAAGAGCTGTCACACCAGGTCTGAGTAACGCCAATCAGATAATAGTTATTTTCATAGGGTACAACTTATCTTGTTTATTCCCCATTCTTCACACATTTTTTACATGCATCAGACAATTTTACATTTTGACCTCCTCACTTCCCTTTTTTGGCACTTGTATCAGTCCTTTATCCTTTTCCCAGAGTTGAGTGGCTTCCTTTACTCCTTTGAGTCCAAACCATGTGCTCTGTTGCTTAAGAATTGTGATTATCTATTCTAAAGCTCTCCTTGCTGGGTTGGCCAGATGACACCCACAGATGTTCTTCCCCATTGTCATCAGATGGATCCCATCTCAAAATAGCAGCCCTCCAACCAAGAACATCTGCCCATTTTCAAAGAAGCCAAAGCCTTTACTTCAACACCACCATTTCAGCCACACATTCACTTCCAGGATATGACAGTCTATGCCTGAACCACTGCCCTCCATGGGAGAGATTAATGAGAACACCACTTACACTCCAAACTCCTTCCTCCTGACAAAAACATCATAGTCACCTCTGATCTGCTTAGTATCAATTATCGTTGGTGCCTACATGAACAAACTGGAAGGAGTACTAGTCTTAAGGATGGATGAACTTTGGCAGACTCTCTGTGATATCCTAAATTTGGGCTCCAAGCAAGCAACACACTTCCTTTACCCCAAATATGGACAACATATTGGTGCCTCTGTTCACTGCAGAATAGACTCAGGAACCACCACCACTCTTTTCTTCCTTCTTGGTGCAGTGGTTCTGGAGCCTCTGTCCTTGGGATTTTGCACTTCCTGCTCTCTAGGCTGCTGCCTCCTCTGATTCATGCCTGAAGATGTCCTCTCTTTTGGCTCTTTCTCAGCAGTTACATCACAGAGTGTCTAAAAGTGCTTGCTGACTTCAATCCACTCCTCTTGAAGTTTAAGGGCCCTCCTTTGAGTCACACGCTGCCTCTTCTTCTCCTCGCCCTTTGACCTCTACAGTACTAGCATCTTGTAACTCTTGTCCAGGTATTCTTCCTCATCCTGGATGCAATTCAGAATGGATACATATTCTTCCAATCTGTTAATCTTCCACTCCACGTGAGAGACCAATTTACACCTGTTGTAGATGAAGTGCTCATGTTTCTCCCAGAGAGTTAAGAGCATGGCACATCCTATAAAGGTCACAACAGCTAACCCAGATTCCATTTTTTACTCTTTTGCTCCCTGGGGCAAACCTATGTGTAAGAATAAAAAAAAGGGGGGGCAGCGGGGGGTACACCACAAGAACTTGAACACTGAGCACCCACACCAGGGCCATTGCCCATGCTTCCACTCACACACATGTGTAGGCTCCTGTTCCCTGGATCCATCCTTGGGTGAACTCCCTAAGCCAGTGGTTCTCAACCTCAGGGTATGACCCAAATTAGGGTTGTGGGGGGTCTGTAGTAGGGTTGCATAGTCCCCACAGAGCCAGGCAGAGTGGCCATGTCCCCACCCACAGGATGGCTGTGGTTTGGCCCACCTTCCTGCCCCATGGGGTAAAGGTTTCTTTACAGTTCTTCCAGCCAGAAATTCTGACTGTGGGGCCCCATATGGGCTGATTTGCCCTGTAGCCCGTACCCTCCTAGGGTCAGCTCTTGGTTTGTTGGTCCTAATTTAGGTTTGCAGCAAGAACCACTTCCCTAGGCAAACTCTTCTTTTTTTCTTCCTTCTGTTTACTCTTCCCATAGTTTGCTAGAGGCTGCCTTTTTAGAAGGCTGCCTAATCTAGCTGTACCCCTCAATTACCTAAGCCAGCCCCATTCAGAGAAAGCCCTATCACTCAGTCACTCCAGAAAGGGAAAATAAAAACAAAACAAAAAATGGAAAAAGAACCCAACAAACCCACAAGCACACACCGTGGTGGGAGGAGGGTGGTACAAACACACATACACCAGGCACTAGACAACCACTATAGCAGCAATCAGCCACTCCAAGTCACTAGCACAGAGAAAAGCCTCTTCATGGCAGTCCCACACCTGATGCTTATCCTAGAGCCACTGCTCTCTGCTCAGCTTACAGCTCAACTTACCATGACCCCATCCAAACCAAACAACAACAGATTGTAAGCAATGTATCCATGCTGCATTTCATCTGGGATGAGACACAATCCAACTTGAACTATTTCAGTGCTGTCCAGACCCCAGAGCCATTTGAGGAGGCTTCATGCTAGCATGATCTTCTGATGCCTGGGTTCAAAAAAGGAATATAAAATAAACCTGATTCTCTGGTGGGAGGAGTGCAGCAGAAAATGAAGCGGATAGGGCAGGAACAGTGTTCACTGGCTGGTGTGAGAGGGGTAGGGATAATGGAGTGTAAGGTTCCTATACAAGCTGTTGGACTGTAAATTGATACACATAGTATGGTACTACTCTGGCTCTACCTCAGTACAGGGAGTGGGCTTGTGGCAAGGCATTCACCAGGGGGATGGCCAGCCACTCAGTGCTGTGTTATGTGCTTAACTGCTCTTTGACACTCTCCAGCATCCAAGGGAGCCTGCAAAACATGCTGGAATATATGCACAGGCACAACTTGGTGGCATGGCTATCTGTGCAGCACCTGCCTGACCCCTGGAACACATGTACAGTCCTCTCCTAATAGGGTTTTCAACTGAAAGAAAAAGAAACAAACTTCTTAGGTGCTACAGTATCAACCCTGACACAAGGACAATAAAATCCCCCTTGCTGTCACCTACAGGCCACAGCTTGAACACATCATTAATAACCTCCAATCCTCCTGGAAAAAGGACAACCATCTCAAAGTAGCCATAGGGGAGAAACGTGCCCTCATTTACAGAAAGCCCCCAAACCTCAGTGTCTAAGAAACAACAGGCTACTTAATTCCTTTTCTCACTGAGGCAACAGAGCTTGCAAGAGATCCAGATGCCAACTGTGCCTCCTCAGCAAAACAGACCATATAATCACTTGTCCAAATAAACCAGATTATAACACTTGAAATTCCTTCACCTGCATACCTACAACATTACCATCTAACCTTGCCCCTCTGCTATCTACATTGGCAAGACACTTTCTAGGAGTGCATTTTAAATGAGTAGGTTGTGCTTTTGTTAAACATTACTCAGAATATTACAGTTCTTTGCAAACATTTTAGCTTATGCAAAAGTGTCATTAGGGTTAATGGAGCTTGGTACCTATACAATGTCCACAATACAGTTTAATACCCACCCAAAATGGCAGGAACATTACACATTCCAAAAGGTGTTATTAAAAAAATATATTTGATTCTTTGGTTAACACTCAGTATAGTCTCCTTTGAGTTGCTTACCTCAATTTTCTTCTAAAAACAATAAATTCTAACACTGACAAACAAAACTGTTTTGACAGAGACATAATAGTAAATGGTACAATCAAAGTCAGAGTTTGTAATTATGTCTCACAAATGCTGTTCTGAATGTCTAGGTGTATATCAAACATTCATAGTTTCATAGAGAAAAGATCTCTAATTTCATAATAGTAACCTTTGAGGTAAAATTTCATTCTACTAAAGTAAAATTAATTGTTTCACAAATTGTATTCCCAAAATACAGACTATCGTGTTATTTGCATTTTAAAATGCCAATATAAATGGTACATGAAGAAACTAACTTTTCTGTTGTATTTACAGAATAAAGTCCTGAATGTGTGTGCTTACAAAGGCTCACATTTCAGTCTACTAAAAGTATTTTGTAAAAGGTCTTGTATGATCAAGCAAAGGACAAGGTTTTAAAGGGAAGAAATATTTGAATATACATGCATGGCCACATGCATGCCTGGGAAGACAGTGCCCTAGCACCGGTCTCTCAAGCAGCTTTAAGATTCTTTAATCCAAGCAGTATAATTCCTGAAGCTTCTTTTCACTGCTGTTATCCAGGTTCTTGTACTGATATCTTAGGACCTGATCCTGTGATCAAACTCTGTGTCAAAGTTTTTTTTAACTTCAGTCATTCAGGATAAAGGTGTCCTCAAGGATGGAATAGAGAAAAGCTTTTCATTTCAATGTTGTTTTCTGATAAGTTATTGGAAAAAATGGGAAAAAACCTTCGTTGGCTCAGTTTGACATGCTGAAGCCTATGAAAATTCCATTTTACAGTGCCAAAAAAAAAGTTTAGATTCAAAGCTAGAGTACTTAAGAGAAAAAGACTATTCCACTTTTTATTGCTTGAGTTTTTATTTAGTAATATTTGACTTTGTGATGATGAAACAGTGCTTTTGTTGCTGCAGCTATGAAATAGAATAGTGGAAATGCCACAGACATTCAGAGAATATATCAGGGAGATAATTCCAAAACTAACAATACTGTATTTACTTAAACAGAAAATGCCCCTGATAAGACAATCCCCTAATAATTCAATTCCATATATATGGAGATTCCACCACCACTCTGGGTAACCTGTTCCAGTGCTTTACTACCCTCCTAGTAAGAAAATTCTTCCTAATATCTAACCTAAACTTCCCTTGCTGCAACTTGAGATCATTGCTCCTTGTTTTGTCATGTGTCCCAGTTCCCTTAAGAATATGTAAGAACAAAATAAATAGATAAATAAATAGCATAGTTAAGACATGCCAAAGCAGCTGAATCACACTGATGAATGGATATGGATTTGAAGATGACATGAGTTTAGATAGTTGTAAGGTTGGTATTAGTTAGGAAATGGTGCAATGTTGGGAAAGCCCAGTCCCTGAATCCTAATGTCTCTGTGTCGCAGAACACTCAGGTGCCCTGCACCTGAAAGCAGAAACGGCTCAGGAAAGGCCCCTAGTGGCAAGAAGGGGGAGACTCAGCTGTCAGTTACCAGGGCAGCCAGAGCCACAGGCGCAGGTTGCTAGGGCAACCGGTGGGGAGCCAGCTGACAAGAAGGGGCAGGGCTTGGCCCTTCTTAAGCCCAGGCATGAGGCCAGGAGGGCAGTTCCCTTCTGGCAGCCAAGGGAGGGGGAGCTCAGCCAGTGCAGACACAGGGGAGAAGCCTGACTGCAGGAACATTCCCTGATTGCTGCTATGGGTTGGAGTATTTCCCGGTAGGGACTGAAAGTTGTTTTGGCCGGACGGTTTAGCTTTTTATGTTATAGTCCAGGGGCTTTGTGTTTTTGTGTTTGCTGTTTGACCGGAGGACTGGGTGAGGCTATTAGGAGTTGGAGGAGACCTCATAGGGGCTCAATGGTAGTGTGAGGACCCTGGCGCCAGAGAGGTTGCAGCTTTGGGGTGCATTGACCCCAACCCCAGAGCAAGGGGGCCGGGAGACACCTCAGAGCAAGGGGGGCAGTGAGGAGCCCAGAGAGAGGGCCACAAGGAGTGAGAAGCCCCAGAGCAAGGAGGGCACCCCAGAGCAAGGGGGGGCAGTGAGAAGCCCCAGAGCAAGGGGGGGGCAGTGGGGAGCCCCTGAGAGAAGACAAGGAGAAGGCTTGGGCTGCGGTGTAGGGGAGGAAAAGGAGCCGCAGACAGCACCCCCTGGCACTGGGGCATGTAAAGTGGGCAGCCTCCTGCTAATTATAATCAATCAATCAAGGCTTGGCAGGCGAGTAAGCAGGCGGTTGGCCCATAACAGGAGTGGGGAGCCACCAAGAGAAAGTCTCCAATAGCAATACTCCTGTCAGACACTGCCTTCCCTTTCTTCACTGAACAGTAAAGTCAAGGCAGCAGTGCCATGGAAAGTATTTCACCTCAAACCACTGTGCAGGTTGTGACATGTATTATATCAGCCCAATTCCTCCAGTAAGCACTTTACAGACATTAAACACAAGTAGGCACAAAAAAAGACCTAGCCACCTAATAAGAAGTCAAACATCAATTGTGGTAATGATAAAACCTCTAAATCTTTATCGGGAGCCTCAGTCCACTTCACTTTGTTCTGATACTAGTGGGGTAAATATAGATACAAGTTTCAGAAGT
>NW_017729027.1:24543638-24548560 GCF_001723915.1 Gavialis gangeticus | reverse complement strand
AGCCACCAAGAGAAAGTCTCCAATAGCAATACTCCTGTCAGACACTGCCTTCCCTTTCTTCACTGAACAGTAAAGTCAAGGCAGCAGTGCCATGGAAAGTATTTCACCTCAAACCACTGTGCAGGTTGTGACATGTATTATATCAGCCCAATTCCTCCAGTAAGCACTTTACAGACATTAAACACAAGTAGGCACAAAAAAAGACCTAGCCACCTAATAAGAAGTCAAACATCAATTGTGGTAATGATAAAACCTCTAAATCTTTATCGGGAGCCTCAGTCCACTTCACTTTGTTCTGATACTAGTGGAGTAAATATAGATACAAGTTTCAGAAGTTTCATAGATTCCATAGACATTAGGGCTGGAAGGGACCTCGGAAGAACATCGAGTCCAGCCCCCCACCCAAAGCAATGTCAGAAGGTGTATAAAAAGAGGTATGCTTATGAAGGCCAGGCTATAAAGTTCTTTAACTTTGTTTTGCTGATTTAGATTCACTAACTAGATGTGAATTTAATGGACTCTAAGTTAAACCGTTTTGTCTACTATCTCTAAATTTTCTCTTGTAGATAAATATTCAGTTCAATAAAATTATAAATATAAATTAAATGAAGGGAAATGTCTGTAGAACTTAATTTCAATTAATTTCATTAATTAGATTGAAAGCAAATAATATATATATATATGTACACACACAAACACACACACACATATATGTATATGTATATATAAATAAATAAATAAATAAATAAATTGTTCAAGAAATTTATCTGACATATAAATAACTTTGTAAATGAAGTAACAAAGTTTGTTTCATTATAGTATAAATTTGTGTAGTGCTTCCTGTCACATTAATGTAATCAATAGGATTCTGTGTAAATCATGCCGGAAGCAGCTCCTATAATGGTTATCATTCTACCGCTTGCCCCTCTACCCCTGTTTGGTGGAGGGGCTCTGCTGGCCAGTCTGTTTGCCACTGATCAACATGGCAGTGAAAACTTCAGCATATTTAAATTCTCCTCCAATCAGGCAGTGGGGGTGGGGGGAGCAAATGACGAAATAAAAAAAAAATTAAAGAAGCCACTCTGCAGGGCAGTTGTGATACGATTCACAAAGATTCCTAGTAATAACATGTAGAAAAATGTTTGAATTATATTATTATTTCTAGAATAATTATTGTGATGCATTCTCAGAATTAGAAAGATACCAATCTCAAGATTCAAATGTCATAATCATTGTTCTAGTTGTGGAGGTCTCATTGATATAAGTAATCTTTGACAAAGGAAATAGTCCTGGTGCTATCAGTTTGATAGTTTAAATGGGTAAAGATGTTCCACATGAATAAGAATCAACCCCCAAATAGCACCAAAAAAAAGGGGGGGGGGGTTACTCTTGTTAGACTTGGTTAGGAGTTCTGAAAAATCTGAAATAATTTAAACATCCCCTAATGGGAAATAGTATTACATAACAGTCAAACTCCAAGATTAATACTAACAATTTTCTAATGGAGAATAATATCATTTTCAAAAGTACAGCCAGATGACTCTCAAAATAAACTTTCAGAATAACATCAAAACAATGCAGAGAATCAAAGAAGTTTTAAAAATATCCTGTTTATGATATCGTTTACATTCAAGAGACCCCCCCACAAATACCTTACAGAAGAAAATAAATGAGAGATGAGAAAGGGAGGGACAGACCATGCATATAGAAGGGAGGTCAGTGGGATAAATTGCAGAGACATGTTATATGTTTCTGAGAAATGGTGTTTTGAATAGTGGCAGGCACCTTTATAAATACCTAAGATAAATGCCATAGGATAAATTGCATTTCCCCAGAACCATTAACTGTCTCCCCTGAATTCTGCCCATTAATGCATCTCAACAAGGGCTATTTCAACATTTTACAGCTAAAAGAAGCTTCAAACATCATTTCTTCAAACAATTACAGATAACACGATTAAAAATGGCAAAGAAATGTTTTCTTCTTTTCCAACAAAATTACACTGGTTTCAGCCTGAGCATGGTCAATACTGAGTCTCAGAACAAATGATGGTTTTAAGGTCTAGTATCCTGCAATCCTGCACATCTAGAAGTAAGAACTATATGGATAGTTGCCTGGCTTTTTAAAGGGATGAGGGGTACAGGGCAGCAGGGAACAGAACATTTGTTTCTAATTCTGGAAAGTTTCAAGGACTTGTATGTAAAAATTGCAACAGTACTGTTACAAAATGTTATCTTTATCTTTAATAAACTGCTATTAGTTTTACTTTTTCTGTCTTTCTGATGGTGGATCACTGAATTCAATTTAAACTGAGTCTTACTTATACAGATGATTCATGGTTCCACCCACTTTTGTCTCACTTTAAACAAAAAGAGTATCTGATGCTGTTTCTGCCTTTTCCTAATGTTTAATTACTGCAAAATTCCTAAGCTGTCTCAGGGTCAGGAAACAAAACATAGGACTCCCCCATACTGGGGCAGAGCTGTCCTCACTCTGAGTCATGGTTCCTGTTATTTACACTCCTCTTTCCCCTATGACTTTCATATTTTCTCTAACCATAGTCCCAGCTTCAACAGGAGGAATGGAAATTGCCTTAAACACAGTGTAGCCCTTAATCTACATACTTTCCTGGAAAGTGGGTTCCAAAATCTATCTGGTCATGGGGAACTAGAATCAATTTCCTATAAAAATGCTCTAACCACTAGGTTATTATGCCAAATGACGGATCCTCTTCCTTCTTGAATCTGAGTATCCCAGAGGTTCATGCAAGAGTTCCTGAGTTAGTAATCCAGTGTGAGAGAAAAGATATGGAGGGACATAACATTTGAAGATGTCTTTGAAATGGTTCAAATGTTTCACATGCCCCATGAAGCATTCTAAAAATGGCAAAAAGGCTCCAAAAAGAACTCTAAAGAGTACCTTCTTTGAAGCACTTCATTTTGAAGTGCTTCCTGTTATATGTTTCCACTCTATGGAACATAACAGGGGGTTGCTCAGTTGTCTGGCATCATACAGCACTATTCTCTGCCATCCCCAACCCCCAGCACCATGGCAGCAGTGGGAGAAAGTGGAACAGAACAAATGAGTATTCTCAGTTGTGCATGCAGCTGCCATCAGAGATGGAGAAAAGCATAGCCATTGTGAGCTCATTCATTGCATGGTGGTATGCTGACTGGGTGGAGAAAGGAAGTCTTACCTACGGTGAAGGCAGCTGTTGCTGTTGCCACTGCTGCTGCTACAGCAGGAGCAGCAACAGTAGCAGTGATAGCTGCCATCCCTGTGCAGAGACCCCAGCTGGCAGCAGCATAGAGAGAGAGTCCAGCAGTAGCAGCCCTATGGCATGGGCTTCCTGGGAGCCATTTGCTTCTTTCCCCATCCCAGATACACTACTGAGTACAGAGCGGTGTTTATAGTGAGAAAAATTTCACATGGGGTGTGTCTACACATGTGCTTTACTGGACATTAGATTAATTTAATGAGCAATAAAGTGTCACCATCTACACGTGTGTAGCAATTATTGTTCAGTAGATTAATGTAAAGCACCGTTTGCTAGTACTGACAGATACAGGTACTAGCCAATGGTGCTTTATATTAATGTGCCTAAACAAATGTGTATATGCTGACCAGGGAGCAAATTGCTCTTGGTCAGCCAGGCAGCAGCAGGACACAACTGCTGCTAGGCTTAGGGGTGGGGGACCAAATCTCCATAGGGCAAGAGGGCACTCTGGGGAAAACTTCTCCCTCACCCCCAGAGCTTAGGCTAGCCCTGAGCTCTGTGCAACTTGAGACTGCCTCTGGAGCTGGGGACATCTCCTTCCCCACTTTTCAGAGCCAAGTCCTGGCCCCCTGTGCCCCCTGCTAGCCCAGGGTTACCCCTGGAGCCCCCTGCAAGCCTGAAGCTACCCTTGTGCCCACTGCTAGCTCAGGAACAGCACCTGGGAAGCTGAAGCAAGAGCCTGGAGCTCTCCCTGGCTTCTTAAGGAGGACAGAACAGGGCAGGAGCAGCCCTGGACTAGACTGCTCCTGTCCCTCCCCTCTGGTGAAGTGCACACTCCAGAGGGTAGGGAACAATTGTGAGGCAGACCTGGACAGGTTAGAAAAGTGGGCAGTACACAATAGGATGCAGTAAAACAAGGACAAGTGCAGAGTGCTGCACCTAGGGCACAAAAATATCCAGCATACCTACAGGTTGGGAAGTGACCCTCTCAACAGTATAGAAGTGGAAAGGGATCTCGGAGTCATAGTGGATTCCAAGATGAACATGAGTCGTCAGTGTGACAAAATCATCAGCAAAGCTAGCTGCACATTATCATGCATCAGCAGATGCATGGCAAATAGAACCAAGGAGGTGATACTTTCCCTCTCTGCGGCATTGGTCAGACCACATTTGGAGTACTGTGTTCAATTTAGGTGCTTTACTTCAAGAAGGATGTTGATAGACTTGAGAGGGTCCAGAGGAGGGCAACTCATATGGCTAGGGGCTTACAGGACAAGCTGTATGAGGAGAGACTGAGGGACCTGGACCTCTTCAGCCTCGACAAAAGAAGGCTGAGAGATGATCTTGTGGCCACCTACAAATTCATTAGGGGGATGCAGCGAGGGATCGGAGATACTCTGTTCACCAGGGCGCCTCTTGGGGTAACAAGGAACAATGGTCACAAACTGACAGAGAGCAGATTTAAGCTAGATATCAGGAAAAACTTCTTCACAGTAAGGATGGCCAAAATTCAGGATGAGCTTCCATGGGAGGTGGTGCTCTCCCCTACCTTGGGGGTTTATAAGAGAAGGCTGGATAGGCATCTGACCCCAGCACTCTTTCCTGCCTGGGCAGGGGGTCTGACTTGATGATCGGTTGAAGTCCCTTTCAACCCCAGCATCTATAAATCTATGAGCTGGAGTACTGCATCCAATTCTGGGCTCCA
>NW_017729027.1:24523103-24538638 GCF_001723915.1 Gavialis gangeticus | reverse complement strand
GCACATAATCAGAGGGCAAGAGAACAGGCCTTATGAAGAGAGGCTGAGAGCCATGGGACTCTTCAGCCTAGAAAAGCACAGGCTCAGGGGTGACCTGGTGGCTGCCTATCAGTACATAAGGGGAGTGCATCAGGATCTGGGGAAACATTTGTTCACCAGAGCGCCCCAAGGGATAACAAGGACCAACGGTCACAAACTCCTCCATAATCATTTTAGGCTGGACATAAGGAAAAACTTCTTTAGTGTCTGAGCCCCCAAGGACTGGAATAGACTCCCTCCAGAAGTGGTGCAGGCACCTACTCTAGACTCATTCAAGAAACGTTTGGATGCTTATCTTGCTGGGATCCTTTGACCCTAGCTGACTTCTTGCCCCTCGGGCAGGGGGCTGGACTTGATGATCTTCAAGGTTCCTTCCAGCCCTAATGTCTATGAAATCTATGAACCTATGTCAGGCTCAATTTGCTCCCAACCTGGGCACACATGTAGATGTGCACCCAGGCACAGTTTAATATGCCTGAATATTCTACACAAAAAATTCAGGTGCATTAATTGCAGGTGTAGATGCACCCAAGGACAAGCACCATTCCACTCACCCTTCTATCCCCTGAGTATACTAATAGGAATAGGACTGCTCTGGTTGTGTCCAGTGTTAATTCTGGTGACCCGCATAATCAGCACCCAGGGCTGTTCCCCTGATCACTTCCCCTAGTTATGCACTGGAGAGCAGTTGTTTCTCTATTTCTAGTCTCCAGTTGGAGGTGTTCAGGGCCCTGGTCTCCTGGTTCCAGCATCTGCCAGTTCTAGCAGGAGGACACACAATGTCTAGTCTCTTAGTTTTGCTGGGGGGATCATTCTGGAAGATTGAAGGTGAGTGCACAAGAGGGACAGCACGCATTGACTGTCTCTCTCACCCTTCTCAGCCCCACAGAGAGGTCAAGAATGGATATGTAGAACCCCATCTAGACTCCTGCTATAGAGCATCACCTCTCCATGCAACCATTAAAATGTTGAAGTGTTCTAGGCAGGGTGAGGAGAAGGCACAGCAAGGTACAGCATATTTCTGTTTGTGGCTGTACTCTATTTTTTAAGAACTTCAAAATGCAACATGCTTTGAAGTTCTTGAAATGATCCAGCTGTCCCACATCAGAGGTAGGATTCCAAAGAGATACAAACACTTCTGCATGACTTAATGTCCAGCTTAGGTGACACCCCAGTTAGTATACTAAGGTGACACCCCAGTTGTGAATCTCAGTCTTAAGCAGATTCAACATGGATTGACCAAGGGCAAGTTATGCCTTGTCAACTGAATACTTTCTATGATGAAATAACTGGCTCTGTGAATGTGGAGGGAGCAGTAAAAGTGATATACTTTAACTTCAGCAAGGCTTTTGAACTGGTTTCCCACAATATTATCATAAAAAAGCTAAGAAACCAAGCATTGGATGAATGGACTGTATGGTGGATTGAAAACTGGATGGATCATCAGGCTCAAAGTGTAGTAAATGATGGCTTAATGTCTACTTGTCAGCTGGTGTTACATGGACTGACCCAGGGGTCAATCCTGGGGCTGGCTTTGTTCAATATCTTCATCAGCAATTTGGAAGATGGGGTGGAGTGCACTATCATCAAGTTTGAAAATGAAACTAGGCTGGAGGGAGTAGGAGATGTATCTAGCCAAATTGGAAAATTGGACCACAAGAAATCTCATGAAGTTCAATAAGTCCAATGTCCTACACTTAGGATGGAACCATCCCATGCACTAGTACAAGCTGAGGAGTGAATGGCTAGGCAGCAACTCTGTAGAAAAGGACCTGGGGGTTGTACTGGACAACAGGCTGAATAAGAGCCAACTGTTTGCCCTTGTTATGGATAAAGTTAACGGCATACTGGGCTGCATTAGTAAGACAGTTGCCAGCATAACAAGGGAAGCATTATTTCCTTCTATTTAGAACCGATGAGGCCATATCTGGAGTACTGTGTTCAGTTTTGGGCCCTGAACTAGAGAAAAGATGTAGAAAAATTGAAAACAGTCCAGTGGAGGGCAACTAAAATGGTTAGAGGGATGGGCACATGACTTAAGAGGCTGAGGGAATTGGGCTTATTTAGTCTAGAGAAGAGAAAACTGAAGGGTGATTTAGTAGCAGCCTTTAACTACCTGACAGATTTTTCCAAAGAGGATGGAGCTAGACTCTTCTCAATTCACAAAAGTTTCACAGAAGTTTAGGGGCTGGAAGGGACCTCATGAAATCATCAGATCTCACCTTCCTGCTCTGGGCAGGAAAGACTGCTTGGACCAAATAACCCCAGCAAGGTATGTGTTCAGTCTCCTTCTGAAGATCTCCAGGGAAGGTGCCTGTACCACCCCTGCTGGGAGTCTATTCCAGAGTCTGGTCACACAAACCTTGATGTTTTTCCTTATATCCAGTCTGAAACCTTCTTCTAAGGAGGTTGCTCCTGGTTTTTCCCTGGTACACTTTGGTAAATAGTTTTACACGTAGGCCCCAATTCTCTCCCCTGATATATTTGTAAGCTGCCTCCACATCCCCCCAAAGTCTTCTCTTTTCTAAGCTGAACAGTCCCATATCTGTTAGCCTTTCCTTATATGGCTTGCTGTTCAGACCTCTAATTGTATGTGTGGCTCTTCTGTGGACTATCTCAAGCTTCTTAATCTCCTTCTTGAAGTGTGGCACCAAAAACTGGGTGCAATACTCCAGCTGCCGCCTCACCAATGCTGAGTAGAGTGAGAGAATCACGCTTAGCTTTGCTTGAGATGGTGGCAGATAACAGACTGAGTCAGACTAATGGACTCTAGCTGCAGCAAGGAAAGTTTAAGTTAGATATTAGGAAAAATTCTCTCACCAGGAGGGTAGTGTAGGACTGGAACAAGTTACCCAGAGAGGTGGCGGAATCTGCATCCTTGGAGGTTAAGACTCCAGTAGACAAAGCCTTGGCTGAGATGATTTAGTTACTGGTCCTGCTTTGAGCAGGGAGTTGAGCTAGATGGCCTTCTAAGGTCCCTTCCAACCCTAATTTTCTACAATTCTATGATACTGCAATGTTTAATTTTTAAAAAAGGGGTGGGGAAATGAACATCTTCTTTGGCTCAGTGAACAATACCTCAAGAACCTGTAGCCTTATTTTTGTAAACACTCAGGAAAGAATCCTGTTTCATGTTATGTGCCTAAATAGCAGTTACCTGGAAGGAAGGAAATTGGAGAAAGAAGGTGTAACAGGGAGCCTTAGCCATATTACAGAGAGAAGAGGGTCAGATGAGGGAAGGAAGCCATAAGGCTGGGGACTGTTTATGGTGGCCCAGGAGGGGCTCAGGGGAGTGGATGCACATCAAGGACAATTTATGTTGACCTGAAAGGGCTTCGCTTTGCTTTTTTTCTACTCATTTTTTAGTAACACCTGGTGAACCAGGGTGACTGTGAGGGGAGGTATGGAGGCTACAAAATCAGAAAACCTAGCACCTTGTGGGTTTTCCTATGTTTTTTTTTTTCTTCAGTTTATCCTTTCCTTTTTTCTTTCTTGTCTTGGAGAGGGAGGTAGTCACCTGCCTTCACCAGGCAGAGACCCAGGAAGGGGTTTAAGTCACAGAGGGCCTAGACTGGATTGCAGAGACAGCCTCCTAAAGAGTATACTAACCATAACATCAGTGCATGACACACAGGAGAAAGGATCCAGATAAGGGGGCCAGGCAAGTCAGACAGGTGCCACACAGCCACTAAGAGGCAACCCAACCACCCCTGGAGGTGCACGCTGTTACAGAAGGCCCTCCCATATTTCCATCAAACAGTCTAGTTAGGCCATTTCTCTGAAAGAAGGACACCTAGCTTCAAATCTTCCCTTACCTAGAGAGGAACCTGAAAAGTTGCCCTGTGCTTGTGGAGCTCCCCAACACACATGCACAGACAATGTATCCACACTACATGTACCCTCCAGTGCCCCCTTTCCCCATCCCCAGACTTGCCTTTGACTGCTAAGCAGCACAAGGGCACAAGGGCAGCAGTGGCAGTGAGCAATGCTGTCCCTGAATGCATATGGTGTGACAAAGAGTGTCTATTTGGTGCTAGTCACTGCCATACTAAGACACTGTGCCTTGGTCTATTCCCGCCAGCTCCTAATCTAGAAGTAGTGTAGTCAGGCTCTTTAGTGTGGTGATGCTCACATGCCAGTAACCTCAGCTATGCTTGTTAATATCAAAGGCATCATTTCAGGCCTATATTTTACAAATACCCAATAAATGCTCTACTTTCATTCAGGGAAAGTCTTATTTTAGGGATAGAAATAAAATTGTAAATTGGCTTGACATTTTATTTATGATTGGATCCATTTATAACTTTTGGAAAGCTAGTGATGTTTTCTGATATGGACCCCCTTCAGGATTAATCTTGAAGATATGATATGTGGAAAGAATAAATTAATGAATGTGAATGAATCAAAGGTCTTCTTTTAAATCAATATTGGTAGTGCTAAGAGATGTAACAAAATATAGTTTCACACATCAATAATGATTTTATAATGTGTGTAGGTATCATTTTTATGCATCACCTTTACCAAGTTCACGTGCATGGAAATTAATTGCTGAGGACTGTCATTAATTTATTATGTTCCTTTGATAGCTTCACCTGCCACCTCCCACTAATCCATCAAGCTTATAACTTTCCAAATCCATTTTTAGTTTTGGCACTTACAGTTTGTGTTTCAGCCCTGCACCTGCAAACATCCACATGTTCAGTAAGACTGCACACTGGCTGGGCAGGTACATTCATACACATAAGGCAATGCATGTCCCAACATTGTACCCAAGCAGAACCCATGATCTGAAGGTGTTAGATGCCAAAGTAGAAGGGACTTCCTATGACTTAGCTTGAGAAGGAAGAGACCCAGGTTCTATGCTTCTCTTGTTTCAGAGTGGGCATCAGCACTCTGCCCTAACAATCAGGATACAGGTCAGAAATTATTTAACCTCTTCTGCAGCTCTTCTCATGAATGTGACCATCTCAGCAGTCAGCTGAGGAGTTATTTGGAAGGAACAGGAAGCCAGAGAATGTGTAGTTTAGTGAGAGGTATGAGGTTGCTCACAGAGCAACTTTTCAGGTCCTAGGCATGCCCCTCTCCACTAGCCTTCTAGGGATGGGTTGGAGCTGTCCAGGTTAGAGAGGGTTTTAACTCCGAATGTACAACTTCTCATAGTACTTGCTAAATTCAAAACTGACTTAACATTCCTTAAAATTAGTAAGTGCTGCTTGTAATGTGTAAGCACACTTTTATACTCTATCTTAGTACAGTGACCAAGTTTCCACTGTTTGTAGGATTCCTTTTTGAGCTAAAGAGATTCATGTCTAACAAGTTATAATTGTCTATACAGTACTGGCAGGATGAGGTCGCTGGTCTGGCTTCTCACTTAGCTCCAGCCTTCTCACCTTTGCTTCCAAACTTTTTGGGTCCTTTCCCTCTTCTCCCCATGGTTATCTCGTCTGCCATGACTTGCTGTTATAGCTTCAAAGAGGATGCTCCAAGAGGCAGATTCAGGTTTGGGGATAGGTCCTTGTCTGAACTAAAGCCCTTCCAGGTCTTGGTACAATTTTCATAGATTTCATAGACATTACAGCTGGAGGAGACCTCATAAGATCATCAGTTCCAGTCCCCTGTCCAAAGGGCAGAAAGTCAGCTAGGGTGAAAGGACCCAGCAAAATAAGTGTCCAAATGTTTCTTGAAAGTGTCCAGAGTAGGTGCTTGCACCAGCTCTTCGGAGAGTTTGTTCCAGGCCTTGGGGGCTTGGACAGTAAAGAAGTTTTTCCTTATGTCCAGCCTAAAATGGTCTTGAAGGAGTTTGTGACCACTGGACCTTGTCTTCTCTTGGTGTGATCCTGATGCATACTCCTTATGCACTTATAGGCTGCCACCAGGTCCCCCCTGAGCCTGTACTTCTCCAGGCTGAAGAGTCCCATAGCTCACAGCCTCTCTTCATGTTTTCTTGCCCTCTGAACATGTGGGTGGTGTTCCTCTGGGCTCTTTCAAGTTTCTCCATGTCCTTGCTAAATTAAGGAGCCCAGAATTGGATGCAGTACAGTTCTCCAGCTGCAGCCTCACCAAGGCCAAGTACAGGCGGAGGATGACATCCTGGGTCTTGCTCAAGATGCATCAGTAGATGCAAACAAAAGTTTTGTGCAGTTTGCCAGCTGTGGTATCGTATTGGTGGCTCACATTCATCTTGTGGTCACTCGTGACCCCCAAGTCTCTTTCGGTCATGGTGCTAGCAAGTGTAGCGTTGCCAAGCCTATAAGTGCAATGAGGGTTTTTATTCCACTTATTCTGAACTCCCCTCCCTATGAAATCCTAGCCTCTCAGGGCCTCAAGAACAAGCCTCCTGAGCTTATGAAAGCCAGCTTTCCTAAAGCCAGGGACTACTACATCGCTGACTGACTTGCCATCTTTGCGATGGATAGTGAAAGTGATCAACTTGTGGTCACTGTCACCCAGCTTCCCTTGGATTCTTAGGTCACTGATAGATAATCTCCTTTGGCCAGTACCAGGTCCAGCAGCACCTTGCCTTTTGCCAGCCCATAAACTTCTTGAGACCCCCTGCCCACCCTGACTGGGCTATTAACTCCCACCCCCCAGCAAATCCACCAATGACCCTTTTGGACCCACCAGTCTTTCTCTGGACCCCCCCAACCAATGTCTCACAGGACCTGCACCCGCTCTTTCCACCCTACCCTGCCTGCCTCTCCATCCATGCATGTGAGGAAGCTTTGTGACCAACCAGATTTAGCCGAGTACTTTTGATTTGGCTGGGTTCCATATCCTGAGCTCCACTGTATCAGGACCCTAAGCTCTTGGGCTCCAGTTCAGCTCCCTGCAGGCTCTGGGCCAGTCATCCCCTAGGTACACCCCCTTTGCAGGCATGGGTCCATGTTCCCACAAGTCTTTGCTGCCAGATACCCAGTCCTCTGACATGCCACAATCATCCTTTTGAAAATTATTTGGCCCACACACAACACCTGAGGTCTCCAGGCCCTAAGAGCTGTGAACTGAGTGCCTCTGCTGCACCTCAGTGGCCTACAATCTGCCCCATACAGCCACCCTAGTCCTCCGGTTTAAATGCAAGTCCCCAAAACATAAGGCTTACAAAACACAAATTCCATCAAATTTAATCACACCCTACAGTGGCACAAATGCAAAAGGTTTGAGGTACTTATCTCATGTTGCTCATAGTGCAGGGTCTCTTCCACCCTTCTGCAGCACAAGGTCCTTTCTCCCAGGCAGTCCTTGGAGCTCTGCTTCCTCTGACTCCTACAGCTAAATGGACCCTTCTGGGCTAGGTGCTGGATTTTTGAGCCTCTCCCTGGGTCTCCTTACCCTGTATTTCTGCCCCAGGCTTGACAATCATCAGTTATAACTGGGATGGACAGCCATTTCATTTAAGGCTCCCTTTGACTCATAGGGCTGTGTTGGCTAGCTGGTCCTATGCTCCCTCCCCATCTCAGTAATGGAGCGGGGAGATAATCTGCTGAATTTCTGATTCTTCTGTTGCATCAGCATAGTTTGTTCCTATACCTTTAAAAGGGCATAAAGTACATTCACCTCTCCTGGTTTCCTTTTCCCCTAAGTCTTTCCTCTGAGGGGATCCTGCCTGTTCCCTAAGTTGGTTAAAGTCAGCTTTTCTGAAGTATGGTGTCGTTATTCTGCTGCCTGCTTTCTTCCTCACCTTAAGCTCCTGAACTCTATCTTAACCTTAGCTTTAGTCTCTTTCAGACTCAGTGACTCAGTAAAACTGAAACCCATCTCAGTGAAGTTACAATCCCTTATAGCTAATTAAATGCACATTGACCTACACAACCCTATCAAAATTTCCTGTATAAAATATTTGTTTATGTAGATTTTCATGAAACAACATAAGAACAGATAACATATAAAGTTTTATTAATCTCATTTGTTTATAAAAGTGCTTTATGTAAGTCCATTTAGCCACTCAAGTCTCAAAAACAAAAAAATTAAATCCTGCTAAACAGGAAAGCCCTAGCGATTACCAGTTCTGCTAATTTATGAACTTGATGTTAATATTCCTCACAAATGTGTTATTTTTATTAATCTCAGACTATACAGTTGTAACAAAGTGATCAACAATGGACCTGAATCAATATAGACAAAAAGGCAATGTTTATCAGTTAATGAGTGCTTCTAGGAAATTTATTGTATGCAATATATAATACATATCTAATTAGTCTTTTTCAGCTTCATTTGCTTCTTGGAATTTGCAAGTGATTTCATTTTTCCAATTTTTTTGTGGTTATCATATTTATTTATTTATTTATTTAGCCAGATAATCTGAATCTAAATGAAGTTTAGAATTACTTTTCATCATTATTATTATGTATATTACCACAGCACCAAAGAGACACATGGACCAGAATATATGTGATGATGTTCCTATATTATAACACCTTTTACCCTAATATTTTACCTGCATCTTTTTAAATTTAAAATAAAAACAACCCCCCCCCAAAAAATTGGGTCTTTAGAGATGGCTGATACTTGCCTTTAGTGCATTTGTGTTAAAGATAGTAAATAAATATATTACAGTAATTAGATAAAAGCCTCCATTAAATTGTTGCATATAAGGAAAACAGCCTCAGAGTGTCTGAATGGGTTGAATCTAACAATCCAAGAGAAACACATGCACGTAAAGAACAGTTAGGCCTATTTGTTATGTCCACCAGCAAAAAAAAAAAAATCTTTTCAAGTATAGTAAGTCATCCTGATGTTATTTTATCAGGCCAGAAAATAACCAGACAGGCCAACATCTAACTGCAGTAATGCGTTACTTGGAAGAAGGGTGTTTAGTGTGTTTCTGGTAGGGTTAAAATGGAAAATGACAAAACAAAATAAGAAAAAAATTATATGCAGAGAAAGAGATTTGGAATAATTTATTTGGGTTTATTTTTCTTTCTGTAGAAAGTTAGCCTCCTTCAATGCTTAATCCACTTCTGAGCTGAAAAATTAAAACAATAATGCAAATAAGCCTCATTTGCAGGTGATGGGTAAAATCGTATCTGCACTGAAGTCAACAGTAAACCTCCAACTCTCTTAAACAGGACTGAACTTCATACGAAATCTACTTCATTGCATAGAACCTTGCAATGAAAACCAAAAGTGGGAAATTATTGAATTAATTTCACTTTACTATAAAATTTAACAGAGCTACTTCCCAAATATGCTAAGATAAGTGATAGATAATGGTTCAACAATGCACGTTGCAGAATACTCTGGCACCTTTCCAGCAAAGCAATTAAGCACATGCTTAATGTTAAGCATCTGAGTAGACCTATTGACTTCAAAACACCAAAGTGCTTTATTGAGTAGTAGCCAGAATGTTCAGCACGTTTGAAGATCAAGTCAGCACTTTTTAGGTTTGAGCATTAAAATAATTTTGTCATATTCAGCTTTTGCTTAGAAGCCAGAGAGGACAGGTGAAGTGGTAGAAAGACTTGTGTTTCTTCTAGTCACATGACTTTTGTTGTTAACATATATTTATTAGTACAGGAAATCCATTTTGTTAATAATCAGTTAAAACCACATTAGGGTTCTAAGGCTATGTTCAGGCATTACATTTAGATCACACTAGCCAGGGTTAGATGGCTTTAAATGTGCAATTGTAGAGGTGTGTAGAAAGCTTAAATCGCCCCCCAAAATGTGTGCTCAAACTAAGTATTTCACCTCAGGAGGTACACTAACTTAGATGGAGATCAGGTTAACAGTTACACATGGCTAACTCAATCTTGCAAGCACCTATGCACATTCATAGGGTAGCCCCAGGACTGGGAAAACCCAGCTGCTCACCACAGTCCCGGGGCTGATCTATTCCCGCTCCCTGCCCACCCTGACTGGGCTATTAACTCTGCCCCCACACCCCCTGCAAATCTACCAATGCCCCTTTTGGACCCACCAGACTTTCTCTGATACCACCAACTCCCTCCTGGACCCACCAACCAATGTCCAACAGTACCTGCACCCCCTCTTTCCACCCTAACCTGCCTGCCTTTCCCTCCACACCATGTTACCTATTCTGGTTTCAAAGAGTCATAGAAAATTAGGAGTAGAAGGGACCTTAGGATGTCATCTAGTTCAACCCTCAAACAGGACCCAACTAGATCCCCAACTAGATCATCCCACCCAAGATTTTGTCTAACTTAGTCTTAAAAACCTCCAAGGATGGAGTTTGCTTCTCCTCTCTGGATAAGCTGTTCCGGTGTTTTATTACCTTCCTAACGAGAGAGTTTTTCCTAATATCTAACCTAAACTTCCCTTCCTGCAACTTAAGACCATTGCTCCTTGTTGTGTCATCTGCCACCACTGAGATCAGTCCACCTCCATCCTCTTTGGAACAACCCTTCAGGTAGTTGAAAGTTGCTATTAAATCCTGCATCAGTCTTCTCTTCTGAAGACTAAATAAGCCCAGTTCCCTCAGCCTGTCCTCATAAGTCATGTACCCCAGCTCCCTAACCACTTTTGTTTCCCTTTGCAGCTTCTGGAAATGGCTGCATACACTGCTCCTAATCTACATTTATGCAGCTTAAATTAAGTCATGTGAATATAGATCAGGTGTGGTGAACTACTGTATGTACCGTAAGACAAAAAAGATGTAAACTTGGAGGCAGAATGCCACTCTATTGTCCTCACTGTGACTCCTTGCACTGTGACTCCTCCTGTCAGTACTGTCTGTCCCAAGCATCCAAAAAACATAAGCAAGGTTATAAAATTAATTAAATTAATCAGGAGGTTGTTTTTTTTTTTTTAAAGGGCATTTGTTTGCTTGTTTTCCTTCTTGGCATTTGTACTTTTCTTCTGCTTTTAAATGAAAGCTGAATTCTTCAGTTAGATCACACATCTTCAGGAAATGGGACTTTCAGTAAACCACCAGATATTATATATTCTAAGGCATAATCTTAAAATCTCTCTTAAAGTGCAAGGGTGTAAATTATGAATATAGTAGCTTCTTTATGTTTTAATATCTAGGGGTTTTTTGTCACTGACATCACTGTCAACTTCACTTTAACATATTTAATTTGTTCTTGAGTGACATTTACAATTTTACTGAAAATGTGTGACCTGTCTCAATATAGTTTTCATAACGGGAAATGTTTTTCAAGATACCTACAAATGTATTAAGATAAGATGAGACATGCAAAACTCACATTTACCCTCAAAGAAAGTCTCAGATATATATTGACAATTATTAGTCCCTATTCTACATGTATCATTGATATTATATCAAAAATGTAAGTATTGTGTGTGTCCATTAACAAAACTATGAAACTATGCAAAACCTAAACAACAGATCTTCATAAAGTATAGACCTATATCCACATACAAATTGATACGAGTCCAGTGTAGCTAATTTAGATCAGCACATATATACCAATTAAGAGTCTGGCTTCTAATTAAATGTGGCAGAAACAGTTATAATAAAATTTACTTTGACTACATATTCCATTTTGTCAAAGCCAAATTTTTTCCCAGAGACATATCAGTTTTGCCAACCGCCTCAATAGGAAGGTTAATTGAAGACAAGTTTTGAAAGTTATGGAAAAACTGTATCCCCTTGCCAGCTTCACCTGTTTCCAACATAATTCATTGAATCCCTGTTGTTTGGGACACTTAGTCACAAATTTCAGATACAGCATTTCTTGTGATAGCTACTGATCGTGCTCAAAAGGGCTACATTTCAGCCAGACAGTTTTCACAGGGGAAACAAAAATCTCCTGGGTACACATATAAGCCTGAGAAAGCCCTGAAATGTTAGTTGAACCAAACACATGACAATCAGGTATTAGAAGGAGGGGGTGGTCCTTACATCTCTTAGTGTGATAGCATAGTGCAGTGGTTCTCAACGTTTTTAGTCTCAAAATATCCCTTGGAAAATGTCAGCTCTTAGCTTTCGTTTGATTGTTGACTCCAGAAACATAATAAAACAAATTTTCTGTTGCAATGATAACATCATGGAGAAGATCCTCACACAATGCATTTCTAGGAACTTGGTGGAGAAAAAGGTGTTTAGGGCCAGTCAGCATGGATTCACCAGGGCAAGTCATGCCTGACTTGATTGCCTTCTATGATGAAGGGGCTGGCTCTGCGGATGCAGGGAGACTGGTGAATGTGGTGTACCTTGATTTTAACCAGGCTTTTCGTACACTCTTCCACAGCATTCTTTCAGGCAAGCTAAGGAAGTATGGGCTGGACGTATGTACTGTAAGGTCGATAGAAAGCTGACTGGAGCATTGGGCTTAGAGAGTAGTAATCAATGGCTCCATATCTAGTTGTCAGCTGGTAAATGGAGTGCCCTGAGGATCAGTCCTAGGGCCGGTTAGCTTCAATTTCTTCATCAACGGCTTGGAAGATGGCTTAAAGTGCACCCTCAAACAGTTTGCAGATGAGTAGTAGATACACTGAAGGGTAGGGCTAGGATTCAGAGTGACCTAGAGGATTGGGCCAAAGGGAATCTCATGAGATTTAACAAAAACAAGTGCAAAGTCCTGTACTTAGGATGGAACAATCCCATGAGCAAGTACAGTCTGGGAGCTGACTGGCTCGGCAGCAGCTCTGTAGAAAGGACCTGGAAGTTGCAGTGGACAATAAGCTGAATGTTAGCCAGAAGTATGCTCTTGTTGCCAAGAAGGCTAATGACATACTGGGCTGCATTGGTAGGTGTGTTTCCAGTAGGTCAAGTGAAGTGATTATTCCCCTCTATTCAGCACAAGTGAGGCCACATCTAGAGTACTATGTTCAGTTTTGGGTCCCCCACTACAGAATGAATGTGGACTAATTGGAGAAAGTCCAGGGGAGGGCAACAAAAATGAGGAGGAGGCTTGGGCATATACCTTGTGAGGACAAGCTGAGAGAACTGGCCTTATTTCATCTTCAGAAGAGGAGACTGAGAGGGGATTTAATAGCAGCCTTCAACTACCTGAAAGGGGGTTCAAAAGAGGATGGAGCTAGACTGTTCTCAGTGGTGGCAGATAACAGAACAAGAAGCAATGGCCTTAAGTTGCAGGAAGGTAAGTTTAGGTTAGATATAAGGAAGAGTATTCTCACTAGAAGGGTAGTAAAACACTGGAACAGGTTACTCAGAAAGAGAGTGAAATCTCCGTCCTTGGAGGTTTTGAAGACTGAGCTAGATAGAGCATTGGCTGGAATGATTAAATTGGGGATGGTCCTGCTTTGAGTAGGGGTTGGACTAGATGACCTCCTGAGGTCCCTTCCAATCCTAATTTTCTATGATTCTATGTGGCACCCCATGGTGCCCTTGGGAGGATCCCAAGGTACTGCAGTGCTGCATCCCCTAGGTGGTGAGAATCACTGATTAGTGTTTACATTATTTCCCCCCAGAGCAGAAGACCAGAGGGTGTTTTAATATACACTCTGTGCTTCCCAGCAAAAAAACCTTAACCACCATCATACTGAAGCTGGCCCACTGGACAGCTAAGAGATGGAGTTCTGTGGGGTCAGGAGGAAGACTACAAGCTAAGGGGTATGTACCTTGGATGGCTGGGGCCTTACTTTTTAACCCAGAATAAGGTGGAAACTGAGCAAATTTTTTGCCGCTTCTGCCAAAAATTCAACCAATTGTATGGGCTATATTTAACCTTTAATTCTAAAAAAGAGGGAACAAAAAAAATGAATTCACCGCATGAAAATCTTTTAAAATATGCTTTAAAATGCTGATCAGCTTGGCTAAACTGAAAAATAGACTGTTTGAGAGATTTAATTGTGCATTTCAGTACTTTCTGCAAGGTTTAGAACAAAGAAGATTTAGGAACACATCACAAAGAACTAATATCTATCTGAGCAGTGAGGGAATTTCAATTTTACATTAACTGCTTACATAACTTTAAAGAAGCAAAGTGGCTTAATGTATTAGCTTTTAATTCAATGTCCTTTTGCCTCTCACTTTTTAGTACAAACCAGTGTCCAGCATAAGCTGAGTTCACTTTATCTTAGATATTTTTAACTTTATGGGAAATAATAGAAACTTAGTGTTCCACACTGTGCTATGGATTAAATTTTAATAGAGATATGAGATGAATGTTATTGTATTTATGATATTATAAATGTCTAAAGCGATCCTCAATAAGCAGTCCAGAATAATAGCAATATTTGCACAAATATACACATAAGTTACAAGTGGTCCTATTTACAATGCTGAAAACAAGCACTCAGGATTAGAGCCATAGCACCAGTTCTGGTTATAATTTATAACTACAAGCTTTCATATCTCAAAGCACCAGGCAAAGGAATTGTGTTGCAAAATGAAGCATCCTTGTGCCATTCAACCAAGAGCTCTTATTTAAAACCATAATACCTGGCTAAAGGCCATCAGAAACATCTTGTTATATAGCCACAAGGAAGAGGCATAACTATCAACAGTGCAGAATGGGAAATGAAAATTTAAACTGACTTAGAAGCAGCCTTCACTAATCCTTATTTATATTTAAAACCAACAAGTCTTAGATACCTTAGTTTACTTTTTTTGTGAAAAAAATACACTAAACCTGCACTATAGTTGTGTTTCTTCTCCCTTTTTGATAGTTAGTTGGGGTCTCAGAACAAAGATGTAACTATAAATTGTAGAGCCCTGGCCAAAACTTAGCTTTGATGATGAGTGCTCCTCTGTTACATCTGGAGCACCACTATGCCCTTTGAACCATAGAAGCCCAGCTGGAGCAGCCCCATGCTGCCCAACTGTAGGAGTTGGGATCAAGCATACAGCAGGAACATCCATGTGCCACCCAGCCCTAGAAGATGAGCTGGAGCAGTCTGGACATAGGAGGGTCTTACCAGCTCTGGGGAAGGAAAGATTCCTACTGTTCCTGCTATGTCTCTGCACCCAGCTCCTATGACCAGAAAGAATATGGCTCATCCTGCTTGATGGCTAGAAAATGTTATTTAGAAATTTGCTTTAAGGAATTGGCTTGTAGGTAAAGTAGATACTGCATTAAAATAATGGTCCAGGGAAATGGCAAGGGATAATTTGTTTCTAAAAGTCTGTTTGTGACAAAGTTTAATGCTCTAAACTTTCAAGTCCATTGTTTCTGGAGCTCTCACAGACAAACAGGCTACGGAAATTGAACACATGTACCACAGTATTCCCTGAAAACCTGTAAAAGAGATAAGGTGGTATTAGGTCACAGTGACCAAATGCAAAGCCCCTTGAATTTCTGGTTTTATGGATGAACCAGATTAGGAGTCCAGGGCATGCCCAAATTAAGACACTGGTAAAAGATGAAATTAAGATGTGTTCATGTGATGGGTTTCTTGGAACAAAGGGATATACTGATAGGACAGAACATGGACAAGTGATTACCACAGGGAAACCAATCAACAGTACCCAGAAATGAAGAATCATCATCACCCAAAGTCAATAGCTTGACCAGGAGTTCGCCCGGGAACTGGATTGGGCCACATGCTCCAGGACCATAGTTGTCATGGATGACTTCAACTACCCAGACATCTCGTGGGAGGATCACTC
>NW_017729027.1:24516754-24520308 GCF_001723915.1 Gavialis gangeticus | reverse complement strand
CCTGCCCCAGCTGGGCAGCTTGTCTCAGCCCCAGTCCCAATCCCTCCCTCCCTCCCTCCAATCTCTCCCTCACTGTGGTGGCATTGATCTGCCCTGCCCCTCCATGCCCCTTCCCTTCCCCCCCCGCCCACCACAACACGCTTATCGGCTGGAGGCAGCTGTGTCTAGCATCCCTGAGGATTGCTATCTGTCTGTTCTATGGCCAAATCTCTGAATCAATTTGGAGGCTTACGATTCAATTCAGACCATTTAATCTGTCTCCTGATTTGATTTGGATTCAGAGATCTGGCCACTGAATCTCCTCTGAATTGAATCAGCTACCAAAGCCTTGCACAGTCCTATTGATCAGGCATACTTTTCCTCTGTGAACCCTGGAACTGGATGATATGGAATGTTTTCTTTTAGTTGTTTGCCTTGCTTGCATCATATCTACTATCACTGTGTTACCAATAAAATTTGCTTGTTATCTAATGGAAGAAGTCATTGTCTGTCTGAGGGTTTGGGTCCACTTAGAGCAAGGCATCTGGTCATAAATCTAATGCCAGTACTGCTCAGCTTCTATGTCTAGGTGATCCAGAGCTGCTCCTTTTGTGTCCCGGAATGCAGCTCTTACTGCCAGGCAGCATCAGGCTTCTGTAGCTCAACTCCCACTGCCAGAGGGAGCAGAGCTGCTCCAAATGCAGCAAAGACTTTGGGCATGGGGCATCATTCTTGTTCTCTCCACGCCCATGATTCTCATGGCCCTGCCCAGTTACACTACTGTTTCAGAATCTAGACAAAATCCATAACCAAGTTAACAGTAGTGAAACACTACTCACTTTAATAGAATTACTTTTCTTTTCCACTAGGGAACAAACCAGCCCCATAGTATACAACTGATCAGTAAACAACAAATAAATTGCAGACACAAAAATGGATTTTGAAATGGAAGGCCACTGCTTTTTTTTAAAACATTTTTTAACTGTAATGGTTGGGTGGGGATCTAACTGCCAGTGATGCCCTCCACTCTCTCCATTATCAAAATTTTATTTGGTGTGGTATTTAAAATATTCCATGTCCAAATGACCAGAATTCAGGGTGGCTACATATCTTCTCAGCCCTACATTTCAAACAGTCTGAATCAACTCAATCTTTCCTTATAATGTAGAATTTTAGAGTATGCATGAAGGATATCTTCCCTGGCAAACCAGGTCTCTCTTTCTTGCAGGCAGATAGGTCCCAACAGTTATCATATAGGTCTCATGTTTAGCTCCAGAAGTCAGCCCCTTTGATCATTTCACCCACATTAGGCATCAGCCAGGATTTTGAAAACATAGATAAGTAAACTTATGCTGGACACTGGTTTCTGTTAAAAGGGTGAGGCAAAAAGGTCAGAAGGGAACAACAGAATATGTAGTTTAATCTCCAAAAATTTCACTCAAATGCTCTATACTAAGCTACAAGACCATAAGAACAAATTTTGCATACCTCAAAAAATAAATAAATAAAAGTGCCATGGGCATAAACAAAAAAAAGACTAAAGTGCAGATGAGCCCCAAAGTCCTTTATATACCAGGAAATTTAGTAGTTAAGACCAGTTTAGTTGATCCCAGGAGAAGTGAAAAACCTCAATCCTCCTATCAGACTAGGCTGCAGGAAAAAAAATTTCTGACCCTAAATCTGATAATCAATATGGCCCTGAGCTTGAAACAGCATCCAGGAATCTATATAACTTCAGGGCACCTAGCCCACACCATTAAAAATTATTTTTCCAGGTATGGCCAGTCCCTAAGGCCTTAGAAAAAGGTGAAAATAATATTTTGCATTCTGTCCTTTTTATTGTTAATGGTCCTTAAAGATGCAGACAGGAAAGAACAAGCACTGCAAGAAATATGCACCTCTTTCCTTCTACCCCCAGAACTTAGCTATGACATCAGGGAGAGGTAGAAGAGTCTTCTTGTTCCCCTCCTACTGTGATCTTTAGTTTTGCATTTCCTACAGGTATTGAGATAGCAGAAACACTCAGGAACAGACAGGCATGTCCATCCCTTTCTTTGTCTTCTCCGTATCTTAGGGGTTCTTTTTCCTGTTAGCCCATTCAAACGTAATTTTCACTGGAAGATGATGGGGAGCAGCATTTATGAATGTAAATATCATTATGGTTCTGTCATTTCAATACATAAAATTGAATTTAGAAATGATTATTTATATCACTATTCTTGACTTTATTACATATGTGGAAAAAGTCCAATTCACTTAGACTTGAGATCCAGTAGGACTTATAACTAGGGTCCAGTACACTATTTCTACAAATGCAATGCCTAATGTCAACTCAAAGCTTTGAAAACCAACACAAATTCAGGTTCGGTGCCTCATTTAGTCAGCCTTATATGTTACAACTGATCAAAGCCAGTGCATTATATGCATTACACTACCATTCTAGCTGTCCCTAGCAACATCCATCCATGCATTAAAAATCCAAAGATAGAGAGACACTGAGAAAATACAAACTTAATTTGTGAAGGATTGTAAGAAAGCTGTAGAATGGACTGAATGGCATTAAAGAGTACAGTTTATGACTATATTGGGCTCAGTTAAATTGGAAATACGATTTGCAGCTGCACAGCAACATCACAGTGTTATGTTCTACAGTTCTGTCCATTCTGTTTCATAGGACAAATTTTTTAAAACTGCATTCTCTGAAACTGTGGCCTGTATATAGGAAGGGAGCTAGATCTTCTGTTGGTGCAAATTAATTTAACTCATTTTGAGACAATGGAGGAATACCACTTTTCACCAGTCAGTTTAGGAATCTACCACACAATGTTAGACAAATAAGATGGGACAAATAAAAATATAGGATCATGCAAGTAAAATAAAAATGAGGAAATATGAGATCCATTAATAATAATAATAATATCAATAACAATAATAAACAGTTCTACATTCTAAAAAATAACCATTTGTAAAGAGGCAAATTTTAAAGAAAGATAAATTGCAAATAGGCATTGAAATCCTAATTATTAGCAAAACCTTAGAAACCAATTCAGTGGTTTTACTTAATAATTTTATATTAAAAAGTAAAAGTTTACCCTGTTATCACGTGTCCCATTTCATCTCAGAACATGGTTACTTTTGAATAGTTTTGTAAAGCTTTAGCTGTTTTATCAGAATACAGAAGAATTACCCAGAGTCCCCTTAATTTATTTAATTTAATTTTGGGTCTCTGTCAGTCAGTATCAGTGCCAGATACTTTAGGTACATACTATAATGTCAGTAATATAAAATGTAAAACTTCTATAGAGGTGTGTCATATTCTGTTATTCAAATCTATCTATTCAATTTTATTCTAATTATGGTTGGATTTTTTTTTTATATATATATGTATATATATGTATACACACACACACACACACACACAAACACACACACACACACACACACACACACATATTAACACTTTAGGGGGAAAAAAGCTTAGCTGCTTGCCAGATATTTTTGTGGATTGGGGATAATCTTATTAGACTCAACTTGATTATTATTCAGATGCCTGGAAAAAATTGTGGTCCATCTGA
>NW_017729027.1:24511111-24511754 GCF_001723915.1 Gavialis gangeticus | reverse complement strand
GAGGCCTACAATTTAAAAAAAATTACCATTACTTCTCAGAACAAAGGCAAATGCAAGTCATATTTCAATGTGAGTTTTTTGTGAGACACATTTTTGTGGTAATTTTATTGACATAAGCTGTTTGCAGATGTTATATTTGTTATGTAAGTAGCATGCAACAAATGGTAACCTGACAGAAATTAAACCAATTTATCACTGGATAAGCATGGTGGATCAGCCACAAAGAAGTTTCTTGTTGAATAGCAACTTCTTTGTGGTGTGGAAGTATCCCACAATAATTGTAATATGTAACCAATTGGCATGTTAGGATTTGAACAAGCCCAAGGTTTGCAGCCCTGAGGAAACCTAATATAGATTTTTTCTTGAACTGTGGGCTAGCTTGATGGAATTTTTGAACTACTGGAAAAGATGATAGACCAAATCTAGCCAATCTCAGAAATGCTTACATTTAGACATCCAAAAGCCTGCACTCAAGGTACCTCAGCCAGTAAAGGTAATCCAGGTCAACTGGATTTAGGGTACTGAGGATCCCTATAAAGTCAATGGGGAGGTTTAAGTGTTTGTTATAGTTTGACCTAGGCAGGTGCCTAGGTGAATATATATCTCCTCTGAATTATCATCTGAAGGTACCTATATATATATA
>NW_017729027.1:24510490-24510718 GCF_001723915.1 Gavialis gangeticus | reverse complement strand
TCTATAGGCTGGCGAACTCTCTTCTCGAAAGCACAGTAGCAGAAAGAGATCTTGGAGTCATTATCGATTCCAAGGTGAACATAGGCCGCCAATGCGAGGACACGGTCAGTAAGGCTAACCATGCCTTGTCGTGCAACCACAGATGCATCACAAGCAGGGCCAAGGAGGTGGTCCTCCCCCTCTATGCAACACTGGTCAGGCCACAGCTGGAGTACTGCGTCCAGTTCT
>NW_017729027.1:24480343-24505490 GCF_001723915.1 Gavialis gangeticus | reverse complement strand
GTACTGCATCCAGTTCTGGGTGCCGCACTTCAGGAGGGATGTGGACAGCATTAAGAGGGTTCAAAGGAGAGCCACTCGCACGATCCAGGGACAGCAGGGCAGACCCTAGGAGGAGAGGGTACAGGACCTTAACCTGTTCAGCCTTGACAAGAAAAGGCTGAGAGGGGACCTGGTGGCTGTCTATAAACTTACTAGTGGGGACCAGCAGGGAATGGGAGAGACCTTTTTTCCCCCGAGCGCCTCCCAGAATAACAAGGAATAACAGCTATAAGTTGTTAGAGAGTAGGTTCAGACTAGACATTAGAAGGCACTACTTCATAGTCAGGGCAGCTAGGATCTGGAACCAACTTCCAAGGGAAACAGTGCTGGCTCCTACCTTGGGGGTCTTTAAGAGGAGGCTTGATGATTACCTAGGTGGGGTCAAGCCCAGTTTTCTCTCCTGCCCAGGGCAGGGGGTCAGACTAGAAGATCTGCAAGGTCCCTTCTGACCGTACAGCTATGGTGCTTTGAAATCCCACCCCTTTAAGGTATTTAGGCCACTAATTTACTTGTGGTATGAAACAACTACTTCACCTGGTAAAGGTTGTTGCTAAGAAGAATCTGCTGGTGGTAGTGTGTGCCTTTTGTGTAAAACCTTAATGTACTCAACCAGAAAGTAAGACACCTGGGGTGCCTATACATGAGCAGGGAGGCTGTTTCAATGCTCAGTGATTCTAGTGCATCAGAACAGACTTTTAGGATTCAGCAAGTGCACATTTCCAAAGGAAAACATAAAGCCTTCATGCCAAAGCATCTAAGCTCTATGGAAATTATGTCAGTAGCATGACCCCAATTTCATTGTAACTTATAATTAAATTAAGTTCAATTTACATTAGACATGCAGTTATTAGCAACAACTTCATAAAAGTTAAGCTTAGAACTTATCAATAAATATTTCTTAAACCAGATCATTTTTTTCAGTGTCTATGTTTTGATTTAATTCTCCTTTTTATTACACAAACTTTCTGCAAATAATGTATGATCCCAAATAAAAACTAAAAACACATGGAAATTATGCTTTTAACCAGAATGTTCTTCCTTTTCACCTGCATATCAGTAAAGATGCACCATAAAAAGAAACACCATCAAATAATTAAAAAATATTTGATAAAAAAACTTTACATCCATTGCAAAAAACTGTAATTTGTTACATTTCTACCAGTATTCTTATTCCATCCCTTTAGAACAAAATGTTTTAATTAAGTGGAATGCATGACTCATGAATACTCAACAAAATCTAACATTATTTTGTACGGTACAAATGTTCTCAGTTCCAGTAGGAAGATGGCTTTCTGAAAGATTAGCAGAGTGATTATTATTTTTAGTTTTGCAAGTTTAGAACATGTAGGTTTCCAAAGTCTGATGTTTGAACAGCTGATTTAATCATATAGACTAGGATTCTATTTCACATATACATACCTGTTATAAGAGACATCTCTCTATTTCCATAGTAGGGACACTTCTGGACCCACAGAGTGTAATAGAATTGCCCTGGTAACTCAGAGTTTGTTAGTCACAAGCTACAATTTGGTTCTACTCTAGGACTACATGCAGACATTTGAGGAAGCTAGAGGAAAGTTAGATCATGCTAAAAATGGCCAACCAATATAACTTAGTTTGCCCAGGTGCTGACCTTATATTTAGATCCCTAGTTAGGTTGATCTAAGTTCAAACTGTACAGAAGTTCCAGGAAGGTTAGATCACTCTAAAAATGCCCAAACCAATCTAAGATAACCCTACATCTGAGGTAGTCTAACTTAGATTTTGTTGGCTATATTTATACTGATCTAAATGTCCTGAGCTCCTGTACAGTTCCCAGCACAGCCCCAGGCCTAGAAAAACCCAGCCACTGGCCCCAGCCCTGGGGCTGTACTTTTCCTATCCTCTCCCTGGCAGCAGGTTATATTTAGCTCACTCAGCCCCTCACCTCTCCCCCAGATGGACAACTCCCCCAGTGGACCAGCCACCCCCACCCACCAAACTCCCTCTTCTGCAAACTACTCCTGGTATCAGCTTTATCAGCATACATGGATTCTGGAAGCCAAGGAAGCTGGTTAAGGTGGGGGGCAGGGTGGGAGAGATGTGACTTAAGTTCACTGGGAGGGAGTTGGTTGTCTGAGAATGGAGGAGTCAGCATGCCAAAAATAACCTCTGGTCCTGGGGGATGGGGGACAGAGCCTCTCAGTCCAACCAAACCCCCATGGACCCTGTGACACCAGCCCCAATCCTACCAAACCCTCCCAGACCCCACCAACCCACACAGAGACCCCACCAGCACCCTGATTCCCCAATCCTCCCCTCTGGAACCTGCCTAGCCCCCAAATCCCTGATCCCCCCCCCACCCCAGATCCCACCTTCTCTCCAATCTCTGCATCCTTCCCATGGATTCTGCTTCTCCCTCCAACCCTCCCCCCACTAGTCCCTTCCCATCTTGACTTACCTTAGATCAGATGGCTATTTTTAACTTGATATATCCTCCCACATAACCTCCATGAATGTCTGTATGCAGCCTAGGTGAAGTAGAATTCTGTTCCAATTTATAGCATATTGTCTATTTTTTTTGTTTAATATTTCTCAGGAACTTTATTTTTTTTCTTTATGTAAAGGTACTTAACAAATCAAAAAACAACAAAATTATTTCTATCATGTTTATGCTCAAAGATTGCTAAAAGTCTGGAATAATGTAAATTAAAAAAAAAATCTGTTTAATATTGAACCATAGAACCTTTCACTGTTAAACACTGTGGAGGTTGGGCTGAAAAATGCCTCCTCTTACCCTTCTATAGCCACCCAATGAACCATCAATACCCCGACATTCCCACCTGCCATGTCTTGGATGTTATTATTCTATATTCAATTTTTTTTTGTTGTCACTAGTCAGGAGGGGTATTCTGTTGAAATTTTTGTTGTTGTTGTTGTTAGGTCTCTATTAGAGGTTCCTGGGCACTATGGGTAAGTTATCCCATTTGCTTCTCCATATGTTTGCATGCACTGGACGGTATAGATAACCACAGTCTGCTTTAAATCAAAACTTGTCTTTATTTTTAACTTTTATCACTCTGTACAACCTTCCTGTACTTTCAGGCAGAAATTGTCTCTCTCTTTCTTTTTGTCTTTCTTTTTTTTTCTTTATTTTTTTCTTGTAGGATGCATCCCATGGTGTTAGTCTCTGCAGGGATTTGACCCTCACTCTCAGAGCTCCGTTCTTTCCCTGGCACTATAAGAAGTCTTTAGGTAAGTTTCTTCTCTGCCTGGAGATACTCTTTCTTCCTCTTTCTCTTCTTTTCTTCACTTTTTCCCCCGATGGAGCTCGGAGCTTCTATCCTTATATAGTAGCAGCTCCGGAAGTGGCATTCCCTGGGTCTCTCACCATGACTGCACTCTCTCCCTCATGAACACCATGATGAATCAGCCCAATATGAATGAAAGCTGTTAATAGTTATTCAGTTTTTCTTCAGTGGTATGTCTAAATATATTTGGTGGTCTACATCCAGTTCATTGTGAAAACATGCTTTTTTACACAAAATGACCACCACAGTGGTCACTAATTGGCAACTTTGTTAGCAATCCTTCTAGGACAGTGAAGGGCTAAATGATTGTGAGAGTTGAATTAAAAAGACCCATCAGATCAGAACTGAGGTATTCTGGAAGATCAGTGTGAAGAAAGTGCAAACTGTATTTTCTGTGTTATAAACATTTTCTCTCAATTCAGTTAGCAGCAGCTTTTATGAAATGCAAATGATTTATTTTTAAGAAAAAAAAACGAGGTGGAAGAAAGGCAACTTTGTACGTTAACAAGATGCCAAGCATAACATAAAACCTGAAATTCACTTTTAAAGGCAAAGAATAAATAATGGAAATGCTGTGAAACCAGAGACAAGAGAATAATACTCTGAAATACCCCTGAGAACTTTCTGCACCTATGTACCCTGAATATACATATTTATGTGAACTGGAATAGTGAGCACAGATTCAATTTATATTTGCAAGATTGTTTAACTTTGTCACCCAACAGTTTGTTAAAGCATAATAAAAATGACCTGGCTACAACAACCTTTCCTACACACGTTATTTAAACATTCCTACACACTACATCTGATAAACAATCTCTGACTGAAGGGCTGATCTCAGTAGCGACACACAGGGAATGCATGTGCACCCCCTAACAGCACTGTACTTAAGAAGGGGGGGGTAGCAAGGGTGCTGGTGCCCCCCTGAGAGCACCAGCTGGGGAGTGCACCAGATGAAACACCCAGAAGTGCCAGTGGCACATCTGGAAGTGCCAGCAGCACACTGCTGTCAGTTGTGGGTCAGTGGGATCGGCCATGGGGATCCCCCCGGCCTGTGGGATTGGCCATGGGGAGACCCTCCTCCGTCGCTGACTGTCTGCGGGGGGGGGGGGAACAAGTCCCCCACCCTGACTCAGGAGGCACCAGTTGCCCATGCATGATCTAAAGTTCATTTATTTCTTTGTGTCTGAAAAAATAATTAGTAGTTTTATGTCATTTAGTCTTCTAAATGCTATTCAGACTTCATTGCCCCTCATAGATTTTAACTGGGTTAAAAAGATATAGAATTAGTGACTAATTATGATCTTTTTGTCAGAATGAAGTGTTCATGATATGAAATGTAGAACATGACAGCCTAGAGGTTTCCTTTAAATAGTTATATTTTAATGAGACTGTCTCTCATTCAGTAAAACATAGGTTATTTTCAAGTTATGGATTTGATGTATCCTTGAATAATAAGATTCAAGTGAATCCTGGAAAAGGGGAAATATGCATGCATACATGCACACGCACACGCACACATACATACACATACTCTTATATACCATATTGACTCAAATAGAAGATGAGCCTGATTATAAGATGATCCACCCAATACTTAGATTCCATATATGGAAAAGTTATAAATATGTTATAATTTTCCAGGTATAGTATTTAATTATTGAAGGGTTGCCTTGTATTTTACTCCTTTTCACTGCTACAGCAGGGAAAATAAATCTGATGGGTGGGGATCAGGTAGACCTTTGCTTTCTGCTTCTCCTAAACTTTCTCCCCTGGCAATTCCTTTCCCCTCTCCTTACTGTCAGACCCTCTCCTCCCTGAGCACATGAAATTGAGGAGCAAATTTGAAAACAATAACCTTGAAATTAAACATGGCTGTAACAATTTGCATATAGTGCCCATACACTTAGTTTATGCAGAATTGATACCTGTTATCTTCTTTCGAAACTGCTGCAGGTTTTAGCACAGGGTCTCCATAAACACAATATTGAGAAGCACTTTGGCACTTACTTATATCTAGTACAAACTATATATATTTTTATTACTTGACTTAGCTCTTTCTTCCTTTCCCCTCCCCTTCCCTTTTAAAAAAAGCATAGTTCAGTCTGTATCCTGTTTCTGGAAGTACAAACACTTTTCTGACTTACTCTCTCATTTCCAGGTTTCATCTTAAAACATCAGAACCCATTTCTCTTTCTCCTAGAATTTATCTGCTTTTTCTTCTCCTCTCTCTTCCACTCTGCCTTTCTGAATACCAGTAGGTTTCTTACAGGGCAAAATGCATTTTTTAATTGATTGCCACCTTCTGTCTTCTGTATGCTTGATTTTGTTCTGCTTTTGGTGTCTCTCCCTACTTCACCAGTTCAGCTGTCATCTTGGTAAATGTTATTAGCTGGTATAATCACTCTACCCTTCCCCACTTCCTTTTTGCAATAGCACATTCCCACAACAAATGTTCATGCATTTCTTCCCTGGTACACATGATAAAATATAGACCATGTTATACGAAAAACCCATAGACCAACATACATATCTGCACAGAACCAGCAATCACCCTAAACACACCAAAAAAGCTGTTATATACAGCCAAGCCCTCAGATACCACTGAATTTGCACTAAGGAGAACACCCGGGATTGCCACCTCACCAATCTTAAAAAGGTTTTCACCCAACTAGGACACTCCTCCAGAGAGATAGATTGCATGTTTGAAAGAGCCACCTAGATACCACGAGAAGAATTTCTGCAGTACAGAAGAAAATCTGCCACAAATCACACACCGTTGGTTATGACATATCAGCTTTCCCTCAAACCCATATGGAAAATCCTCAAACGCTTGCAACCCATACTAGAAAGACACCTTATTCTTAAAGACATCTTCCCAGAGCCACCCATCTTAACCTTCAAACAAGCACCGAACCTCGCTAACCTCATCACCAGAAGCAAACTTTTTCAGGCCCAGAACACACCAAATGGATCCAGACCATGCCATGACAAGAAATACAAAACCTGCAAACACATCTCCATCACCTCCCAATTACTGCATCCCACAACAGAGCCAGCAGCATTCCCGGATTTACAGTTGCAACTCCAGAAATGTAATATATCTTATCCAGTACACCAAATGTCCTGATGGAAAATACGTAGGAGAGACCAAACAACAACTGTGCACCAGAATGAATGCACACCAGAAATCTATCAAAGCCAAGAATATCCAATTACCAGTGCTGGCACATTTCTCACAAGAAAACCACTCTCTCTCCTGTCTCGGAAAAATCCTAAATATATGCTGCCAACACAGAAGTTCTGTAACTGACATGCGGTTGAAGTCTGTGAGTGGAAAGTTCCAAGGCTCACCCAGCTCGTGCCCCCTGAGTGACCTGCGGACCTATCAGTCATGTTTGACCTACTTTCCCCACAGACGCATGCTTAGTGACAGCTAAAGCATGAGGTAATTTGACTAGAAATTTTTTCCCTGTGAATGTTCTGATTGGCCACTAAATTCAGATAAAAGTTCTGTGAGCCCCTCCCTCAGGGGGGAGATCGCGTTAGCTGGAGACAGAGGCTGGTGTGTTCCAGGGACTGTCTTTCAGTCAGGCTTCTGGGCCTATTGATCTCCTCCCTCAATTGGCATTCCATGTCACTTGCTGTTATTGCATTGCTGTTTTGATTTCCTGGCTTTGACTTACCTTCGGCATCGGCTATCGACATTGATTCAGATCATTCCTCACCGGCTTTGGCTGTATCCTTGGTTCGTCGCACCAGCTCCTGACTTCTGCTTCGGACACCGTTTTGGCTCTTGTTTGTCCTTACTGGACTGGCGTCACATCGTTACAGTTCGTTGTGTGTTACCAATTTATGAGCTGTTGACAGCCCTAGGACTATCCAACAGGCAGCCGCACCTACCTTGTCAGAGGTCGAAAGCAAGGGCTTGTTGGAGAACCCTGTGGGCTAACAGACCCCTTTGTTTGTTCACTGTAACTGAAGACATCATTTCCTATGCATCTAAGCGTAAGTTAAATAAATTCCATCTTGTTTAAGGAAGCAATACGCTTCCTGTGCTGCTCAGACTCCATCGCCAAAGCTCCCACCTGTCCGTATCCAATTTGCCACCACCCGGCCGCACCACCGTGACCAACACCGTGAGCTTGGCTTGCCAGCTCCGTGTTGCTTGACATCTCCAATCTCTCAGTTCTAATCCTCAAAGGAAACTTACAAAACACTTTCCAGAGATGAACCTATGAACTCCACTTCATCAACCTCCTGGATACTAAAAATCATGGACTAAATATAGACATTTGATTTATGACACATTATAACCTGCCTGACATCTGACTCCCCAGGTCATCCACTATTCATCCCCCTTCTCTACCCCCGCACCCACCTGTCTCTCACCCACTGACTCCTCAATTTACATCTTCACTGACTGCATACCTTGTATGCATACCAGCCCAGCCTCTGGCTTCTTTACTTTTCATTCCATCCAAGAAGAGCACACACCAACTTCTGAAACTTCCTCAGCCTCACAAAGGGTTTTTGAAGCTGAAAGCTTGCTTAAAATTTGTTTACCTAACTATTTAAGTTGGTCTAATAAAAGATATCAGAGTCACCCAAAGAACCTTGTCATTTTATTACCAGGTATATGAAACTTAAGATGGTACTAGTAGTAATAACTATACAAGGAACAACAAACAAAACAGTTACAGTATTACATTACTTCAGTTGGGTATTTTGGGAAATTTAGCTGAAGTCTGATCAACAAAAGTCAGGTTTATAAAGTAATGCCTAAAGTAAGAGAGAAGGGGAGAGAGAGAGACGAAATCAAGTCTGAGGTTTAGAAAGTGGGTTTAAACAGAGAGAGAGAGTGTTGGGGTCTCACTACTCCATGAAGCTTGAACTGGTCGAGGTTCTAGCTGTTTGGTGGAGCTTGCAGACAGGTTGTTCAGTTTCAAGTCTTGAGTGCTTGAGACAGGCAGAGCCCCCAGCATAAGTGAAGGTATTCCAGGCAAAAAAGAAGGTGAAGTCTCAGTGGAACTGGTGTAATTTTTGGATCCAAGCACCAGAACAGAAACCTGAGCCTGGGTAGGGTTTTTTGGAGGGAAACAAAAATGGTTCAAGGGAGAACACTAGGTTTGTTTATGGGTAAATGATAACTCAAGGGAGTATACCAGAGTTGTTTTGTTATGCTTGACAATGTAAGCTGATCATTCCTGGCTATGGGCAGCTGTTACTCTGAGAGCTCACAATGCACACAGGCAGATTTAGTGTTTTGGACATCAATAAAGGAGTCATCACTAAAACTGGTCTGATAAATGCTGAGCTGTGTGTGTGCAGACATGAGTCGATTAGCATTTGGAGCAGAGATCCCCTATCATGCAGTGCTCCCATGCTTCTCTGGTCCTAGATTTCAGTGCGGTCCTTGCCTTAGAATCTCTGTTCTCCACTCTGAATGCTGATGGAGGTGGCTCATTGTCCCATCTTCAATATAAATGAGACTAGGGGAGTTGCCAGCCTGTCCCATCTGCAATGTAAATGAGACTAAGGAAGTTGTCATACTCCTATCACACTTGTCTGGAGGGTTTTAGGAGTGTCTTCCACTGCATCTTAATTATCTTTTTGTAAGTCCTTCCTCTGATCAATTCCAATTCAGGCAGAGGTGTGGGGGAGGGCAAGGTGTGAGTCCTTCGTAAGTCAGACAGGCTGGGTACTGTGCCAGGGTTCCCCCAGAACACAGAGCCGACAGGTTGCAGTGGAGCCATGTTAATTATGTGTGACAGGCTGAGAGAGGGGGCAACAGAGGGATTGTGTGTGAACTGTATACAGTGTTGTGGTTCACCATGACTTTAAAAAAGTTGGTGAGGGGGGCTGTGCTTAATGGGCAGCACCACGTGTCTTGTTCAGATAGGCTACACCAACCTAATCTTGTGGTACATTCCCATCACCCTGTTTGCCCAATGTGTGTCATGTGTTTTACTGTCATGCTCAGTGTTAGCTGAATGTAATCAGTGGCATAGCCGGTTTCCATTGCTAAGCATATGCTGCTTTTGGCAGCAGTTTAATGACAGACAATGTATTTAGTGAGATTTCTTTGTATGCAATTATAAGACAAGGGCCTTTTTACCTCCCGCTAACTGGGGTTGGGAAATTTCATTCAGTATTTGAGTAAATACAATATATTGTGTACGTCAAACAATATTTTTATGAGAAATGAGTTTTGTTAATATATGCTTAAACATTTGTATGCCATTTGACTTAGTTGCTCAGCATGGCATCCTTATAAAAATAACAGCACTATAAACATATCTGTGATGCATACAGAAGGGTTTAAATGGTTTCACTTATAGGGTGCATCTACATGTGCTATTAGTGTGACGCAATAAATTCCAGTGCAGTTTGTGCCTGAGTCAACTGCAACACATTCACCTAGAACTGCAGCAGTCTGAGCTGGGGTGAAGCAGCCCTGGACCAGGAAAAGGACCTGGGGGGAGGCAGGGGGCAGCCCTGGGGCTCCAAGTGGTGGCATCAGGTGGTAGAGGAGCTGGCTGGGTGTGTTTCGGTGTTTTGGTGAAGTAAATTACTCTGCTGTAGAGATAGTACTATCCTACAGTGGATTTAATTAATTTACTGTGCCCTAATACTGGCACACATGTAGACTGTGATGCTTTAATGCAGAGCTAGTTAGTCAGCTCTGCAATAAAGTGCACATGTAGATTCACCCATAGTGTGCAAAAAGTAAATGGGAGAACATCCTCGTATAGGAATATTTCTATTTATACCTTTCACTGTCTTTCTCAGTAGTATGGGGGTGGGGGAGCTTAAAAGATCATTGTTAAAACTTAAAGATGGCAAAGAAAATGGATTAATTCATAAATTAAGGTAAGAGAAGGTAATTTACATAGAATGATCATTTAGTAATGTGCGTTCAGCTGGGTAGCAGGGGCAGCAGTTAAAGCCCAGGGACTAAGTAGGGGGTTGTCAGCTGCACAGCCTTTAAATGGTTATAAAGGCTGGGTTTTCCCAGACCCCGGGCTGACAGGGGAGGGGTTTGCTTTGTGTCTCAGCCAGAGTAGTGGAGTCCAGCTGAATCAGAGTGTACCTCTGGAGAGGAGGGAGGGGGGTGGAGTGATGAGGATAAGATGCTGGAGGACAGTAGGTGAACTTCTATCAATATGGTAAACATACATGCATTCATTAAACCAGTGGAAACTCTATTTGGGCTTGATTTCTGCTTTGTCAGATGAAGTAGAAGTTTTACTGGACCATTTTGGTCTGGTAGAAACTGTGAGAACACTTGTGCACTTAGGTTTTCTGCTAATAGCACTGAAATTCCACTGGTAGAAATGTAGCACTTATATGCACACTCAGAGTATAAAATTAATCAAAACATTGTCTACATTATTGTTTCCAGTTCTAGTACCCTTATTTTACAGAAGACATTAGAAATTGAAAGAGATACAGAAATTAGTTAAGGAATAATCTGCAGTCTCAAAAGTATGCCTTCTTAGCAACATAGCATACTAAAAATATTTAGCTTATGCGCGAGAATCTTAAGAAGTGATTTGCTCAGGGTCTACAAATACTTATATGGGTTCCTGACGTAAATAGCTTTTTTTTATATAGCAGAAAAGAGTAGAGTGAGATCCAAACTAAACAAGCTTGAAAGATGAAACTAAACAAATTCAGACTAGATATAAGGTGCATATTTTTTACTATGAAAGTAACTACTAAATTTAAGTTTCAGTAATTGTCCTTTATGTGAAATATTTAAAACAAAATCAGATACCTCTCTAAAGGAAATGGGATCAAACAAATATAAGATACAGTTTGGTTATGGCCTTTGCTGGCTGAATATCTGTGGCTTGTATTATGCAAGATGTCAGATTAAATTCTTATAAATTTATTATTTATCAGAGGTTACAATTAGAGAAATACAATATAATTAAATGTTATGTTCTATCTGTTGACAATGGCCAGTCTTATGGACATTATAGGTAAGCTTTACATATTACTGCTGTTTCTTATTTTTTTACATTCATATTTCAAACATAAAGAAAGGAATAAAATCCTGATTTACTAAAGTTTTTGTTTGTTGTTTGTTTTTTCTTACTAGCTACTCCACAGCCATTACATTTTGGCTTGCAATCCAACTATCAGTTCAACCCTATTGATAATATTTCTTATTTCTAACAGCTGCTCTGCATTGCCCTTCATATGCCGTGGTGTGAAAAGACACACTATTCATTACAACTAGCGGGCCTAATTCTCCATAGGGATATGTCTTTTTGATACCAATATAGCTTGGTACTTACTTGGATTTCAACTAAATAATGCCAACAAAAAGAAGTGATGGTGTTAATGGCAGTCCTTTGATATGAAGATAACAATCTTCCAGTAGATAGGGAAGTCACTGGTGAATCCAAAAGAGGCCAATCTGAGATTTGCATGTTTTACTCCAGAAGGAAGGAATTGATCCTGGTGATATGGGGTCACTGATCTTTCCATTTGTCTCTCTCACCTATTCTCCTCTATAGTGAGGTATTTGCACAAAATGATCGATTCCTTGTCATAATTCAAGGTGCAATTATGGATGATTCAGTGCTCAGTTCTCCCAGGTATTTATGAAAATATTCTATTTCTTCAGATTGGCCTTCAAGACATCCTTGCATCTTTTCTTTTGCCCACCTCTAGATTTTGAAGTTAGGAGTTAGGACATGTTTTGGAAGTTGATTGTCAAGTATCCTTATGGCATTTTCTGTCCAACAAAACTGGTGCCGCATAAACGTAGCTTCAGTACTGGCAGTTTTTGCTTGAGCCAGAATGTTGGCATTTGTTCTGCTGTCCTTCAAGTTGTTATGGAGGGTTTTCCAAAGAAATTACTCATGGCAACGTCCCAAGGCTTTCAGGTGTTCCCAATATGTTGTACAAGTTTCACTACCATACAACAGAATGACAAGAGCCTGGTAGACAGAAAGTTCAGTTGGGTCCTAATGTCATGATTATCAAAAACACAATTTCAGAGACATCCAAAGGCAGCACTCGCAGATTTTATTTGGCACTGAATATCATCATTTATGTTTATTTTTTAAGAAAGTTGACTACCCAGGTAGGGGAAATATTCAACATTCTCCAAGGACTGCCCTCTAATTTTAATATGTGGTGGAACAGCATGTTGGTTTGGCGTAAGCTGGAAAAGTTTTCATGAAATTGACAGTGTCTCCAAGCATTTCACATCATTCATTCTGATTGGTCATTGGTAGGGTTGTCCATCAGGGTGTAGATGTTCCAGGATGTATATTTGATTTAGCTTTACTGCAAAGTAGCACAGTTTACTGCACAGTAAGCATGTGCATCTATATGTGCACATTCTTACTGCACGGTAAACCTTGCTAATTGCAAATAAATTTCCTACCTGCAAATGCAAATAGCAAATATCAAATTTACTTGCAATTACTAACTCCATAGTAGCGCTCGTGTACATGCCTGACTGGGAGCAAATCTAAGATTGCTCCCTGCCCCCAATAGCTGCCTGCTGCTGGGTTGGGTTCTGTCTTTGGAGTCCAGATGGGAACTATGTCCCCCAACCCTGGCAACAGGGAGCCCCAAGCCCTGCTGCTCTGAGATTGTGATTGGAGAGTGCGGGCTGGGAGATCCTTATCTCCCATCCCCCTGCTTCATCATAATGACTGGGGAGCAGGGAGCTGGGGGAGCCTTATCCTTATAAACATTTCCACTTTTGTTTTCAATTGAAGCAGGAATAAAACATCACATTTCGACAATGAAAAAAGGCAGTCCATGTCAATTCCTTTAGTTTTCAATGTATTTTAAAATGTAAATTGGTTTAAGAAATAAAATTACATAGAATCAATCTGAAAAAAAAATTAAGTGTTCTTTAAAATGCCCTTTTCCAAAATAAAATTTTATCAAAATTAATATGATAGAAATTTTCTACTTTGACCTAAAATGTTTTTTTCAATGAATATATAATCCATTAGATGATTTTAAAAGAGCTATAGCTGACCACAATGCAAAGAATGAATATAAGGGCCAAGAAATGTAAAGGATAGCCTTATAACCTCTTCTTCTTCCCACATCACAGGGTGACTTCAGTGTCACCCATATATGTGTTTTTTAAGATCTTCAGATAAATGGTGAGGCACATTTAATTGAAGAGCAACCAGAATGGTAAACTGTAGGTGGGTGTGCCTTCTTCAGAATCCTCATTTTTTTATACTTATGCCCTAGGAGTTTCTAACTTTTTTTATTTTATAGACCCTGCCCTAGATTATAGCAGGGCATGGGTGGATTTAGGATTTAAAACAGGGAGAGTGCAGGAGTGGTGACAGATGCTTTGGGGTGCCTGCAGTCCCTTACACTTAGCCTCCCTTCACCAGCCAGGTAGGGCAGACCATGTAATGAAGATTTTTCTTTTTTTTACCATGCAAGGGACCAGGCATGCAGGGAGAACCCACCCAGCACTGCTGATTCTTCCTCAACCTGCCTGGAACATGTCAGGAGTGGCTCCGGAGCTCCCCACTGCCATCGGTTCAGCTGGGGGTAGTGGCAATGACAGGCACAGAAGAGGGGAATGGGAGAGAGGCAGGATATTTTCAAAAGCATGAAGGGGAAAGGAAGGAGTACTGAGAGGAGGAGGACTCTTACCTGCTTCAGGGACTTTTTAAAATCCTCAGCTGCTGCTCCAACACCACAGTCCAAAGAAGGGTAATCACACCACTGTACCCACCCTGATCCACCCTTGGAAAAAAATTGACTTTGATTGATTTTAAGGAAAGGAAGTTACTTAACATTTCCAGGAGAAAGCCATGCATGTACAAAATTTTCTGCAGTGAAAAATACATTATGGACTCAGTAATGTTACTCACATTCATGTGGCTGGAGAATGGAGAAACTCCGAAGCAAACATGAATCTTGTAGCTTCCTCTTTGCTTCTAGTACTTAGATAATTCATAATGTTAACACTTTTCCCCCTCAAATATCCCTCCATTATGACAGCCAAAGACAGAAAAGAGTTTTCTGCAAAATGTTTATGAGTTATATTACTTACAACCAAAATTTGTCATTCACATCCAATGTGACTTCAGATGGATTATTAGAAGATTGTGAATGCAGAGTTTTTGTAAAGTAACTACTTGATGTTGACGAATTACACCTACAATCATACTAAGAAACCTGATTTGTTTGGGGATTCTGAATTAAATTTTAAATATCATATTTGGTAGCTTCTCAATATTTCATGTTATCATTTGCAGATTATTGCTAGACTTCAATCATCCTTTATCTTTAGCAGATTGTCAGTAGCTCATTCAGACTTTCATTTCCATTGGGCTAAATCACTGCAATAACCTGTTTACATGTCAGTTTTCTCATACTTTCACTTTCAGGGTGTTACAATTACAATGTGACATAATGCATGGTTATTTCGCATTTTTACACTTGTTGGTTTCATGGCTATGGATAGCTTTTAGACTTTTTTAAAACAGAACATTACAAAAAACTGTGTGAAATGAATAGAACAAAACAACTATAGGTCAGCAGCAACATTTCTTGTTTTTGATGCTGTTTTCTCCTAGGACCATAAAATGAAAATGGCTTCTGTATCCGTCCAGCTGTTTGGAATTTTTTTTTTTTAATATTCATCTGGAAATTCTTATTTTGCATAATCCAAGTATCCTTTTATTGGTAAGTTTGGGCAGGGGAAGGAAAGACGCTATTCTTGGCATCCTTGGATAGAAATAAAATATTGAACTATAGCCCAGTCCAGTTACAGTTCATATTTAATATAACACAGAAATATAAAATTTGTCTTTCTTCATATTCCTTCTTCTGTTGATGTTTGCTGAATACTAAATTTCATTTAATAAAAAATGTTACACATTTTGCTCAAAAGTTTTTGGTCAAAGGAAAATGGCCAACAGGTGGTTTGCATAAAAATCCATTAGCCTCACTTTTGGTGCATCCTTGAATAAATTGCCTCATTACTATGCAAATGAAAATAGTCCCTGTTTCCTGGCTAATTTTCATCTAGCACAATGTACACTGAAGAACACAGTATCAAATTCCCCAAGATGTAGTTAGCATAAGGAAATATCAGTAAATAGCAAAGTGCCCACCATTTCATCATCTACTTGGTTAGACACACGAAATCGGGCAATAGTTCAAACAGAATATGGGGAATTACTACATGGAAAAATCCAGTGAAAAGTTTTAGGGGGAAAAGTAGCTTCAAAGTCTTCATCATATTATTTTTCTCTTAAATATAATAAAATATTAAGAAGACATTACAGCATAACTGATACATGGATGTTGACCATAGGCAAGCATAACTATGAATGCCATCCTAGAATTCATGTATTTCTGACTGAAGCAAGGTACATAACTGCAGAATAGTAGAACTCTACCCACGAGAAAAGATACAAAGTTAATCCCTACTCTATTTACTATTGAATAGCGCTTATACTAAAATTATTAAATATTTTTATTACTAAGTGTGCACTAAAAAGAGTATGGAATCAGAATAATAGAAATCTAAGACCTGAAGGGGCCTCAGGTGATCATCTAGTCCTACCCTCTTCCCAAGACAAGATCATCCCTGTCAAAACTATCTCATACAAGTGCTTGTCTGACCCATTCCTAAAACTGCACAATCAAAATTGTCACACAGCTGCAAGGCCTATTTCCCCAAAATACCAAAAGAACCTGACCTGCCATAGGTAAAGCAAGATGATGAAGACTTTCAGTGCCCTGGCACTGCAAGTATTGTTAAAATAAACTCAAGAAATCGAGAAAAAACCATGCCCAGAAGTGTAACTAACAATTCACAAAAGGAGTGGGATACTAGAGCACTGTCTCAGCACTGCAGGGAGGGGTAGTGGGGAGGGGAGAGGGGAGCACATCTACTTCTAGCCTTTTCACCCTGCTCCCCGCACACACACACACAGGCAAGAAGACTGCACTGTGGAAGCAGTAGTTGGGGACTTTTTTAAATTCCCAAAGCAGGTGAGAATTCACCCCTCCCTGATCAGAGGCATGACCCCTCCCTTTTCCTCTTCCCTTCCTATTTCTCCCTAGCCAACCACTTCCCTTGTCCCCACTGTCCTGGAGGTGAGGGGAACTCCGGCCCCACTTCAGCAAGGCTGTGCAGGGGTTAGGCTCAGCCTTGGATACAGTCAAAGGGCAGACAGTTTCCCCCACCCTATGTCTGCTACCACATTGGCAGAGAATACCTGGAGAGACCAGGCAAGGTGGGGTTACTCCTTGCCTACTGCTGCCACTGCTGCTGCTCTCCCAGGGTCAGCTCAGCCACTATACAAACCAGATGCAGTGGGACAGGAGCTCCCTGACCCTTAAAACAGTGGCAGGAGCAGACTGAGGAGTGGGTAATGGAAGGAAAGAAGATGGAGAGAGCAGCAGAAATGACATCCGTCTGAGCACAGACAGGAATTTAGGGGGGTATTCTGATCTCTTCCATGGACTTAAAAAAATCCCCAGCTGCTTTTCCTGCCACATGGTCAAATAGGGAGTGTGGCTGCACTATTATGACCCCTCTGGGTCTGCCTCTTGACATGACCCACCCCCTGGTCCCACTGGTACAGTGGAAGGCAAAACCCCTTATAAACCACATCAATCTGACTGGAAGAGGGGAGGGTAAAATTTGGAGTTTCTATACTCCAAACAGAGGCAAAATGACAAATATCCCCTTATTTACAATATATATGTGGTCTAGTTCAATTTGTTGGAGTTGCATAAGATTTAGGCATAATAGAATTTGGCCTAAAATGTTCTATGTTTGTAAAGTTATAGTTTTATATAAAGACTCCCATCCTCAGAGCTGCAGTGTGAACATGAAGGTTTTTAGTGTGGGTGTCAGGATGTAAGTGGAAGGAAGTTAAAATAGCCTGATCATGGGCCCATTGCAAGGTTGTTTTGGCTTTAGTGAGTTTTGTATTAAACCCTTCTTTCCTAGAGCTTGTGGACTCTTAAGGATTGACTCAAGATGAAAATGTTGGGCCCAAGGGCTGGCTAACTCTGTCTATGATGAAAATTTCATACTGGTAAAGGTTATATCTCAGATTACACTTTTGATCTATAGTTTGTTAGATTTTATTCTGCCATTTTATTATTCATTATTCTATTACTACATAAAATGATACCTAGGTTGAATACCCAGAACAGCTGGGATCATAGAGGGTAGATATATTTTAAGTAGCAGACAACAGTCTTGATGCTGTTATAGTTCCTCAGTTAAAGTAATAAGACATATTTTTTAAGAATTGAAGTTAAAGAGAACAGGATTACAGTCAGCACTGGAGCAAAGAATTTAAGATTGGGTTTATAGAAATTAGGGTGTAACTATAGTATTTATTTATAGTAAATAAACACTGAGATTTAACCAAAGATAAACTGAAATTCCAGTCTCCTAACAGTTAATCATAAACTAACAGACAATTTATGAAACTCCAAAGAATAAATATGGAACTTTGGAAATAGTTCAAATATCACATACAATTATTCCATGGTTCTCCATCCAATTATGCTCTTTAGGATTAGCTGTCAGGGCTCTAGAATTTCAGACAAACATTGATTATTTGTCAGATTATGCTAATATGGTCATTGTAGCAGCACATAAATATTTGTACTGCCAAATGACACTTGACAGCAAATACATGCATTTTGTTTAAGACATAAATGTCAATGAATTCATTTTTAATGATTGACATGGAGGTATACAGATCAATATGATCCACCTTTTCCTGACAATCACAGGACTATACGATACAGATTGTGATTAAATTCTTATATTCTAATCAAGTATAACTTGAAGCCAAGAGAAATCAACCCTATCTTTATGATAAAGAATTATTAAAGTTAAAAGGTTAGCTGTAGTGAGCAAGTTAGTTTATCTCCATACGTTATGACAAGATTAATTTATATAATTGCCATGGTGGTATTGTAAACTTAAATATGTCTAGGGATGTTGATACTATATTCTTCTTTAGCAGCTTGTTCTATTGCCTGTTATTTATATTTCTACTTTTATTAAATAAATGAAACCATTCAGCTTTAATATGGTTTTAACATAGGTTTCAGTTTTTTTAAGGGATTCTCATAGGTTATAATGAAAAAATAACATGTCAGAAATTACCACATACCATTAAACAATCCTAATATCTCTTACAATGCAGGAAGAACACTTTTTCCATGCAAAATGAACACTGAAACCGGTGCTGTTCCATCAGAATCTCTATCTTTTTTGTGTATGCTGTTCGCTATATAATATACATGCTGAATTAGACAAGAGCCCTGCCTCATTGACTACACATTAGTCTTGTGCAATCCAGAATAATTACTTCATGAATTAAGTAGTTTCAGTGAGATAAAGTGTACTGGATGAAACCTTGCTTTAGTCAAAGCAAAAGTAACATCATAGTAACTAAATGAGAGAAGACTGGCTTCTCTTCAAGAGTCCACTTAGAATAGCCAGCTAGGCTCTAATAAGATTTGTTAATGCAAATAGAAGCCTGCAGCTGTTGTTAACATTTTCTTTTGAGTAACAATGTAACAGCGGCCAAGCCCAGTTACTAAGAGCAGGGTTGGGCAGTGGAGTTAGAAAGCAGAGCCCCAGGTAACAGGCAGTTGGCAGCTAATTAGGTAATGGCCTGCAGAAGAAGGAAGAGCCAGGGGCTATAAAGCCCTGCACCAGATGCTGAGAGTCACTTTGACTTGAGCAGGGTTGGAGGTAGGAATGCCCTGCTGGCACCTGGCCCAGGCTGTACTCATCAAAGAAGTTCCCTGCACTAAGTGAAGAAGCTGTCTTGGAGACTATGAGTATTGTGAGTAGGTTCAGGAAGGCCCATGCTGGGAGAAGCTAGTATGGTTGAGTATGAGCTGAGAGAGAGGGCACTCCCTTTGCAATTGATCACATTTTGGGTTCAATTTACCTTGGTGTTATAGCTGAAAGGAATGAGGGCAGTGGAAATGTTGGGAAAAGGCCACTGAAGGCACGTGGAAAAGGTACTGTAATCCACTTAAGAGACCAAGGGCCCAGTAAACTGTCATGAGCCTGAGGGGCCAAAGGCCCAGAGGCAGGGAGACAAGGAATCCTTTTGGTGGACTGAGATAGCCTCCTGAATTTAAAGCAATATCAAAGGCATGGCTGACAAGCACCAGGGAAGTATCCTGATTAACCACAGAGGAGACAAGATGAGATTATAGGGACCACCAGGAAATGCTACATCTGCTTTTGAAAGGCAAATCCTGTCACAGAGTGCATATCTCAAATATTGCCCCTTCTGTATTGCTTCCCCCCGCCCCCAGTTCCTACTTCATCCATTCCCCCAGGGAAGCATGCAGCCAGAGCCTCGTGAACAGGTCACACAAACAGGCATGCTCCTGGGCCTGGCGTGTGAGTTAGTGTAAGAGTTTACACAGGAGGGCAAGCAGGCGGGCCCAGGGCCCTGCCTGTGTGCCCCCTAGGGTAGATGGTCCTAGCCATAGCCAGCTTACCAGTGGCATGCTGCGGATGAGCACGCACTGCACCCCAAGGGTCCCCTCAGGGTCTTTGGCCCCCCCCTCTGGAACCTCAGAGGCCTCCACCCAGACAGATCCCATGGTTCTGGGCTCCATGCAGACAGAGCCTCTGGCTCTCAGCTGTGGGGCTGCCTGTTACTTTTTCAGGCTCTGGGGTCTGGGAGCATGGCCACTTCCCCTTGTGAGGTCTGCTCCCTTTTGGGGTCCCTGGCACACCAGCTGGAGGAGCTCCAGGCCACAAGCCAGAGACTGCATGCCATCAGAGAGTGTGAGCAGAAGATCGACTCCTACTGCCAGGCTCTTCTCCCCTGGGAGACGGAGGATAGACCACAGTCTCCCTGCAGCACAAGGGAGGCCTTGGGGACCTCCCATTCTGTCCATCCAAAGGGTTGGACCAAGGTGGTCAAGGGCCCCAAGGCCCGCCGCACCAAGATCCCTGCCCTGCTGGAGCTTTTCAACAGGTACGAACCTCTTGCAGCCCCAGCAAAGCCTGCTAAGTTGCCAGCTCCTGCAGGCAACACAGACTCAACTGTAGCTACTGCCCCCACTCTCCCTAAGACAAAACACAAAGTGTTTGTCATGGGGGACTTCATCCTGAGGGGGACTGAGGGGAAAATCTGCCACCCTGACCTCTTAGCCCGGGAAGTCTGCTGCTTCCCAGGTGCCCATATTAGAGACATTGTGGAGAAGTTCCGTGAACTCCTCCATCCCACTGACCACTATCCTATGCTCCTTATGCATGTGGGCACAAATAACATGGTTCAGAGTGTTCCCAGCTGGGTCATGAAGCTCTACAGGGATTTGGGAGTGAGCCTTAAGGGGTTGGGGGTGCAGGTGGTGTTCTCTTCAATCCTCCCAGTCTTAGGCTACGGGCTGAGGATGGAGAGGAGGATCCAGGTAGTGAACCAAAGACTGTGGTGCTAGTGTCATTGGGAAGGCTTTGGCTTCCATGACCACAGCCTGCTCTTTGGTGAGAGAGGCAGTGAGCTGCTGGGAAAGGGCAACCTCCACCTCTCTCTGCTGGGGAGGAGGCTCTTCTCAGCCAGACTGGCTGACCTGCTCCACTAGGCTTTAAACTAAGCCTGCCGGGGGATGGGGAGACTACTCCCACTGCTGGCCCACTGAGCAACCCTTTCAAAGTGAGCAGACTAAGGCACTCAAGGGGTCCCACCCCTGCCCCAGCCCAGGAACAAACTGTAGGCAAGGCAAGGGCCCCCAAAGGGACACTTGCATGCCTATACACAAATACCAGGAACTTGGGGAATAAGCAGGACGAACTTGTCCTCCTGCTAAACTTAAATACTTAACGCAATAGGGATAACGGAGATCTGGTGGGACTCCACCCATGACTGGGCCACAGGTATATACGGCTATACCCTGTACAGGAGAGAGAGACTGGACAAAAGGGGTGGGGGTGTAGCTCTCTATGTTAAGGAAAGCTACGCATCCCTACAAGCTGACACTGGCACTTAAGGTGGATGACTCAAGACCTTCTGGGAGAGAATCCAAGGGGAATACAGCACAGGGGACACTATGTTGGAAGTCTACTACAGACCCCCTACCCAGGGTCAAGACCTTGACCAGAAGTTCTCCAGGGAGTTGGCTGAGGCCACACGTTCCAGGTGTATTGTTGTCATGGGAGACTTCAACTACCCAGACATTTCATAGGAAGAGCGCTCGGCCAAATCCGAGCAGTCACAAAGCTTTCTCTCATGGGTGGATGAGCTCTATCTGACACAGGAAGTCTACTGACCAACAAGAGGTAAAGTGCTGCTCAACCTTGTACTGGCACCTGGGGATGAGCTAATCAGTGACCTAACAATCAAAGGGAAGCTGGGCAACAGTGACCATGAGCTGATCACCTTCACCATCTGCAATAAAGCTGGCAAGTCAGACAACAATACAGAAGTCCTTGACTTCAGGAAAGATGACTTCAGCAAGATAAGGAGGCTTGTCAGTGAGGCCTTAAAGGGCCACAACATAAAGGGGAGGGGAGTGCAGGACAAGTGGTTGCTCCTCAAGGGTGAAATCCTGGAAACACAAGCAATGTCTATCCCATTTCAGAGGAAAGGCAGCAAAAGGGCACTGCAGCCCCTTTGGCTCTGCAGGGAACTAGTGGACCTCCTATGTCTTAAAAGAAAGACCTACAAAGGATAAAGAACTGGATCCACCACCAAGGAGAAATACTCTGAGGTGGTCTGGACCTGCAGAGAGCAAACCAGGAAAGCCAAGGCTGCAGCAGAACTCCAACTAGCTACAAATATCAAGGACAATAAAAAGTCATTTTTTAGATATGTGGGGAGCCGGAGGAAAAGCAAGGGCAACATTGGGCCCCTGCTTTACCAGGACAACTGACAACTGACACCCAGGAAAAAGCAAACTTGCTAAATGGGTACTTTATGTCAGTTTTTCACCAGTCCCATGGGACACCCCTGCCCATTGTGGGACAGAGAGGCCCAGGTGAGGGAGATCCTTACCCTCCATCAATGCTGACCTCATGAAGTAACACCTTGAGAGTCTGGATACATTCAAGTCAGCCGGCCCTGACAGTTTACACCCCAGGGTACTCAAGGAGCTGGCTATCATCATAGCTCAGCCCCTGTCATGGATCTTTGGGAACGGGCACTCTGGTGAAGTGCCCGAAGACTGGAAGAAGGCCAATGTGTTGCCTATCTTCAAGAAAGGGAGGAAAGTGGATCTGGCAAACTACAGGCCTATCAGCCCGACCTCTATCCTTGGGAAGGTCTTAGAAAAAATCATCAAAGAGGCCATCCTTAACAAACTGGCTGACAACAACATCCTGAGGGATAGCCAGCATGGGTTTGTTGTGAGTAGGTCCTGCTTGACCAATCTCATTTCCTTTTATGACCAGGTGACCTATCACCTGGACAAGGGAGAAGAGATTGATGTCGTATATATTGACTTTAAAAAAGCCTTCAATCCCATGATCACCTCTTGGCAAAACTGACCAACTGTGTCCTTGGCCTTACCACAATCCGTTGTCTCCAAGGTAGGATCCAGAGGGAAGTCAATCATCGTGATGTACTGTGACCAGTGGGGTCCCTCAAGGCTCTGTCCTAGGACCTATACTATTTAACATCTTCATGCTCTCATTAATGATGTAGACACTGGTGTCAGAAGTGGACTGGCCAAGTTTGCCGATGACACCAAACTCTGGGGTAAAGCATCCACACCTGAGGACAGAAGGGTGATTCAGGCAGGCCTTGACGGGCTCAGAAATTGGGAGGATGAGAACCTGATGGTGTTTAACGCTGGAAAATGTAAGGTTCTCCACCTTGGGATGAAAAACCTGCAGCATCCTTATAGGCTCAGCAGTGCTACAACTGGTTAGCGTTACGAATGAAAGGGACTTGGGGGTCATGATTGACCACAAAATAAACATGAGCCTTCAATGTGATGTTGCGGCTAGTAAAGCGAGCAAAATGCTGGCCTGCATCCATAGATGCTTCTCAAGTAAATCCCAGGATGGCCTTCTCCCATTGTACTCAGCCTTGGTGAGGGTGCATCCAGTTCTGGGCTCCACAGTTCAAAAAGGATGTGGAGAAGCTTGAGAGAGTCATGTGCATGATCAGAGGTCACAAATACAGACCTTATGATGAGAGGCTGAAACCCGTGGGACTCTTCAGCCTAGAAAAGAGCAGGCTCAGGGGTGATCTGGTGGCTCCCTATAAGTTTATCAGGGGTGTTCACCAGGATCTGGGGGAACATCTGTTCACCAGAGCACCCCAAGGGATGACAAGATCAAATGATCACAAACTCCTCCATGGACATTTCAGGCTGGACATAAGGAAGAACTTTTTTACTGTCCAAGCCACCAAGGTTTGGAATAGACTGCCGCTGGAGGTGGTTCAAGCACCTACCTTGAACGCCTTCAAGAGACATTTGGATATTTATATTGGTGGGATCCTATGATTCCTGCTGACTTCCTGCCCCTGGGGCAGGGGGCTGGACTCGATGATCTTCCAAGGTCCCTTCCAGCCCTAGTGTCTATGAATCTATGAATCTAAGTATTTTTATTTGAAGAGTCACTCCTGTTACCACTCCTGTTTTAATATGTTAACATTATTCTTTCATTGTGGCTGAAACTTGTTTGCTATTACTTTTATAATAAAATTAATACTGCTGATGGAATATACTGACTTTCATAAAGCTTTTTTCCATTAGAAACTTTGAAGTCTGAGTGATATGAAATCAACCTGGTGCACATTAAGTAAATTAAATTCTAACTAATTGATAGGCCTCCAAGGATCCTCTTAAATAAGGAATAATTACTGAGTGGGCTTTTTTAATAGGAACTATTGATAGTTTTTGGACTGTAGCTATTTTATCAATGTTCTGGAAGAAAATGTATAGCTATAACATTTGAAAGGAAACTAATGGTCACTTAAGCCAAACCCCTGTGCAGCTGCCTAAACTAGCCTAAACTATTTCAGATAAAAAAGTTTGGTTAGGTGTGTAAAAAACTTCTAGTGATGGACCCCCAGGGATGCCACAGCTTCCCTAGGAAGATTGTTGCTTTTTCATAATCTTCTTATGGTTAGGATATTTCACCTGAGATGTGATCTAAATCTACTCTGTCCTGCCCTGTGCTATGGGGTAGAATTTTTTTTTTGTTCACCTTCTATTTGAGATGTGGGATAGCCTCTTAACCCTAATCTATTTGTATGAAACAATAACCATTGTTGTTCTCATGTGGTAACTTGTTACCCTGCAATTCAACACTGTTGGTCTCATTGGGTAACTTGTTACCCTACGTGCATGAACAAAATGGAACCAGTGACAACAGAATAAATGTACCAAAAATTATTTATTACACATAGAGATTGTTTGAAAGATTATTTATGATGATTTAAACCCATACGGGGGAAGTTGTTACCCCATATGGAAAAGCATGCTCATGCCTGGGGCAACATGTTACCCTGGCCACTTTTTCACCCATAGAGAGCAAACCATTCATGTAAGCTGGCTGTTCTTTGGGGTATCGTGCACTGCAGTACCAGTAACAATGTCCTAAAAAGAAAAAAAAAAATTAGAATTAATTAACTTTAAGATACTGCAGAAAATATGCATCTGGGGTAGGAAATTACCCCATGGGAACATATGAAGGTTAAACACTCTGGCATTCACTTGAAAGCCAGAGTGACTAGCCCTCCTCCGAGGGTAAGTACCTAACTGCTGCTGACCTTTCATATTATAGGCTAGTGGCACTTGGGCATTGAACACTAGACATGGCTTTAAACCCTTTTCACCTGAGG
>NW_017729027.1:24473366-24475343 GCF_001723915.1 Gavialis gangeticus | reverse complement strand
AACACTCTGGCATTCACTTGAAAGCCAGAGTGACTAGCCCTCCTCCGAGGGTAAGTACCTAACTGCTGCTGACCTTTCATATTATAGGCTAGTGGCACTTGGGCATTGAACACTAGACATGGCTTTAAACCCTTTTCACCTGAGGTCTCTGGGATTTGCAGGCCAGAATCATAACAACAGGACACTGCAGGGTTGCTCATTACTTCCTCTTCCTGCTTGCAGGTGCCACTGGGATTTGTAGTCCACAGTTGCAGCCAGCAGCAAGTTTTGAGCAAGGCAGGGCATCTCTGTACTTGGGGGAAGGGAAGTTTAACCCCCCCTCCCTGGCCCCAGATCCAAGTCAGAGTTTGCCTTGGGGGTACAGTCCCTATCTCTCCCTTTCGGCAACCCTTCACTCCTGGAGCAGACAGTACAGTCCAGGCCAGGGCTGGAAAGCATGCTGAGATGCTGGGGGGCTGTGACTTAACTGGAACCAGGAAGGAGTCTGGAACAGAAGTTACATAAACTAGCTTGACCCAAATCAGTTAAGTCTGATAGTATATTCAACCAGGTTTATCTTAAACTAGTTTCAACCATTTTGAAACTGGTTTATGTGCACTGAATGTCTGTTCTGTTACAGGTTTAAACCAGTTTCTGATTTAAATTGCATTAAACCCTTTTCTAATATTAAAGGATTATATTAAAAGATTGTGTGTTTTTTTTTTCTTTTAGTAAAAAGGTGTACTATATTATGCATTTTCTTCAGCAGTTATCAGAAAATGTATTAAGCATTTATTATACTAATAATCAAATATTATATATTGGCCAACAGGATGTTACTACTGGAAAGGAAGTAAAGTAGCACTCTCATTAGAGCATATGAACACATTAAGTACATCTTCTGTAAGAAAACAGAAATCTAAAAAGTTAAAAAAAATACATGAAACAAGCACATCAAGATGTTACCCTCTAGAATTATTTGTAAAGGAAATAAAGTAGAGAATTCAAGAGAATGTAATGGATGCTATGGTTAAAAGGTCACAAGAACATGCCTAGTGTTGTATATTACAGGAAAAAAATAACACACACAGCTCAGATCTTATTTTATGATGTTTAATTTATGCTGCCACTAGCTCAAGGGGTATGTAATTCATCTCAAGAATGTTATCCTAGTCTACCCATGAAAATGCATAGCTCTCATTCAGTCATTGGTCAATCAAACACAACTTCAGAGACTGATTATAGTGTTCCATGTAGAAAAGCATAATTTGGACAATGGGCAGCCATACGTCCCTCTATAGCATAGACCTAGGAGTTCACTACAGGCAGCTAATAGGAAATGCTGGGGCCAAGGGAGTTTTAACATACAGCCTGGAAAAGACACATATGTCATGTTAGATTCTTGTTTATGCAGGACAGAAGCACTAGCTTCAGATCTGGGGATGCAGAATTTTGAGAACACAATTTCAATGCAATATGATTCTGTTGAGAAAGGTTACAAACACTGTATAATTCTTTAGACGGAGGGGAAAATGAAACAAAGGCAAACAAAAAGTATATCAAGTGGCTGTTTGAAGCTGAGATTGGCTCAACGAGTGGGAGATGATACCTCTTGTCCAAAATCTTAATGTTTAGGTGCTTGCTGCAGACTTGTCTAAGTTTTGGTCAGATTGAGTGGGTTTCTACTCATATTCTCCATTTTGCAAGGAAGGGCCCTAACCACCATGCTATGGGGTAGGTATGGTAAAAAATGTGTTCCGTCCTTAATGTTGAATTAAGGTGGGCAGAGTTTAATTTTAAAAGGACTACAGGGTTGAAAAAAGCAAGCAAAACGAAGTATGGTTATGTGGCCTAATGAGGTAGTACTGACCTGGCCTCTGGCTCCTTTTTCAAATATATAGGGAGGATGAAGAGAGCACCAGGAAATATGGGATCAGCTTCTGGAGGGGCTGGACATGTTCAGATCAGCAGGTCCAAATGCTCTCCACCCCAGGGTGT
>NW_017729027.1:24470352-24472062 GCF_001723915.1 Gavialis gangeticus | reverse complement strand
CCTTCCAACCCTACTTCTATGATTCTATGATTCTATGATTCCTGTGCATAATGCAGTTTATGCCTTTTACCCAAGGATTACTTAATTCAACATATATAAATATCATGGGAGCAGGAGCGAGGGGGGGAATCTTTTCTTTCCAAGGGAGAGTCCTCCTCATTTAATTATAGCAGTAGAGTCTATTGGGAATATTTCCTTTTTGGCCCCATTTGTCTTGATTTTTTTTTCTTCATCCAGAAACCCAGCTTCAGCAAAAGGGAGAGAAGATTTATTTTTAAGCTCTTCCTAATTCAGGCTGGTAATGGAAAAAAAAAAATCCTGGGTAATGAAAGATGCTTGGTTCTCAGGTCCTCCAGGAAATTGCCCTACCCCTTTGGATCTTGAGGAAATGCTGAATGTGCTACTCTTCCTCCCTTAAGCTGCATGCATTATCCAAACTTCAGAAAGTTGCTAAACATTTTTTTTCTTCACAGACAAAGACATCTGTGGCATAGACGTGCCTTCTAAATGGCCTCTGATTGCTTGCATGTAGGTAGGAAAATCATTCAGCAACTTGTTCAAATGTCTTTTCTTTTGCTGTTATGGTGCTGTTCACAGACACTCCACTACTGACTGCTACTTGTAGAATCTGAGTCCAAGTCATCATGGAATCCATGGGGAACTTGTTAAAGTGTCCCCATTAATTTCTGAATAAAGAAAGGCACACAGAGTCTTTTGAGGCCAAAAATGGAGACACATAATGCATCTGAATGTCATACCATTTTGTGGCTGGTAAGACAGCTGGAATAGTATCTTGTTTAGTAAGTTTGATACCTAAAAGTTAAGTGCCACTTAGATGTCTTGAGATGGAATTATTCAATAATTAGTTACACCTGGGGTACCAGTGCCTTTTTGATGGCCTACATGGTTTTATTCATTCACAATAGTAAGCATGTTGTAGCACTTTGGGAGCGTCACATTAGGAATTTTTCTAGCACAAGAGGAATAATGTGCAGGTTACTTCTGTGGAGTGCCTGCTTGATCAGCTTCTACCAGCTGGGAATTCAGAGGGAAAAAAATCAATCAGTTCAATGCAGGCAGATTTGCTCTCTTCTTCTGTTCATTTCTACTCCACAACCATGTAGAATTTGAGTCCAATTCATCATGGCATACTGATTGCTCAAGTCCCCCAATTAATTTCTATGCAAATAAAAGCATAAGCTGTAAGGTATGCTGGTTACAAATGATAATGGTTGCAAATGGCTATAGGAATCTTGAAACAGGGATGCAATACGCAACTTCTAGGAGGCAGCACCAGCTAAACATTCAGGTACTTTAAGTGAGCTAAAGTTTTGGAGTGATCTTCATATGTAACTCTACATATGAAGAAGAATGCATGTCAGTAAAGTAATCCATTGGTTGTGAGTAACTGTTGTTCGGGTTTCTATTTGGATGTCAAAGTGACCTTCTAGTCTGTCATTTGGTCATTTAAGTTACCTGATTCCATTCTTTATGTGCTAAAACTACCACTTACACACAGGCTCTTATTCCATTCTTGGGTGTGTGGCCAGTTACATCTCTGCTCAGACTGCCCATATGTTCTAGCAACAGTGAAAGATCCCAGCTTTTCTCCTAAAGAGTTCAGTGAGTAGGGCATTCACCAAGGAAAATGCAGGCTTCAGGCTCCCATTACTACAATGGGGCTTGAACACAAGTCTTACCTACTTCAGG
>NW_017729027.1:24464973-24465352 GCF_001723915.1 Gavialis gangeticus | reverse complement strand
TAAAGAGTTCAGTGAGTAGGGCATTCACCAAGGAAAATGCAGGCTTCAGGCTCCCATTACTACAATGGGGCTTGAACACAAGTCTTACCTACTTCAGGAGACTCATAGAAAATTAGGGTTGGAAGGGACCTCAGGAGGTCAAAGCTCAAAGCAGGACCATCCCAAAATATAACACCTTAGCCAAGACTTTGTCTTGCCTGCTCTTAAAAACCTCCAAGGATAGAGATTCCATAACCTCACTGGATAACTAGTTCCTGTACTTTATTATCATCCTTGTGTGTGTGTGTGTGTGTGAGAGAGAGAGAGAGCTTTTCCTAATAACTAACCTAAACTTTTTTAGCTGTAACTTGAGACCATTGCTCCTTAGTCTGTCATCCAC
>NW_017729027.1:24455692-24459973 GCF_001723915.1 Gavialis gangeticus | reverse complement strand
TACCAGTGTCCTTGCAAAAGTTTTATTCGCTTCCTCCTCCCACTTCTGTCTGTCTTACCACCACCACTGACAACAGTCTAGCTCTGTCTTCTTTGGAACCACTCTTCATTTTTGTTGCCCTCTGCTGGACTCTCTCTACTTTGTCCACATCCTTTCTGTAGTGGGGGGCCCAAAACTGGACACAGTACTCCAGATGTGGCCTCACCAGTGCCAAATGGGGGGGAAACTCACTTCCCTGGATCTGCTGGCAATGCTTCCACTAATACAGCCCAATATGCTAATAATAGCTTTCTGCTCAACATGAGCACACTTCCCAGAATAGCACTCTAAATATAAGATGACCACATTATTTTTAAGGAAATCTGGGACACTGGCCTCCCTCCCAGCTCAATGGAAATGCTACAGACAGAGGCTGGTGGGCAGGGATGTGGAGCAAAGTCATGTGGGAAAGCAGAGTAGCATGGTGCACCAGGCAGGTGGGTGGGCAGGTAGACTGGAGTAGGCAATACCCTGCCCACATGTACCTGGCCCAGCTCTTCCCACGGGGCAGGTGGCAGTCTGGGCTGGACGCCACTCCCATCTGCCTGCCTTGGTCCTTCACAGCAGCAGTGGTGCTTGCCCACCTGCCTTCCTAGCACATCATGCCACTCCAGCTCCACACTTGATTGCACCCCATTCCCCTGCAATTATGGGATTTTTGTTTTAAATTTCACCAATCAGCCCAGACCAGCCTATGAAATCCAGCACTGTCCCTGCCAAACCAGGATCTAAATACCACAATACCCCTATATTAATACCACAATTCAGGATAGTCATTTTTCAGTTCCTTCTCTGGAGCTCCTTTTGAAGCTGACCCCTTAAGCAGCTATGAAAGGGAGATATATAAACCAGAAGAAAGAAAGCAAGTCTAAAGGTACATGGCTTAGTGGGCTGGCTGCTGGCTTGGAAGGGATGGCTCTCTGTGTTTTAGTTGGAGCCCTTGCTCCTCATTAGGCAAAAGGTTCCTTCTGCACTTCATTCTATCTAATAAATGTTTTTCAAGTGCCTATAGAAGATGCTCAGGTTTTAAAGAGGCCCTGGCTGTAGTATTGTGGTTTGAATGTTGTGTTAGGATGTCGGGGATACCTAGTTTTAAATCCCCTGTGATCAATGGGGTTTGAGAATCTTCCTATAGATTCCAGACAAAGCACCTTAGTCCCTGAGCTATGTGGGGAACATGTGGCACAAAGTCCAGTGGTTGCAGGTTTTGACCAGCTCCACTTTTCTGTATTCAAAGCCACTCCATGTCCATGAGGAATGTGTATATGTGCCCTAGTCAGTACAGCACATAATATAAGACATAGGAATTTCTATACAGGAAAATTCAGAAAGATATATATTTTTGGTCTTGCAGCAATTTGTATCTAACAAGAAGTTATAACCCAAATGGTTTAAGAAAGGAATAATACAAAAAGAGATTACCTATGATTATAAGGCAAAACAATTCTACGAATAGGAATATAATAACAGCTTATTAAGATAAATTTGTCTGTAATCTATCTGAAGCCTTAAGACTGTTAAAAAGTGCATTGTGACCTTTTCATACAAATTTAACAGTTCTTTTGAGAAGGCAGCACTTAATAAATAGTCAAAACAGTTTATGTTTTTCCTTTATTTTATTTTCACTGAGACTGAGGTTCTTTTAAGACTAATTATTTCCATATTTGAATAAGTTGCCATGTAATACTAACTACTTAACTACAGTAGCTGATTATTTTAAGGTTTTCCATGAATACGCCTACCCAGCTGGGTAAGATGCCAATGATTCTCTTATTTACAGAGTGTTGTGTGTACATGTGAGTGTGCGCATGTGCTTGCACTCCCTCCAGTAAGTGAGGCTTTCCCCTGTTGTGTTTGTCACCTATTACTGCATACTGGGCACGTCTACACAAAACGCTTAACTTCACATTAGCATAGTTTACAGCAAAGTAAGCATATGCATCTACATATGCACATGATTACTTCACAGTAAACCTCCCTATTCCTGAGTTAATATCCTACCTGGAAATGCAAATAGAAACTTTACTTGGGCTTATTAATGGTGCAATAGTACTCATGTACTCATGTAGATGCCTGACTGGGAAAAATCTGTTCCCATTCAGCTGTCCACCAGTGGGCAGAAAATAGCTTCCTGCCCCTGGGAGCTGCCTGCTGCCAGGGCAGGCTCTGCCACAGGAGCCTTGGCTGGGACTATGTGCTCCTGCTCCAGCAACAAGGAGCCCCAAGCCCCCTGCTGATATTATGATCAGGGAGTGGGGGCTAGGAATTCCTTCTCTCCTAGCCCCCTGTCTGTCATTCTGATCAGAGAGCAGGGGGCTAGGTGGCCCTTATCTCCCAGCAGCAGCTCCATGACCGCAGGACCTGTACTGGGAGATGCTTATCTCCCAGGCCAATCCCTGTGATCATGGAGACAGTGCTGGGAGCTCCCTTCTGGTGGGGAGTTTTGTGTTGGTGAGGGCAGCAGAGCTTGTTCCCCATCCAGCTCAGTGAGTGTGGAGCTGGTGAGGAGAAGGGGGGGACAGGCTGGGGAGCCCCTTGCCTGCCAGATAGGAACAATGTCCCTCTGCCCCAGCAGCAGGGAGCTTCCAGCCCCCAGTCCCTGATCACAAGTGCAGAGCAGAGGCTGGAAACAGGTCAGGCACCTGTTCTCAGCCCCCACTCCATGATAATAATTGCATGGGGACAATTCCCCACCCAGCCTGCAGCTGGCTGGGACTTGCCTATGATCCAGACAGTTCCCAGCCAGCCCCAGGCTGTGCTGGGAATCACTGGCAGCCTGGAGGTTGCTGGGGACTGTCCTATTTCAGACAGTCCCCAACCAGCTCCAGGCTGTACATGCAGACTTCCCCATGCAGCCTGGGGCTGGCCAGGACCTGTCCCAGTCATGGGCAAGTCACAACCCCATGCCCTGATTGGGTAATCAAGGCACAGGTCTTGGAAAGAGCTGCAGCTGGCATCTCCTCAGATCTGCCAGTGGGGCAGCTAGCTTGCTGCTAGCTTGCTGCTAGCTGCCCCACTGGCAGATCTGGGGATCAAGGCATGGAGCTGGGACCTTCCCCTCCCCTGCAGCTCTTTCCAAGCTGCTTGGCCCTGATCATTGTCCCCACCTCAGCAGCAGACAGCCCCCCACTTCCCTCCCCTCCCCGCCCTGCCAGGGCCGTAAGACAGAGGCCCCCATTGCAAGGTTGCAGGATGCAAATCTGTTTTCTAATCCCTGCATGTGTAGATGCCTGCCAAAAAAAACAGTCCTTACTCTGGAGTATAATTTACTTTATATGAGAGTAAAATTGGGCTAGAGTAAATGCAGGTGTAGACACATCCACTCTTATGCAAAGCACATTCAGTTACAATGTAGAATGTACAATGAAGATGGTTGCTCCCTGTGTATTATCACTGGGACAAAACCCCCCTGCAATACACAAGGACAGAATTCCAGTGACCAGGATCTTCCAGTGCTTCATCCTGAACTTCATATGCCAAGTTCAGCAAAGGAGAAGAGGACCGTGCTACTCTGGTATCCTGCTTCTGGTGCTGTTTTCTACTTCTTATCTCCTGACCTCAACTCATCTTCTGCTTTCCAAACTGGCTTGATGGTTGGCTTGAAAACCATCTACCTTTTGACCTGACTGAAGCCCACTACCTTACAGTTCCAACTTGATCCTGCCTCTTGATCTGGGATACTGGCTATTGATATTTGGCTCCTGTCCTTTGCCTAGCTTTGGAACAGTTATAGATTGATCAACTCTTGAAGCTCATGACATTAATGAACCAATAAGACAGGTATGTAAATGGATTTTTCTGCCCATATATTATTATATAGCAAGGATGATGACCAGTCCTGGTTGGTTATTGATTTATTTATAATATCACTGCATATATTCTTTGGAGAAGAAAATGCTTTCAGTTTGCAACAAGGAAAATTTAGGTTCTGTATCAGAAATAATTTTCTCACTATGAGGGTGCTTAAATATCAGGACAGAGTATCTAGAGAAGTTCTGGAATCTTCATTCTTGAAAGTTTTTAAGAACAGATTAGACAAACAATTGTCCATGATGGTTTAGATTAAGATAATCCTGCCTTGAGCAAAGATTGGACAGGGTACTTCCAAAGGTCCCTTCCAACCTTTTTTTTTCTTCTTAAATGATTCTGTGAATACAGCTTCATCCTGTTGCCCTGAGGGGTCAGGCCAACACTTAGGATTTTAATATTGCTCTGTTAGACAGGAGGGTGTGGTGTACAATT
>NW_017729027.1:24454818-24455151 GCF_001723915.1 Gavialis gangeticus | reverse complement strand
AATGTCAAATTGGTTCCCTTGCACCCACACACACACGCACAAACGCACAATGGCAGCAGGGGTTAGAGAGGATTGGTGCAGGGGCTGAAGTCCACCGAAGTTCAGGAGGGGAGAGAGAGACACAGAGAGAGAGAGAGTCAGTCCAAATTGTAGGAGGTGTGCAGGTAATATCTACCTATCCAGGCTGGAAAGGGGTCCTTTTCCAGTAGGTGTTGTCCAAAGGGGGGTCGCCGGCAGGGCCTCCGGGTAGATAGGTGGTGTGGCATGGTGCTGGTCCAGATGCAGAGAGCGTCCCACTGGGTCTTTCTTCACTGCCTCTTTTTATAGGGGCAG
>NW_017729027.1:24453265-24454589 GCF_001723915.1 Gavialis gangeticus | reverse complement strand
TCTTGTCTCTGTTCCTGGTTGAGGTCCGTGGTTCCTGGATGAATCAATGCGAGGTGATGGCCCAGTCCTTACAGGCCATTCAGTAGAGGCCTGCTACCATTGTATTTCAATCATTCCCAACGACTTCCGTTCATCCAGGAACAAATTTACATGGGAGGGATACATGAATCATACAGTTGCAACACAGGGGATGCCCAGGCAGAGGACAGAAGATGGAGGCTTGACATATAAAATGGAAACTTGACATGATTTTGGTTCACTTACAAACACAGGCCTAAACCATACAATATCCATATGAAACAATAAAATCAATATGAAAATGATAATACAATATACAACAGTAAGAATCAATACAAACCTAATAATCATACAATATAAAACAGTGGATATCCAAAACCAAAAAATTACTGCCAAAATAAAAATGTTTAAAGCTTATCCTAAGTCTGAGCTCACTTATACTTATGTAGGGAATAGAGAGGGAGAGAAAAAGTCAGAAATGTTTGCAGAGAGAATGCATTTTAAATAATAAAAAAAAAGAAACTGGGGTTTTGCTACAATCCCATTACAATATGACAGTGTCTGCTGAAAAGAAAGACAGGAAACTGATTCTTCCTTCATTAATAGATACTTAAACAAAGCAAGTATTGCTATTTATTCTGCCTCTTGGTATCACAGCTGTAACAGAGAAGCCAGGTGCCTGGGGCAGTTGTGATGTATAGGGGCAACAGACACTTCCAGCCACTGGTACTGTTGATGTGTCTATGGAGCTGGGTGGCAGCTGTTATTTTTCTGACTCTCCTGTCCAAGTAGGGGCCCAGAATTGTTCCCTGGTTGCTCCACTTTAGTTACACTATTGACTCACACTGTTGAGGATTTGAAGGGAGATGTTTTGACCTTTAAGTTTACCCATGAAGTACAGATTTGGGATAAAACCTAAAGGGACATCTCTAGGAAATAATGTGTTCAAATCTTATAGTTTCATAGTTGGTAGTGTCGGAAGGGACCTGAGCAGATCATCAAGTCCGACCCCCTGCCATGGCAGCAAAGAGTACTGGGGTCAAACGACCCCAGCAAGGTGTTCATCTAGCCTCCTCTTAAAGACCCCCAGGGTAGGAGCCAGCACCACTTCTCTTGGAAATTGGTTCCAGATCCTAGCTGCCGTGACAGTGAAGTAGTGCCTTCTGATATCTAGTCTGAATCTACCCTCTGCCAGCTTGTGCCCATTATTCCTCATCACTCCTGGTAGTGCTCGGGGGAACAGGGACTCCCCCAATGCCTGCTGGTCCCCTCTGACTAGTCTGTAAATGGCCACTAGATCCCCCCT
>NW_017729027.1:24445437-24448265 GCF_001723915.1 Gavialis gangeticus | reverse complement strand
TCTCCATGTTGTCCACAACCCTCCTGAAGTACATTGCCTAGAACTGGATGCAGTACTCTAACTTGCTTTTCGAAGAGATTTTGAATGTTTCTCTAGCAGCCCAAGCGCAAAAGCCTTCTTTTAACCTCTTGTAACTCTGGGCTTCTTCACTCAAAAGCACCTTATATGCTGCTTGAACTTCTTCCATCACCAGTACTCCAAACCTGCTTGCCCAAGTGGATTTGTCCCAAGCCACTATTTCCACAACTTTCTCTAATAAACATGTGGGTTCAACAGAAGCCACAAGAAGGCCTTGGGGTCATCATCATGCATCTTTTTTTTCCTTGCAAATTTCCACCATCCTTCTCCACAGTCCATTGGAAGGCCAGCTGTTCAAACAATGCCTGTTGTCTAATGAACAGCATCTCCTTCCTTTCTATCTGGTGGACTTGGTTCCATTTCATTTCTTCAATCTGGTGCTATTATCCCAGCAGTAATTGGGCACATTTACACATACTTTAGCACGTTTGCACTTCCTTCTGTGCTGAGCCAGATGTTGCAGCCATCAGTCACTCAGTCGCCATTTTGCCACCTCTGGGTTTTCAAGGGCAGAAAAAATGGTTTCCTTCATGATCATTGAAGGAAGTTCCTAACCAATATAGCAGTTGTAACAAGCCTGGCACAAAGGGGCTCATGCACATAATTTTGTGGCAAGCCAGTCCTGCATCTTCTACTTCCCCTGGAGTTTTTTTCCCTTCACTTACCTGCCATGCCTTGATGGAACCTGGCTGTCTTGAGAGGTTGCTTGTAAGTTCCAGGGGGAGGTGAGTCTGGTAGTAGTAGACTCAAAGCTGGTCCTTAGGTTATCTCATTTAGCTCAATCTGTGTCTGTCCTTTTTTCTGTGTTACGAATGTAGGAGAGTACGTGAGTACTATGGCACCAAATTGGTCATAGCTGCTCTCTTTGCAAAGGTCTGGGTGTTTCCTCCTGCTATGTCTCAGGAATCAGGTTCATACGACTAAGCATTTGCCCATCTAGTCAGGTACCTTTCTGGATAGTCCCAGGTCTATCTCCCCAGCTCAATGAGCAGCCTGCTTTAATTCACTGCTCTGTTCCTAGAGTTCTACCCTATTGGCTGCTAGCCTACAAGTAGTTGGTTGCAGTTCTGTAGTTCCTAAACCCAGGTTCCCCATGCTGCTTATTCCCCTGTTGCTAGCCCTTACTCAGCTGCCTGCATTTGACTACAAGCTTGGTCCAACTGTCTCTTTCTCTTAAAGTACCAGGGTTTCTGACCCCTGCTATAGCTGCATTTTTGAGGTGTACCCATATCTTTTAAAACCCTGCTTCCTTTACAGTACTCTGTGCTTTCCCTCAATAATTAAAGCTCTTTGAGATGTTACAGCTGAGTGCCCAAATTTACCGTTTTTTAAAGTGAGGCAAAATGCTAAAAAGTACATTGTATTTTGAAAATTAATAGTTTTGTAATATTCCAAGCTTGTATTGGTAACAAAGACTCCATTTTTAATTTGACATTATTTTTGAGATGGACATAAGGAAGCAGTTCAGCTATCAGAGCTAGAAATGAGGTGAGGTACATCTCCATAGAGGCACAGGCTACCTTTCCATAGTGATAACCTGTGATGAACCTACGATATTGTTAAATATAAAATCAGTCTTGGGAGCTGTCAGTGTAGCACTTTTTATCCATCATAAATTCACTAATTAAAATAGAAAATCACTATCAGAAATAAATAACCAGAAAATAGCTTTCCTACATATTTTAGTTTCTCTGACCTATTTTTATAGGAAGACAATGACTCCATGCAAAGTAGATCTTTAGTATTTCTGTCATGCTGATTAATGTAATTGGAGAAATATGGCTGAGCCTTGCCTTAGGAAGAAGCAAGTACAACCTTAATGAGTTTCCTTGATATTGCAACTAGCTTAAATAAAATAAGAACACAATTAAGCTTATTCAAATGTAAGTCTAAATCTGAATACCATTAGCTATTGTTCAATGCACTGAAGTGTGAAGAGCATGCTTTTATGTCTGCTGCAAAAAACATGCACTTTTAACATTAAAGGCCTGAGATAGAATAATATGATAAAGGCAAGAAAGTTAAATAATGGATATAAATAGCTACTCGTGCATTTTGAGACTTACATGCAGACTATAAAATTGCAATGCACAAGCACACTAGAAAGAACACCTGGTTATGAAATGTTGTTCTGAAAAAAAAAAAGTAAATGTTTTTGATATTTGGTAAATATATCATGTGAGTGGTCAACTCAACCTACATACAGCCCCAAAGGGTGAATGCAGCAGGATGGCCTGAATTAATTGCCCTAGAAAAGAGGAGATATGCAAATTAAGATTGACCACTGTACTCAGTCTAAAGATATAGCAGTCCTCATTGACATATTAGCCTTGAAGATGACAATAATAAGTGTGAAGAAGCTGCCATAGATATTAGAGAATAGTTTTTATAAAATATTCTTTGATATAAATATTATTGTAGTATAAACCTTACCTTAAGATGTGAATGGACTCAAACACCTGAGGTCTCATTATCCATGCTGGAAGGACTTAAAAAGCAGGTTCTGGATGCAGCAAAAGTTAATGAATAGCTCATCAACAAGAACTTCTGACTGGATGAATAAAGCGTGCAGACACAGAGGATTGTTTTCAAGGGTGCAAGCTTTTCAGTTTTCTTTTGTTTTTTTCGTTTCCTTTCTAACTGTACCATATCTAGTTTAGCTTACAACAGATATGACTACACATTTCCTTTCCTTTCCTTGCTTTTACTTCCATTTTCTCTGTTTTCATTAGTATATATTGTTTTAGTTA
>NW_017729027.1:24439779-24440437 GCF_001723915.1 Gavialis gangeticus | reverse complement strand
ATCTAGTTTAGCTAACAACAGATATGACTACACATTTCCTTTCCTTTCCTTGCTTTTACTTCCATTTTCTCTGTTTTCATTAGTATATATTGTTTTAGTTAATTTGGTAAATCACTCTTTGGGTAATTTTTTATAGATATCCTCAGGGAAAAGAGAATGCCATAGCTTCTGAAATCTGTACCCAGCTTTTAATCTTATTCATATTTTAACCTTACTATGTGATATCAAATCAGGAAGCAGAATAGTATACAATTTAACACATTGGCCATGAATCTCACATAGGCTAAGCCAAGGTTTTATGTAGCCGCACAGAAGGTCAGGAGGCGGGAGAGAGAGGAAGGGTTCAGATCCTACATTTCTATAGCTGATTAAAAACATTTAACTTCACACCTCTTAAATGGGAGGAGCCTCTTGACTGGGACTTTTTCGTGAGAAAGTAAGCACACTGTAGGGAGAAATTAGTTAAAGAAGGTTTCTGTAATGTCACTGTGGTTTCCAATGGAGGTGACTAAGTATGTGGACTGTTATTGTAGTATATTCTGTAAAAACAAATGAAAAAATATCCCTGCTGAAAAAAGGGGAGGATCCCAGAATGCATCAGCTGGGTAATTACGAGACTGAATCTGTACCAAGTCCTAATATGGTGTTTTTCCTCAGG
>NW_017729027.1:24431083-24434779 GCF_001723915.1 Gavialis gangeticus | reverse complement strand
CTATGGCTGATTAAGAACATTTAACTTCACACCTCTTAAATGGGAGGAGCCTCTTGACTGGGACTTTTTCGTGAGAAAGTAAGCACACTGTAGGGAGAAATTAGTTAAAGAAGGTTTCTGTAATGTCACTGTGGTTTCCAATGGAGGTGACTAAGTATGTGGACTGTTATTGTAGTATATTCTGTAAAAACAAATGAAAAAATATCCCTGCTGAAAAAAGGGGAGGATCCCAGAATGCATCAGCTGGGTAATTACGAGACTGAATCTGTACCAAGTCCTAATATGGTGTTTTTCCTCAGGACTTTACCAAGGACCTAGGGCTTGATCCAAGACTCAGTGGGGTCACCAGGGGCCTTTCAGTTGACTTGAACAGGTATCTAATTGGGCAAAAATACAATGAACCAGTTGTTATCTGAACTCCAGACATGTTCACCCCACCACATGGCTTTGATTTGACTTCATTTCTCGTTTGTGAAGGCCACTTTTATTTTTAGTCCAACCCTTTTTCCCACTTGAACTACTTGAAAATATTTAGCACCTCATTATAATAATAATCACCTGTAACATTGGCCAGCACAGCCTTTAATATTCTTTAGCAGTAAAACACAATATGCACTTACAGGTTTTGATTGAACTATGCTGATGTTCCTTTAAGTTGATATTTCTGAACTGCTTGCATATTAGAACTCTACAAATTGGATTGTATTATATTATTGGTGTTTTCAATTGGTAGACGTAACTGTTTTAAGCCTAAATGAGCACTGATTTCCTCCTTAGAATTTTCTCATTTGGCCTCTCACCATGGCTTTGTAAACAGGCATAGAACTTGCACATCCATTTCGAACTCATTAAACATTTAATTACTTTATTGTTCCTTACTGAATAAATTACAGATTATCCTTTCCAAAACAACAAATCTATCATTATTGTACTTTTCAATCAATTGCTCTTTCATGGAAATGAATTAAAATTAGCCTCCAACTTATTGTCATGTCTGGCTAATTTGTCATGTAAATGTTTAGAAAGAATAAAGTTCATATAAAACTAACTTATTTGCCATAAATTGTAATAACTTGCTATTCGGATTGTTACTAAAGGACTTAAAACGGTATCTGGTAAAACAGATTTATGGAGTGGAAAGGTGAAGATAATGGAAAGGTGAAGATAATGGAGACAAAACTGAGATGCAACAAGGATTGATACTGAAAATTTGAACGTGACAGAATAAAATTCATGTGAAGGAAGGGAGCCAAAATGGAACTGGCAACCACACTGCTTGACATAAAAATGTGTTTGAGAATTAACATGAGCTCAGTAGAAAGATAAGTGGAAAGATCACTGAACTATGCATAAAATATAAAAGAATGTAACTGTGAGGAAAACCTTACTCATCACTTTCATAAAATAACTAGATTATTCAAATACTAACATTAAAAGAAGGTGAAGGCAGATGCTGGTTTTTTTGGCCCAGGAGGACCTGAAATCAAAAAGCAGAGGTATTTCAGGTTTGTAAATATGAGTAGATTCCACTGGAAAAACTTCTTGATAAAATTCTACTAAACCAAACTCTCATAACCATTAGAAAAGAATACAGAACATTTGTCTTTCATTAAGCTAATCTGCAGGAATAAGGGTGATATGCACAATGTCAACCAGATTCTTCCCTTAACCAAGATTAATCCTACTCCAAACACTGCAAAAAAGAGAAGAGCCATGAATTTTAATGGAAGTCCAGGTCAATTTTAATTATTTTATTTGAAAAATGCCCGTTGCCAAGGATGATAGGCAATTAAGTAAAGAAAGTTTAATGTCTAAATACTGGGGAAAACCTTCTGATAACGATGATGAGTGTAGAAGTGTCTTCAAAGAAAATGATTACTTAAGGAGTCTAAAAAATTGTGTAGCATATACAAGAAGTGGAGGAATGGAGTGGATGGCTGAATAATTTTATTTTTTTTCTCCATTTCTGTTTTCTGTTACAACTGAGGGAAAAGAGGGCAGGGGGTTCACTAATCTACAAGCTCATCATGCATATTTAGTGCAACCACTTGAGTATGAGACTTTTCACATATATTGCTACAGCATGAAGGCCATGGAATATGAAAGGTCAGAATTCTTGGCAAGGTGTTTTTAAAATAAAATAGTTCTCCTTGAGCTTTTGTAATGTGTTCTATTTGTGACTTGGATATAGATTATATTAAGGAGTAAGCTATGACAGGCAGTACATTGTGTTGTATTAATATACACTTAATATTTTGCTTAATTTGAGGCAGAAAGTGAAGTGCTATTTTAATTCCCTTAGACTCCTTCTACACATGTAGGTAAAGGCACAATTGGATCTAATGTGTGATCCACAGAATTACACATTAGCTCCACTTGAACCATATTGCCAGTGTAGAGGGAGATTGATCCTGGGCTCACCTTTTGGCAAGAAGGTAAGCCCTGTCAGCTGTTGGGCTCTAGCTGCAGGGGAGACCCTGATACAAATTAAAGCTTGATAGCAACTAGCAATAAAGTTAGTACACATTTTCAAGGCTAATCTTTATAGCTGGTTGAAGCTTTTTATCATGTGATAGGAATATTGCACATCTAGCTGGTTTCAAGGTAATTGTGCAATTAACCATTTTGTTGTGCAATACATAAAATGTATAGAGGGGGCTTAGGAGATGTAAATCACAAACACTATGATATATATGCAAATACGATAATCATAGAAATTAAGGGCTGAAAGGGACCTTGAAAGATCATCGATTCCAACCCCCCTGCTATGGACAGGAATGCTGCTGCAATCAAATGATCCCAGCAAGTTGTCTGTCCAGTCTCCTGTTGAAGACTTCCAAGGTTGGGGACTACACCACAACCTTAGGAAGTCTATTGCAGATTCTGGTCACCCTTACTGTAAATAAATTCTTCCTTACATCCAACCTGAAACCATCCTCTAACAGTTTATGGCCATTGCTCCTTGTCTTCCCCTGGGGTGCCCTAGTGAACAGTTTTTCTCCCAGGTCCCAATACTCATCCCTTACATACTTATAAATGGCCACCAAGTCCCCCTTCAGTCTTCTCTTTCTCAGGCTGAACAGTCCCAGATCCCTTAGTCTTTCCTCATAAGGTTTGTTCTCCAGGTACTTAATCATTCTTGTGGCCCTTCTCTGGACCCTTTCAAGATTCTCTATGTCTTTTTTGGAGTGCAGCAGCCAGAACACGACACAGTACTCCAGCTGGGGTTTCACCAACACCATATAGAGAGGAAATATCACTTCCTTAGCCTTGCTCACGACGCATTGGCTAATGCATCCCAGTATCCTATTAACTCTGTTGACTACAACGTTACACTGGCGGCTCATGTTCATCTCGTGACCAACCATAAACCCAAGCTCACTTTCAGTCATCGTGCTGGTCAGGACATCTCCTCCTAACCTATATTCCTGTTGCTTATTAAGGTTTAAATTTTGTGGGAGAACAGACACCCAAAATGTTCATTCACTTTTTAGAAACTCATTCAGGTGTCGTCAGAGTAAGGTTTGTTTTGTTTTTCTTTTTAAATATAATCAACCAGTGCATGAAGATACCCCAGTTTTTAAGTTAGACTCTGGAGTAGCCAATGGAGGAAAATTACACTTTGGATGAATCAATAACAAAACCTGAGCAGTTGGGAAGAAGCCTATAACAAACCACTATGCATAACTGAGTATT
>NW_017729027.1:24420920-24426083 GCF_001723915.1 Gavialis gangeticus | reverse complement strand
CTTAGATCACATTCTATACCCTAGTGTGACTGCTTTTCCCCATAACTTAGTATTATCCACAAATGTGGCCAGCTTGCTTTCCACATCCTCATCTAAATCATTGATAAAGATGTTGAATGGCATGGGGCCAAGAACCAAATACTGCAGGACACCACTGGCCACCTCCCACCAAGATGATACAGATCTGTCCATTAACACTCTCTGGGTTCTACCCCTTAGCCAGTTCCAAAGTTGCCTGACCATGGTCTCTGGCAGCCCACAATCCCCCATTTTTTTTTTTATAAGAGATTCATGAGAGGCAGTATTGAAGGCCTTTTTAAAATCCAAGTATATGACATCACCTACATCTCCCACATCTAAGTGGTTCATTATTTGATCATAGAAGGAGAGGAGGTAGGTCACACGTGACCTGCCCTCAATTAAACCATGTAAGCTATTGTTCAGCATCATGCCTTCTCCTGGTTTCTCACAAATGAACTTCTTGATAATTTTTTCCAAAAATTTACCCAGTATAAAAGGCAAACTGACTGGTCTACAGTTTTCCAGATCCTCCCTCCGCCCCTTCTTAAAGATAGGCACCACATTGGCCCTTCTCCAGTCTTCTGTGCCCTCTCCTGAGCACCATGGGTCTTCAAATACCTTTGCCAATGGTCCTACAATGATTCCAGCCAATTCCCTCAGCACTCTTTGGTGTAGTCCATCCAGTCCTACCTACTTAAGACATTCAGATGCTCTAAGTGCTCCCTCCACAGTTTGACGCTGACCATTGGTTGGAAAATCGCCTCCCTGACATCTGTCCAGTATCCAACCAGGCAGGGGACCACCATTTGTATGCAGGAACACCAACGCAAAGTATTCATTAAAGAGCTCAGCTTTCTCCTGACTGTCTGTTATCTCCTGCCCCATCCCATTCTGCAAGGGACCTACATTGCCCTTGGTTTTCCTCCTGATCCCTATATACCTAAAGTTGGACTTCTTATGTTCCTTGAATTTGGTCACCAAGCTGATCTTGGTTGCTGCCCTTGCCTTCCTTATCCTCTCCCTACAAATATGGGCTTTAGTTGTGTATTCATCCTAGGTGACTACCCCTTGTGTCCACTGTTTGTAAACCTTCTTTTTCTTTTTTTAAGTATTATTTGATTCTTTTGGTAAGCCAAGGAATATATAAGTTATATAAATATTACAAATTTATTTTTCCTTGCCATTTTCGCTGATAATGCTCACAATGGTAGTGCAACTCTTTAGGGCCTTTCAGTTGGGTATCACAAATTCATCAGCTAATAGGATTCAGATGGAAAGGAGCAATGGAAAGTAGAAACTTTGCCTTCCTAGTTCCTATTGTCATTGTGCCCCATCATATTGCACTTACTTCCATTCTTCATGAACCTGATTTTGCACCATATTATGGTTCAGAAAAAGCTGTCTGCCCTTACTTCAAAGTCCCCACTACTATGAGAATCCAGTCAAGTCCACACCATGCTCAAGCTATACTTTATTGGAGCATAACAGAGTGGCTGGTGGTGAAAGAAAAAAATACTCTGCTGACATTATCCCCCTCCATCAGAAGCATCCTATCACAATAATATCTTATGACTCTAATCTAGCCAAAAACAGCTCCTGTAGTGTCATCTCTTTTGTGGAACTATCTCTCTAAAAAAAAGGGAAAAAAAAGGCTCATCAACCTTCTTGACATCACAGGTCAGCCCAGATGGTTTGTTAACATGCTTTGTGGGCTGTGATCACAAATGGTTCATAACATGAGTTGCAATGATTAAGGGGCTTAAATCACATCAGGAAATTTCAGCTAGTTTAGGAGTCCCAAGCACAATGAATGTAAGAGCCCACTGAAATTGTGCTATATTCTGGCAGTCCATCAGTGATTGACTAAAAACTAAATGATTTCCCTGAATTATTCCTGTTTGAACTAAACCATATTTCTTTCCCTCTTCTCTTGATCCTCCAACCTCTTTTATAGTGCAGGTGCATAGATGTTCCTCCCATTTCAGTCATTAATTTATGCCTATTACTACTTTTCATCTGTCTTTAAACAGATTTTTCTTTTCTTTCCTATTATTTTTTCATTGCATAAACAGCAGATTGTATTTCTGCTATGCGTTGGACTGAGGGAAAGGGAAAGAAAATCATTATGGATGCAAATAATACAAATTTTCTTTTTCAGGCTGCTTGCCCTCAGTGCAAGTGAATTGCATCAAACCAATCCTTTTTCTTTTCAGCTCCAGCTCTGAGGCTATTACTGATGTATAATAATGCTTCTAGACTGGAAAGAACTTGCGTCTTTGTTATTCTATTATTTCAATCTGAAACTTGTTCTTAGTATTTTGAGTTGGCTTTGCATTTTTTCTCTGCCTCTCACAGCTGTTGACTTCTACACTAAATTTACCAAAAGATAACCCTCTTTTTTTCATCTGTAGTACTAAAGGTTATGTTCACACCAAAGATCATCCTAAAGACTGTGATGTCAACTTCTTAACTCATTCCCTGCATTTCTTCACTTCAGGGCCCCAAAACTGCATTTATTTGCTACACCTGGGGCAATAATGCTGCCACTGCCACCTGCACCCCCACCCCCCACCTCACCCCTTCCAGTGGGCACAAGGAACAGCAAGCCCTAGATACCTACTATATACACATGCTGATTAATACAGTTTAAATTGCCTAGTTTAGATTGCCCTACTCTTCATTACCTTTAATCTACATTCAATGAGGATTAGTTCATGCAGACTAGTCCCTTTTTCAGTTTGGACTAAAGATATCCATGTGTATACAAAGACAACTGAAGTCTGGATTAAAACCTAGAAAAACATAACATCTATAAACAGCCATCCAGGCTAACTCATTTAGAAAGGCAAGAGCTTCAATAGGGAATAATCAACTTTGTCACATGCTTTGAATGACATTTCAAAAATCAGGGATACTAAATACTAAATATTGTGTCTCCCTAAAATAAAGGATAAAACAGGGGAGGGGGACACGGATTATGTATTTTTATTCTATTGCCTTGACCAGCTTTAGTAACACTTAGGGCTCTCAATGGGTTTAGCTACTTTATCCTCATCATCTCCTTCCCTTTCTCTCCCTTTCACTATATTTTGTATTTAAATAACTTTATTCTTTTTTCATTTAGTACCCCTGCTCTCTGCAAATCCATTCATAACATCAATGTAGCAAGCTGTTGCCTAAGAAAGCTTATGCATCTCTGAATGATTTAGTCTCTAAGGATAAGTACAGAGAGTCAAAAAAGCCAGAGGCAGAATGAATCCAATCTATTCAGTTTTCTCTAAACTATGGTACATAGATTAGACCAGTGGTCACCAACCAGTTGATCCTGGAGACTCAGAGTGTCAATCTGAGTCTAGGGGGACTGAGCCCCCAGTCCAGCAGGTGGGGAGGGAAGGGTTGGGGGCCAGATTGAGGCCTCTGCAGTGAGGGAGGGAGCAGGTAAGAGGCAGGAGCAAGGAGTCAGGTAAGTGGGGCCCTGGATGGTGGGACGTGGGAGGACTGAACCCAGGGGGTGCACCACAGGAGGGCACAGGGGGCATGTGCTCCTGTATCTGCTCGCAGGGCAGGATGGGCTGTCACTGTGACCTGGGGTCCTTCCAGGCTTTTCCTGGTGGAGGCTGGACCACGCTGTGCTTGGGGTGGGCAGAGGTGATGGGAGGCGGGGTTGGGAGGCTACAGCCCCCCCTCCCAGCACCACTTCCCACCCCAAGCATAGTCAGGCCCAAAAACTCCCCCCATGGGAAAGAGCCTGGTGCTACCCCAGCCCACAGCAGCAGCTTGCACCCCAATTTGTACATGTGGCAGAGAGGCTTGGACAGTCAGCTCATCTTGGGCCAGATAGGGGAGGGGATCCTCTACTACTGGGGCTCCTCCAAGCAGCTCTGGACAGGCCAGTTGTCTCAACACCACCAAGTTGTTCCGCCACCAAGTGGGTGGGGGATGGGGCTCAGCCAGCTTCAGGGTGCGTATGGCACTGAATGCTGGGATAATCAGCTTATCCAGGGCCATGTGGGGCGGGGAGGACTCCTGCTGCTGCCTCCTCTCTCTTGCATGGCCCTGGATGGGCCAATCATCCAGCTACTAGGTAGGCAGGGGACAAGGCTCAGACCAGCAGTGGGAGCCCCCTCGTGTAGCCTCAGATGACCCCATCCTCCCAGCACCCATCCTGGGAGTGGCCCAATGCTACACATGCCCCACCTCCAGGTGGACAGGAGAAGGGGCTTGGCACAGCATCAGGACACTCATAGGGCCAGGTGCTGGGATGATCAGCTTGTCCAGTCGGGGGCACTCCTGCCACTTAACCCCCCCCACCAGCACAGCCCTGGACAGGCCAATCAGCCCAGCACAGGACTCATGAGTGGCCCAGCACTATGCTTGGCTTCACTGGTGAAAAAGGTTAGTAGAAGTACCGCAGCAGAGCTACAGAATATATTAGGGATAAGCACAAAAATGCAAAAAGATATTTATCAGCCAAAAAGCTACATCTTGAAGGTCAGAAAATGTTGGGATAAAGTGAAAACTGTCAAAAATCAAGCTCAGTTAGACCTTATAAATAAAATAATAACAAATAGTAAAAAACATTATTTACGTATATAAATAGGAATTGAAAAAGTAAAGAAATCTGCATCATATGCACTAAGACTGGGTAAACAACTATATTACAGATAACTTAGGTATAGCTAAACAACTAAATTACTACGTTGTTTTAATTTTCAGTTTAAAAGTGTGATAGAATGGCTAATAGAATGTGTTTATAGAAATGCACATCATCACAAATAGTATATAAGCAAACTCAAAGTTCATGTCCAGCTGAGCACAACTGTGTGGTATGTGGCACCACAAACACATCTGTACCACATACTGCATGTTCAGTTGTTCAGTTGTTCTCTGTCCTGCTCATGCCACTCAAAAGTAGAGCTGGGATGTCCAGAGCCATGTGGCTGCCAGCCAGGCTGCGTGTGGCAGAATCACCATGGCAGCCACTCCAGGAGGCCCCCAGAACCCCAGATAAGTCTTCTGGGGTGAGCCCAGTGCTGGTCCCAGCCTCCCCTTCTGCTGCCAGGGTAACTTGATGCACACCAGAGTGCACATAGCACAGTGTTTCCTGGGGACAACTGGTCCCTGGGGAACCAAATGTCCATA
>NW_017729027.1:24414418-24415920 GCF_001723915.1 Gavialis gangeticus | reverse complement strand
TCTGCTGCCAGGGTAACTTGATGCACACCAGAGTGCACATAGCACAGTGTTTCCTGGGGACAACTGGTCCCTGGGGAACCAAATGTCCATACCATGTGTGACCACAGCCAAAGTCTGGAACCAAAGAGTTAACATGTTCAAGGCAGTAGGACTGAATAATCTCCTTCCCAGAATAGTCACTGACCTGGCAGATTAAATTGCAGATGTTACTACAAACTATGGGTGCTACTGCATGGATAGGAAATAACAAACATTTTAAAACAAGAAAAAAATATCCAGGCAACTATAAACCTGTTGGTCTGACTGAAACCACATGCAAGATATTAGAATAAAATCTGAAGAAACAAATATAGGAAAAAAGATCCAGGCAGTTACAGACCCTTTGGTCTCACTGAAATCGTATGCAAGATATTAAAATAAATTCTAAAGAATCAAATAACTGAAGACATGGAGTAAATAGAAAATAAAATGCAACAGAGGAAGAGGAAATTCAAAGGCACATTGCACAAGACTAATTTAACCTTTCTTTCAAAGAAGAGTTGATTTATTTTAGGCTTATTTAGACTTCTTTTAGAGGTAGTGGGCCCATCTACACAAGGTACTTCTAGCGCATTAGACTAAATCTACTGCACATTAGCACAGTGGGCAAAGTGGATAATGCACTAATGCACAGTAGATTCAGTCTAATGCATATTAATGTCACTTAAAAAATCATTCATCTGTGCTAATGCACAGTAGCACAGATTATGGAGCATTACATTTAGTACCTGTCATTGCAGGTACTAAATTTAATGCACTGTAATTACAGCACATTAATGAGTGTGCAGGCACACCCAGAATACAGTAGTTGTAATCTATCTGGGATTGGTAAACCATTTGATATGGTGCCTAATGGGAAGGTATTAGTTGAAATGGTAGTGGTCATTTTAGCAGAACTGTAATGTGTGTAAGGAACTAACTCAGGGAGATACAAAACCAGACTGTACTCAAAAGACATCTGTCTGTAGTGAGGTTACTACTGAAGTTCCTGAAGGAATAACCACAGGATCGATCATTTTCAATGTTGTCTTTAATGGCCTTGACACACAAAGTAGGAGTATGCTAATGAAATTTGCTGATGACACAAAATTGAGAGGTATCATCAATATGGAGGAGAATTAGAATATTACACAGGAAGAACTTGATGACTCGGGTAGTGCAACAATTAAAATAGAATGACATTTAATAGAACAAACTACAGAGGCAGACACTAAGGGCCAGATTCCACCTATTAGGCTTCTAAGTGGACTTAAGATCAAATTCAATTTCATTCTATCCTGTTTAGGTCATTGAAAATCCATTAATTCACCTACATTTTGTAACACACTGTGATGGTGGACCTTGCCTCTCTGTATCCTTTTACAATCTCCCAAAAAGCTGTAAGTACCCTGACTGTCCTTCCTGCCACGTCTTAGATATTATTATAATATGTTCTGCTTTATGATGTCACTGGTTGGGAGCGT
>NW_017729027.1:24412204-24414289 GCF_001723915.1 Gavialis gangeticus | reverse complement strand
AGATTAACACTAGTCTTTATCTTTATTCTTTATAACACTAAAGAAACTTTCATTATCTTTAAACAGGAGTGGTCCTTTTCTCACTCCTTTTTTTTAATAACAATTATATCAACTTTGTAATTCTATCTATGTACTGTTCTTATTTAACCTTTATCAGTTTGGTTGGACTGAACTTGGTGTTAGTAAACAAAGTCCCTTTAACTTTGGTTTGTCCATTTATTTCCTTTTTTTTTTTTCTTTTTAGAGTAGGCTTTTCTTTTCAAGCCTTGTTATTTCTCTCTCTTTACTTTTGCTATCCTGAGTGTGTACCTTTCATCTGGTGCGTGCCTGAAGCCTTGAATCCTTGTGGTCAGCACTCAGTTGTTTCCGCTAAGCTTGTGGGAGTGAGCCAATTCACTCTTGTTTTTTGTTTATTTGTTTACTTTTCAGAGCGTCTCCGGTGCCTCTTCAGTGATCCGCCCCTCCTTCTCAGAGCTCCGCTCTCTCCAACGATGAGAAAAATCCTGAGGTAAGTGTCTCATCTCCTGGAAATCTTCTTTCTCCCTCACTTTTTCCTTCAGAAGCTCTTTTTTTCTCCTCCCTTTCTGAGGCTTCCTTCTCCTCTTTTCTTTCTTTTCCTGGAGCTTCTACCCTAATATGGTAATAGCTCCAGAAGTGGCATTCTCTGGCTCTTTTTGCTGTGTCGTTGTTTACTCTTTCACACACACCATTGACTTATCCTGAAGGCTGAAGCATAAACAAGCAGCAAGGAGGAAGAGAAGGCAGTCCCCTTTACATTATCTGTTTATTTCAGGGAACAGGGGAGCAAAGGATTTTATTTATGCACTTAATGGGCATATTCTGGCCATTAGAAGAAGAATTTCTGCTATAAATTGGGGGATTATCAGAGTTATCTCTGAGTCAAGCACACAACTAGCTGTCCCTCTGAGGTCCAAGGATAGAAAAACACTCCTTAAGACAGATATGTTTTAAACATACAGTGGAAGGAACACTTAAAAAAATTTCTGAATGAAGACTCTAATGCTGAAGATAACACCATCAAGCCACGCCACAATATCCCATTATGAACTACCTTGCAGATTCACCAGTTTTTCAAAAGGCCTTAAAAGCTGGTAGGCAGATGAAGAGCAACATAGTACATGGTCCTAATGGAATACCAGCTGAAATTGTAAGCACAGTGAGAAAATATCTGTCACCAATTACACATCATTATTATGAAAAATTAAAATATTATCAGATTCCCAGCAACTCAAGAAATGACAGAATCATCACTATATTTAAGAAAGGAGATAGAATTGCTTGCAGCAACTATCATGAGTCATAGATTCATAGATGTTAGGGTCAGAAGGGACCTCAATAGATCATTGAGTCTGACCCCCTGCATAGGCAGGAAAGAGTGCTGGGTTCAGATGACCCCAGTCAGATGCCTACCTAACCTCCTCTTAAAGACCCCCAGGGTAGGGGAGAGCATCACCTCCCTTGGGAGCCCATTCCAGATTTTGGCCATTCTAACTGTGGAGAAGTTCTTCCTAATGTCCAGTCTAAATCTGGTCTCTGCTAGCTTATGGCCATTATTTCTTGTAACGCCCAGGGGCACCTTGGTGAGTAGAGCCTCACCAATTCCCTTCTGCACCCCCATGATGAATTTATAGGCAGCCACAAGGCCACCTCTCAACCTTCTCTTGCAGAGGCTGAAGTGATCCTGGTGCCCTAGTCTCTCCTCATAGGGCTTGGCCTGCAAGCCCTTAAACATATGCGTGGCCTTTCTCTGGACCCTCTCCAGGTTATCCACATACCTCTTGAAGTGTGGCATCCAAAACTGGATGGATTATTCCAGCTGTGGTCTGACCAATGCCTGATAGAGGGGGAAGCATCACCTCCCTGGTTCTGTTTGTCATGTATCTGTTGATGCATGATAAAGTGCTGTTAGCTTTGCTGATGTTCATCTTGGAGTCCACTAGGACTCCAAGATCCCTTTTCATTTCCTTGCTGCCGAGCAGGTCATTTCCCAGGCAGTAGGTGTGTTGTACATTTTTCCTCCCTAGGTGCAGCACTTTGCATTTCTCCTTGTTAAATCACATTTTA
>NW_017729027.1:24411877-24412194 GCF_001723915.1 Gavialis gangeticus | reverse complement strand
GCATTCTATTGTTTTCTGCCCATTTGTCCAACCCGTCCAGGTCTGCCTGTAGTTGTTCCCTGCCCTCCGGTGTGTCTACTTCTCCCCACAGTTTTGTATCATCCACAAACTTGGATAGAGTACACTTCACTCCTTTGTCCAAGTCAGTGATGAAGACATTGAACAGTATCAGTCCAAGGACCAAACCCTGCGGGACCCCACTGCCCACAACCTTCTAGGTCGATACTGACCCATCTACCACTACTCTCTGGGTACAACCCTCTAGCCAATATGACACCCACCGGACTGTGTAATCATCCAAGTCACAGCCTCTTAAT
>NW_017729027.1:24399868-24411558 GCF_001723915.1 Gavialis gangeticus | reverse complement strand
TCTCCCTGTTTCCACTGCTTATATGCCCCCTTTTTGCCCTTAGGCTGCTTTGGATTTCTCTGGTCAGCCAAGGAAGCCTCTTGGCCCCTTTCCCCCTTTTCTCCCACATTGGGCTCGTCTCCCTCTGTGCCCAAAGGATCGCTTCCTTAAGGCACAGCCACCCTTCCTGGGCTCCCATCTCACCAAATCTCTTACTCTGCAGTGCATCATTGACTAAACACCTGAGCTTACTGAAGTCAGCCTTCATAAAGTCTAGCATTTCCACCCTACTAGTTACTTTTCCCACTATATGCCTTATGGTGAATTCTATTATTTGGTGGTCACTGTCCCCCCAGATGACCACTGATCTGTAGGTCCCCTACCACGTCATCCCCTGTTGCCAATACCAGGTCCAGTAAGGCATTCCCCCTAGTGGGACCATGTACCTCCTGCATCATTCCTGTGGAGCTCCTCTACATAGGATAGGAACCTGCATGAACAGTGGGAATTTGCTGTCTGCATCTCCCGGCAGATATCAGGGTATTCTACCCTGTCCATAGCTGTGAAGATCCTCATCTACATTCTCAATAAACTCATCTTCTTCACTAAGGATATTCTATACAAATCCAAGTGTAGTTTTAGAACACTTAGGTATAATCGTTGTATAACATATATGATCTTTGTTGTTACTCAGCTGTAGGAGAAGTACTGTGAGCAATATTGAAATCTAAAATGGTGACCTGAATAAGGCCTTTGATTCATTCAACAGAGAGGCTCCATGGAAGAGCCTCATGAGATCATTATCAAACTTCTTCATGACAATGTGTACATCTATACGTTGTAGTAACCACCTGTACTTCATTGTGCATAGGATGCACAGTTAGATGTCACTGCTACATCACCATAGAAGCATACTAACATGGGGGAGCATGCCACTTTGTTGACATAGCTGCTGATCATGTGTAAATACACATGATCACTATGTCATCACCATAGTGTGCCATACAGTGACATAGCACATTGCTATATCGCTGTAGGGCAATGTGTAGATGCTCCCAATGTGTAGCAAACATCATAAGAGATGGCTTAGAAACAGACCATTTCACTATTAGAACTTAAGTCAAGCAGGGATGTGTGATTTCACCAACACACTTTTCCACATATCTCACAGCTATTCCACGTGTAACTGCTGATAGATTTTCATCTGGAGTCAGCATCCAGTATCACAAGCAAAGAGGTCTCTTTAATATCAATTGATTATGGTCCAAATCCAAGATAAACAACATCTCCATTGCTGATCTTCAAAATGCTAATGATTGTGTCATATGTGCCCACCCAGTTGAAGAGCTTAATGTCACTCTTCATTGCTTCTGTGAAGTGTATGTAATGCTTGGACTCACTGTCAATTTTTTGTAAACCAAGATACTAATCTAATCTAAATCAGTCAGCTGCTCCCCCACATACTACTATTAGAGGGCAATCCTTGGAGTATGTTGAGCATTTCCCTTTCTGGGTAACCACCTTTCCAAAAAACTAGCATAGACAATGATAGCCAACATTTGATAAAATCTGCCAGTTCTGCCTTTGGATAAAACCAAACCCATGTCTTTAATGATGATGACATCAAGACCCAAATCCAGCTTCTCATCTACAAGGCTGTTGTCATCAATATCCTGATATACAGGTGTGGAACCTGAACAACTTGTTGGAAACAATAGGAAGCTTGGAACTTTACCATCAATGACATCTTCAGAAAATCTTCCATATCAGTGGGAAGGACAGAAGATCAATGCCACCATTCTGACTCAAGCAAACACCACCAGAACTGAAGCCATGTTTATATGGCACTACCTCTATTAGACAGGACATATCATAAGGATGTTTGCTCCCATATGTCATCTCCCAAAACAGCTTCTATATTCCCAACTCTTAAGGTGGGCAAAAGAAGAGATTCAAGGACACCTTAAAGACCTAGATTCAAGGACACCATCAAGGCCTAGAAAACTTAAACAGTGAATTGTCCCCAATGGTGCTGTGATGTACAAGGCATCAATCATTATGAGCAAATTTGCCTCACTATGGAGGTAGACCGATGACAGACAAAGGAAAAGATCTGTAACCCAACATTGTCAAGGTGTGTTCCTTCTTTCTGGAACTATTTGCCATGTCTGCAGTCAAACATGAGACTCTTCAATTGGCTTTCTCAGTCATCTATGTACTCACCAATGACTTCCATATTTTTTGGAAGGTTGATATCCTTTTATAAAGGAACTGCTGACAAAGACACTATTTGAACCAGTGTATACCAATCTGGGCACCCATGTTCAATAAGCTGAATATGAACTAGAACTGGTGCAGCAAGGGGGTGCATCTACACATGTGCTTTACTGTGGATTTGCCTAATTACCTCCACAGTAAAGTGTCATCATCTACTATGAGGAACAATTAGGCTAGAGTAAACTGATTAACTCTGACACAGTAACTACCCAACCCAAGTACTATGCTATGGTAGAGTTATTTACTCCTCTGCAGCACATGTGTAGACAGGGACTGGCTGGGGCAAAAGGGCGCTACAGTGAAGGGGTTGTCTGCCAGCTGGCTCTGCACTGTAGCACTCTTGGACCCCAGCCAGTCCTTCTACAGCATGTTGAGCTGGGGAACAGCAGCTCCGGGCTGGCAGGCTGACCTCCCTCCCTGCCCTCCCCCCCCCACCAGCTGGGGCTGCACTGTGTTGGCTCAATGTGCTGTGGTCCCAGGCGCATGTGTAAATGTTGCACATGGGAGCAATAAACTCTGGTGCAAACTGAAACAGAGTTTATTCAGGCATATTAATTTTACATGTAGATGCACCCAGGGACTATTAAATTCAAAAGGAAACAAACCTAATATGGGAGAAACTAGTTACATTTGTTTGGCCTAGCAAAATAAAGACTGAGAAGAGATAACATTGCTCTCTATAAAAACCTCAGGGAGCAAACACTGAGAGAGAAGAGCTATTTAAGCTAAAGGGCAATGTTGGCACAAGAAAAAATGAATATAAACTGGCCATTATTAAATTTATGCTGGAGATTAGAAGAAAGTCTCAGATGATTTGAAGAGTGAGGATCTTTCCCTGGAAAGATGAAAAAAAAGCTGAAGTACTCAATGCCTTTTTTACCAAGGTCTTCACAGGCAAGGTCAGCTCCCAGATTAATTCACTGGGTAGCACAGTTTGAAGAGGAGGTCAGCATCCCTCAGTCATGAAAGATCAGATTAAGGACTATTTAGAAAAGCAGGACATGTGCAAATCCATGAGGGAGGCCAGATGCAGTGCATCCAAGGGTGCTGAGGGAGTTGTCCAATGTCACTGCAGACCCACTAGCTATCATCTTTGGAAACTTGTGGTGATCAGGACAGGTCCCAGATGATTGGAAAAGGGCAGTGTACATCTTTAAGAAAGGGAATAAGCAGTATCCAGGGAACTACAGACCAGTCAGCCTCACCTCAGTCCCTGGAAGAATTATGGATCAGGTCCTCAAATAACCCATTTCTAAGCAGTTGGAGGAGAAGAAGGTGATTAGGAACAGTCAGCATGGATTCATCAAGGGCGACTCATGCCTAACCAACTTGATTGCCTTCTATGATGATATAACTGGCTCTGTGGATGCAGGGAGAGCAGTGGACACAATACACCTTGACTTTGGCAAGGCTTTTGATGCATTCTTCCACAGCACTCTTGCTAGCAACCTGCATGAATAACTGTAAAGTGGATAGAAAGCTGACTGGATTGTAAGGTTCAACATTGAGCCATTAATGGCTCAATGTCTGGTTGGGAGTCAGAATCAAGTGGAGTCCCCAAGGGGTCAGTAGGCTGGATATTAGGAAAAAGTTTCTCATTAGTAGGGTCATGAAGCATTGGAAAAGTTACCTAGAGAGGTGGTAGAATCTTCATCATTGGAAGTGTTTAAGGTCCATCTTAACAAAGCCATGGTTGGAATTATCTAGTTTGGGATGGTCCTGCTTTGGGCAGCGGTTAGACTACATGACATCCTGAGGTTTCTTCCAACCCTAATTTTCTAAAATTCAATGATTCTATGAGTAATAGGGGCAAAATAGTCCTTACTGGTTTAGAATGGAAGTGAATAAGTTTATGAATGCAGTGATATATGGCTACTTATAGAAAAAGGGGAGTGTACCCAGTGAGATAAGAAGTGTGCTCCAGTCCTATTTCCCTATGACTTTAGTTTAAAATGAGAGCAAAGAGCTACATTCATGAAAGATTTTCAATGCTGAGTATCCTTAACTTTGTTGTATATGCATATAAAGGAACCCACAGTTATTGGATGTTTTCACAATACAGTAAGAGACTTAGGCTAGCATTCTAATCACTTACTGATCATCTATATGCAGTTTTGGTCATTTGCATAACATTTTTGTTTGTAACATTTTTGTTTGTAACATTTGCATAACATTTTTCTTTGTAACATTTTTGTTAAATTTGAAAAATGACATTTTTGCACAGGTAGGAATTATATTGCTGACTGGGTAACCAGCACAAGTATACGACTATGCACATACACAGACTGGTCATGCATAGTATGCTATAGGCTGGCCACATGTGTACCCAGACATTTATATGTTCCTCTTCTGTGCATGTAGTTATATCTAAGAGCTGAAAATGTTGTTAATCAAAGCCTGTGATTACAAGGACTTAGACTCAGATCAGAGAAGAAGAGGACACAGGACGTCCCTGAGTTTTATCCCCAGTGGCTAGAGCACTTACTTGGAAAGGCAAATGGCCTAGATTCTAGTCCTTATCACTCAGAAGGAGTTTCCATCTAGGGGCTTCTCTCCATGTGACGGATCTCTGTTCCAACATGTGCTAATTAGCATGTCAGAGAAGACGTGATTACTTGAGTCTGCAGCAGGTCTGCTGGAGCATGGTAATTAATGTGTTTCAGCAGCCTCTGCATCACATGTAGTCAGTGTTCTTGCATTTCAAAATAGTGGTGGGGGCACTTTATCTAAAGCTCATTGAATGATCTTTAGTTAAATCACTTTCACCACCATTTTGAAGCATGAGATGCTGAATACATGTGATGCTGTGGGCACTTTAATTAGAATGGCTCTCAGAGCTGCTTTAATTAAAGTGTCCTCCACCCAAGAGCATGTGTATAGACACCCTTGGTCTCTAACTTCTCAGTACAATATTTAAACCACCATGCCACAGGTGAGTCATAGAATCATAGAAAATTAGTTTTGGAAGGGACCTCAGGAGATCATCTAGTTCAACCCCCTGCTGAAAGCAGGACTATCTTCAAATATATCATTCTAGTCAAGGCTTTGTCTTTCCTGATCTTAAAAAATCCTCCCTGCGTAAATATTCCACCACCACTCTAGGTAACCTGTTCCAATGCTTCACAACCCTCCCAGTAAGACAGCTTTTCCCCAATATCCAACCTTGCTTCCAACTGAGACCATTGCTTCTTGTTCTGTCATTTGAGAACAGTTCAGCTCCATCCTCTTTAGAACCACCTTTCACATAGTTAAAGGCTGCTATCAAATCCCACCTCAGTTTCTCTTTTGCAGATTACATAAATGCACTTCCCTCGGCCGTTCCTCAGAAGTCATGTCACCCAACCCTGACCTATTTTTCCCTTGCACTCTGCTGGACTCTCTCCAACTTCTCCATATCTTTCCAGATGTGGTGCCTGGTAACCACATCAGTGAAGAGTTTAAGGTACTAAAACAGTCTCAAACAGATTAATCCATTGGCAGAGGGTGTGTCTACACATGTGGTTTAATGCTCATTAGCCTATTTTAACAAGAGTTAAAGCATCCCTAAAAAAAGTGCTACTTAATGTACATTAAGACAAGACTGATGCTCATTTTCTTAGTACCTCACAATGGAAGGCACTTTTACACTTGCTCTAGGGATTCAGGGTAGAGGGGCACTGCTTTAATTAGAGCAGCTCTGAGAGCTCTAATTAAAGGGTTGCTGCATCTCCTATATCCACATCCCTGTGCCTAAAAATGGTGGTGGGGGTACTTGAACTAAAGGTCATTCAACAAGCTTTAGTTCAAGTGCCCTTGCTGCCATTTTTAAGCACTGGGATGCTGATACACAAGATGCAGGAGGCTGCTGAAACATGGCAATTGCCAGCAGACTCAATGAATTGAGTCTGTTCTGACATGCTGAAATTCCAATGCAACAGAGCAGCCTTATCACTCATGTATTGGTGCCCAGAGGTACGGCATTTAATGCACATTAACCTCTATTAATGCATGTGTAGAGGTATCCAGGGATAGTTAGCTCGGTTAGTCTGAAGTCAGACAAAAGGCTGGACAGAGATGTGTCTTGTAAACTAACAAAAAGAAATGAAAAAGCTTTTGTGAATAAGAGCTCACTTCACAGCACCTGGTGAAGCAACCTCTGCTCATGAAAGCTTATACATTTTTTAGTCAGTCCATACAGTAGATCTCTACCCTGCCTAATGCCAGATTAATCCATTGATAACCATACCATATATATCAATGCATACATTTAACAGTTTTGTTTGTGCTGCTGATGAAACATATACAACTAGGTTCCTTTTCTACTATGCATTAAGAAATGAGTGCATTTTATTCATTCTTTGTGAGGAGAATCCTGTCTTCTGAATCCTGTCTTCTTTTTCTATTACAATCAGAAAAAAAAACCCATTTAAAATAGAGGTTCCCTTGCCATGTAAGTTTTACTCGAGTTCAATTCTACTGAGTCTGATCAAAATGCAACAGCAAAAACCAGAGTAGTTTAGTTCAGCATTAGGCCCAAAGCATTTGTTCACTGAGAAACACAAGGTGTGTCTACATGAGATGTTTTACCATGCAGTAGACTAATCTATTGTTTAGTAAAGCATCACCATGTAACCATGTGCATAAAGTACTGAACAACAAATTAATCTACTGCACAGTTATCTAATCCATGTAAATACAGAGCATGTGTAGACGAAACAGGGGCCCTAATTCAAGTGGTGGGTTTTAAAAAATACTGCTTCAATTTAGAGCTGATTAAACCCCCATGTCGTGCACACACCCTGCTAACTTACCTACCCGTCTAGTGGGGAGGGGAGGGAGAGCTGCCAGTGGGCAGAGCAGTCCCTGGGCTGTGGGGCGGGGCTGGTGTTTCCCTCTGTGGCAGCAGTGGCCCCCCCAGGTGGCAATCACCTGCAGGCAGATCAGGTGGGCCTGGGAGGCATCACAGCCACGGAGGGAAACACCAGGCCCCTGCACAGCTCAGGTAGGCAGACAGGCAGGCTCCAGGGGGAGTGAAGGGTGGGATAGATTAGGCTCATTGCTTTTCTTGGGCGGAGACTGCTTTCCCAAGCTGCTGCCAGGCTGCCTGCAGATCTTCCTGCAGAGCTGTGGAGCTTCACGGAGCCTGGTGCTTCGCTCTTTGGCTGTAGGGGCAGCAAACTAAAACTCTTTGAAGGAGCTTTAGTTTGCTGTGCCCCAAGTCATTTAAGGTGCATTACACCACTGAATTTCCTGCAGCAGCTGGAATTAATGTGCAATACACCTCCAAGACATGCAAATACCAACACCATTAAAGTGATGCAAAAGCATTTATCCCACTTTAAAGTGTCATGCACACACGCCTCTCATTTCATCTATACATGGTCACAGGTTCTAAACTAACTGTGCAGTAGATAGTGCACAGTAAGGCTCATGTAAATGCTGACCAGGAGCAAATTTGCTCCCGGTCAGTCACATTAGCAGGAGACCTGGTCCTGGTATCGCTCAACTCCTGGATCCACCCAAGCAGCTGGGAGCTGATCATCATGGGGATCAGATCCCCACCCCCATCCTAGTGCTCTGGACTCCGAGATCCCCACATGATAGGGGACCTAAGAACCACTGGAACTGGGAGCTTTTCCTTCCATTTTCAGCAAGAGGACTGTTTGGGAGCTGTCCCACTGGTGGGGCAACAGGCAGTGAGCACCCATCTAGGTGTAAATTCCCCCTCTACCTGGAGCAGCTGAGAGCTGTCCCTCTGGTGGGGCAGCTAGCAGTCAGCCCCCAGCTGGTGGGGAATCCTCACCCAGCTGGGGGCCCTCTACTAGCTGCTCCATGGCAGCCAGAGGTCCTGGGGGTCAATCAAGGCAGAAGGCTGGGAGAGAGAGGTAGGGGAAGGGACTCTGTCCCAGTCCTGGGGCTCAAGGTTGAGAAACAGCTGTTGTCACACCCCCTGGAACTCAAGTGTCCCTTGGAGGCCTTGGGTGGCACGCAGGGGAGCCTAAATCTCCCCCTGGCTGCCATATGGCAGGAGAGCAAGGTAGACATTTCCCTGCCCTGAACTGCTTCTGAAATGCTCTCACATGTAGATGTGCTCTCACAGAAAGCTTACTTTGCACTAATTTACTGTACAGTAAACTTTCTTTGCATTAATTGCAGGTGTAGATGTGCCCATATTCATTTAGATAAATGAAATCTACAAACAAATCATCTGTTACATGCTGTCAGAACACATACGTAGTGCTGTAGTACCTACTTTGAAGCAGTAACACAGTGCTAAATGGGAAAGAAACAGATTTTAAATGGGAAAACAAGCTTTTATCCTTACTTGGCTAGTTGTCACATATCACATTATACTAATACTCACCCAGTGGGAGAGGTATCTAGATTTTACCTTTAATCTCCATCACAGTAAGTTATGTTCCAGGCTGTGATAAATAACCATCCATCCTTTCCTCCCTCATGCAAACTTGTTTACTATACTCATCATTAAAGTATCTGAGTGCCTATTGCCAGGCATGAAAGCCAACTATTATACATTTACTTATTCTATCTTTTTCTGTACCCACCTTCACGGCAGTAGCCATGATAGTTCTGTAGTTATGATTTGTTTTGCTGGATAGTGTAGACTATTAGATGGCACAAACCGAAAAACAAGACAAAACAATACAACCCCCCCCCCATTAGATCCTTCACTCATAAAACTGCTAAATAGCTATTTGTACTTAGAGAGGTGACAGTGCCTAAGTGCTCCCTCATCCATTCACCTAGGTTCCTATATTGGCAATCATCACAGCAGTGTCTAAGTGCCTCCATAACACCTGAACACTTTTGCAGCACTTTATAGTATTAATATTAGATGAGTTTGGTCCAGATTCTGATGTCATACTGGATTCATGCTTTTGTAGCTCCATTTGTTTCAGTGAAGTTATTCCTAATTTACTCCCGTCTTTTGGATAATGATCCACAGAAATATATTCATTATAAAGCAAGTCAAGAAGTGATATTTTGCTTAAGTGAAATTGAATGCTTCATGGGCAGCTGATGATAATGAAGACATTTTAAAGGACAAAAGAGGGTTCACTTATTTTTGATCTGTCCACACTGTTGTGATGACAACACAAAATTATCCCTCATTTTGTAAAACTGTGCTATCACACGATCACATTTAACAAGAAAGGGTAGCAAAAATCCCCCCCACCTAATTTATACTTTTTACGTTTTTTTTATTTTTATATTTTCTAATAAACGGTTTTACAAATGGGAAGAACTGAAACTATATTATGAAAGGGATAGTGTATAGAGAGTTAAATATTCAGCCTATAGTGACCCCTCCAAATAAGTTTTATTGTATTAATGAGTTCAATTAACCATACAAGATAGTAAAACAGATCTCTGTCCTTTACAATTGATCACTGAGGGAAAAGTGATACTTAAAATTATTTCTTTATGTTAACAAAAGTGTGAAGTGCTGCAGAGAATGGAAGAAGAATAGCAATGAGCGACCACTGAGCCATCTCTTCTGTAGCCTTTATCTGGGGAAATGTAAAGACAAGTAAGTATATCTGCTCAATATCTTTCCAGTAATGAGTGTCATATGAGTTCTTGCGTAGTATATGGCTTTAGCAGAAGGCTAAAGAAATTGCCAGCAAATCGAGTACCAAGGGACCAAGTCCTCTTTAACTGCTAAGATGTCTAAGTGTAACCTACTCTGTTTTTAGGTATCTAAATGATGAAATACAATTCTGCTTTGCATACGAATTTGCACAATTCTTCAACCTACCTGAATTCCATTAAAATACTTCAGTTCCTTACCCAGTGTGGCTTCTGCCATTAGTATCTAATATTGTCCTATTGTGCATATTTGAAAAAATCTACTAAGGCCACTGAGACGTTGAGCTCCATTTACATTGTTTTGCAATGCAGTTTCTCTGTAAAGGTACATATATTTTATGAAATTCCTTCAAATTTAGTTGATTAAAAATCATTAGGGTTTTTAAGATTTCTTCAGCTAGTGTTTGGTAATGATGCTGGGCCTTTCACCTGGTAGTCTCATGGTTAAAGGACTTATACAGAAAATGAAAGACTCAGGGTGGAATTCTATTTCTTTTCAGTCATCTAAGTTTCATTTTCTGGTCATCTGCATGGCATTTCCATGTACACATGTAGACAGGGCATACTCAGATTGCTAGTCACTGTCTACATACCTGCCTGGGTTCTTGCGTATGCCCCTTCTGGATGTATGGCAGCACCTAAGGCCTGAAAACGTAGTTGACATAAACCTAGCTCTCCCACCCCCTTACTCAGAGAAATTGTAAACCTTTATCTCTTTGATTTCTCAGACCAGTGCTCTAGCTACCATACTACCGGTCAGCCATTGCCCGTCTTCACTGTCCAGTACTCCTTCTAAGCAGGGCCCTTAGGCAACTATGACAAGGAGGTATTTGGGGCCAGGAACAAATAAGTAATGCAGAGAGTTTATGTAGATTCTGACTTGTGAAGGTGAGAGCCTCACCATGCAGAACTTACAGCCCTGCTCACCATGCAGTAAAAACTACCCTGTGTTCATTTCTCCCCAATTATGATATTAAATGCAAGGACGTAGACTCAGCTTCAAAATGAGTTCTGGAGAAGGCTTTGAGTAATACCTGATCTGTGGCATTAAGGTTAGAGAACTACACTGGGAAGTTAGATAGAAATGTATTCAGGTCCTCTCTGGGCAAAAAGGGGTTTAGATACTGGGCCTATAGCTTCCCAAACAAGTGCCCTAATCATATAGCTCTTGGGGCTAAGACATGGGAAAGCTGTCCTCTTCAATCACGGCCACTTTGTTGCCAGGACATATGTGTTCAGGTACACACTCACATTTTAATCTGCATGAGCATGGTTATACATCCAGGAATATAATATCTACCTATCTGTAAGTGCCAGTGTCATATAGGTGACTAAACATGATACCATCAGTTTCTAGACCCACCTAATTCAACCCTGATTTTTCACACTGAAGTACACTATTCCAGCCACCAGGCCACAAGCAAGGCAGAGTTGAAACTATGCCACTGCCAGGCAAGAGAGGAAGATTAATGGTGTCAGAAGGAGAATACAGAAGATTGAGCCAGGCTATGGCCAAGTGAGGTGGCTACTGCCTGGGGGAAGAAGTCCTTTCTCCTAATATTCTTTATGCATTTTTCACTACATAGTTTTTAGGGGAAAAAAGATACCAAAAAACCCTCCTTATATACCAAAAGAATCAGAGATTAGTCTTCATAATAGCACTTTACTTGTTTGAAACTCCATGTGGCAAGTAATGCCACTGTTGAAAGTCTTCTCCATTACAGCACTGCAACGCAATGGAAATCCCTCTCAGAAGTCATTACCTAGAATCTTAACATGAAGAACACTGTATCTGTTTTTGAGGAAAGGAACCTAAGACCTGATGGACTGATAGTAAGAACCTT
>NW_017729027.1:24388977-24394868 GCF_001723915.1 Gavialis gangeticus | reverse complement strand
GTATCTGTTTTTGAGGAAAGGAACCTAAGACCTGATGGACTGATAGTAACAACCTTGATTTCTGGTTCTCCCTTTAGAACTAACTAACTAATAACTAACTAACTAAAGCCTACATGTATAAAATTCTGGGTGCCAAGACTGTGCAAAACAGGATCATTTTGCTTCATCTTACATTTCCACATTTCAACAGAACAGTGTTTCATTTTGAGTTTTGTTTTGTTTTGAAATCACTGTTCCATTTCATTTAATCAAAACTGTTTCCTTGTTTCAATGCTGTTTCACTGTTTTGCCCATAGAGTATAATGGGGAATCATAAAATGCGGCAGGCAGGCAGATTAGGGGCTCACCTGCACCCCTGGGAGGGCCGTGGGGGCTATGCTAGAGTCCTCCTGGCGGTGCATGTCCCTGACCTACTTGCCAGATGACAGGACCCGGGTGCTGCCACCTGGATCCAGCTCCAGGAAGATTGGTGCTGCCACTGGCCCCAGTAGGAGGCAGAACTCTTGTCTTTTTATATTAGTGACCTGTCATTTTTACTAGAGCAAAGACTTCAGGGTAGAGGTTTTGGAAGATGAAATACAGAAGCTTTTTAATTTTTGGTGGCCTTAATTTTAATGATAATTCATGACTATATTGCCTCTTAGATCTTTAATTAAGGAAAAGTGTTGTGATTTGGTGAGAATATTCATGATATCAGGCTCTTCCTCTCCAAATGGATCCTCACAATGGTGATATCACTCTACACAATTCTGCAAACTACCTGAATTCCATATTCTGAAGCATAAAATTCAGAAACTAAAATGAACTCACCATTTTATTTATTTGCATTTCTGCAGCCAAAGCTAAATATACATATTAAGAGGGGGGAAAAGCCTGATAACAAATCCAAACAAAATGCAATAAATGGCAGATTGCTCTAATTAAAAACAGCCTTTCTTTGGGGTTTTGTTCATCCAAGAAAAAAACCCCTCCATCTCTAGTTTCTAGATGCATAGGGAGGGGGGGCATGTTGTATGCCACTGGGTGTTGCTGGCCACCACCATGTGCAAGCTCCCCTCCCTGCCATTCCTGGGAGCTGGCAGCAGCACAGGGTGGAGCAGTGGGGGGGAGTGTACTGGGCCATACTGGGAGAGGCAGGAGGTGGGGGGAAGGGCCACAGGGCTGGATGCAGGGAGTGGGGGGGGGGCATGGGAGTGGACACAGTAGGTAAGGGGCACATAGGGGTAGGCATTTCATGGGGCCAGAGGCAGGAGGTGGGAGGAACATGGGAAGCAGGGGGAGCATGGAGCCAGAGGAAAAGTGATGGCTCCATGGGGAGCTGGGTGGCAGCACTCCATCCCCTCCTGCTTCCCCGTCCTCCCTCCCCTCCCCCATCATTCATGATGGGCAATTTGCTAGTGTGTATATGTTTGCTAGTGTGTGTATATATATATATATAAATCATGTATATTTGTCACCTTACCACCTTAGCAGTGGTGGTACACTCTAGAAAGTAATAATGAGATAATTTTGAATTCCATTGTTGCCTAGAAAATGGTATTTAGAGGTTTTCTTTGGGGACCTGCTTATAGGTAATATATATATGCATTAAAACAATAGTTCAGGGTGGCAGCAAGGCTTACCTGATTTCTAAAGGCCTGATCTCACAGTTCTCACAGCCTTTAAGGCAGACAGGGTGTCTAACAGAACAAGGCCAATGGATATACACATAGCCTGGGAAATTGTGGGCATGTACCACACTGTTCTATAACATCACATAAAGATGTTTTCAAAGGCTGTGCATGCTATGCCACACATTGACTTACTGGAATTGTTAATATATAATAAGTATCTCATTCAAAGGTAAAGTAGTCATCAGTAAACATTTTATGTAAATAAAACTTTTATTTTTCAATTACAATTATTTTGAAGATTTTTGCAGATGCATACACCTTATACAGGTATCTGCAGGATACTTTCTGTGTTTGCTTTAGAGAAATTTTGTAGGAGACTGATAATTCAATATAGAATCTCTGCAACATAATTTCTAACTACAACATTTGAAGCAAGATGCTACTAAGCATGCCATAGCTTTCTAAAAGCCCGGTAGTTATAGCATCTGTTATCTGTCCCAAGATTATTTTTGTTCATTGTCTGTGTACAAAAATCCTGTACTTTTGGAAGGCAAATAGTATGCCGGTAGTTTATAATGTCACCCGAAATAGAAAAGCACTACATATCTCTACAGTCACAAAAAAAGAAGATCAATTTAAGCTTTCTACTGAAGATGCTTTTTTCCCAGGTGGTCAATTGCACTTGTCATCTGTTATTTTGGAAAATGCACAGAATTTAATAGATGAGGTATATCAAACTAACTACATTAGGAACATACCAGCTGTCAATATGGCTTCAGCCCAACAGCATCTTTTGGGAAAAGCAAATTCTGAAATGCAGACAGTATACTATTAGTCTGATAGAATGATTATAAGTTCCACCATCTGTTGCATATTTCACAATTAATTGTGATTTGTATCAAGAGATATTTTCTAAAAATGCACATTTTCCCTTTTATATGAGAAAAACAAGACATAACAACAACACATTGTATCAAGTAATGATATACCAATGCTGGAGCTAAATCAGGTAAGTTTCACATGGCTTTACCAGGTAGAGATCCAGAGTACTAATTACAGTAAATAGATCTAAAAATATTGGTGTCAGTGCAGAAAAACCGAAAAACAATTATTTATTCCAGCTTGAAAAGCTTTAGGACTGCTTTTCAAAGGTACTCCATTGTGCCTGGCTCACTCGTGTACTATTTATGTTTAACATTTCAAGGTCCAACAGAAAACTGACATTACAGTTTAATTATATATATTTACTTTATCAAAAATAAAACATTTCCAAACACTTAATGATCACTATGTTTTACAGAAATGGTTTATTTGTAAAATAAAATATTTAGTTACAGTTTAATAGAAAACATTGTGACAATATATACTGTCAGATGACGGATGAAAACAAACACTTACATGTTTGACTTTTGGTGGTTTCTAAATATTTAAAACTGAAACTTTGATAAAATCTTATGCTCTTATGACTTATGATTTCTTTTTCTAATTGCCTTGGTCTTTTTTCCCTGTAACTTGATCCCCATCCATTGCCAACTGAAAGACCTGGTTCTAGTCCCAGCTACAATTCTGAAATCTTGGCATACTGCCTATGGCATTAGCAGGCTCTGAACATTGTTATGGGTCTGTTGTGTTTATTTAAAAATAAGTGGAGGCTCTGGTAGAAGAAATTCCATAGGTGGAATAGAACCATGGAGTCATAGAAAAGTAGGACTGGAAGGGACCTTCAGACGTGACATCCAAACCCCTGCCAGAAGAAAGATTATCCCTATTCAAAACATTCTATACACATCTATTGTCAAACCTATTAGTAAAACTATGTAGTCAGTCCTGATGCACCCACAAGCCAAACCATTCTAACTGAGCACAGGCGCAGAAGGGGAACAATGGCAAACAATGTACTGCTGTTTTAAGGGTTGCTAAAATATGGTCAAGAGATGCAAAGAAGTGGAGCATGCCCTCCATAACAGAGGAAGGCAAAAGCTGCTATAGTCTTTATCAGTCTGACATTGGGTAACATTTCTTCCTGACCCCAGATATGATCTGACCCAGAGCAGTGGGGCAAGACCCTTTAGCCAGGAATTTCTGGTTTAACCTTCAAACATTCCCAATGGGTAATTGCCTACCCCAGACACATATTTTGTGCTGTATCTTAAAGTTAATTCTATTTTTTTTTCTTTTTAGGACATTGTCACTGGCACCGCAGTGCACAATATCCCCAAAGGACTGCCAGCTTACATGAATGGTTTGCTCTCTGAGGATGAAAAACTGCCCAGGGTAACATGTTACCACAGGGGTGAATGTGTTTTTTCCATATGGTGTAACAGCTTACCCCAAGTCCATGTTAATACATTGGAGTAATGTGTTACCCCAATTCAATTTCTGTACAAATAACAGGCCTAGACCTGTTTGGCCACTTTGGGTGGATGCATCTGAAAGGTCAGCATTCATTCATACCTCATTCATGTCCACTTCAGGTATCCAAGGGAACTAATGGATGGCCAAAGATTCATAGATTGTTAGGGGCTAGAAGGGACCTTACAGATCATCAGGTCCAGTCCCTCCACTCTAGGCAGGAAAACAACTGGGGTAAACTGACTGCAGTGAGGTGACTGTCCAGTCTCCTCATGAAAAGCTCCAAGATCAATGACTGCACCACCTCTGGAGGGAGTTTACTCCACAGTCTAGATACCCTGACTGTGAAGGAGTTTTTCCTGGTATTAAGCCTGAAGCGACCTTCCAGGAGTTTATATCCATTGGTCCTGGTCTTCCCCAGGGGTACCCTAGTGAACAGTTGTTCACTGAGCTCCTGAAGCACTCCTCTGATATAGCAGTAAGCCACTATCAAGTCCCCTCTCAATCTTCTCTTCCCTGGGGCTAAAGAGGCCCAGGTCCCTCAGCCTTTCCTTGTATGGCTTGCCTTGCAAGTCTCTGATCATACAGGGGGCTCTTCTCTGGACCCTCTCAAGTTTTTCCAAGTCCTTATTGAAGTATGGTGCCCAGAACTGGATGCAGTACTCCAACTGCACTCTCACCAGTGCTGAGTACAGTGTAAGGATCACTTCACTCTACGCTGCTTTTGCAGAAGATGTAATCCCTTTTGTTAACCATTTGTTTGCAGGCTGCAAGGTCATCAAAACACCCTGCCCTCTGCCAAAACAAAACAAAACTTTGTCACACCCAAATCCACCTCTGCTCTCTTTTCTCATGGCAAAACTCCATCTCACCTGCCCCTTTCATAACATACAAACTAGTTTGCCCTGCCTTTGTTGGAAGTGCAGACAAGGACCAAAGGGGCAACAGAGAAGAAATAGAACAATGGCATACACTATGGAGTCCCCTTCCACGGTAAAGGCTTGACACCCCCATGCCCCTTTTACCTGCTCTCAATAAGCCCCTGCATGTGTGGTTTCCAAACAGCATCCACCCACATTTGGCTTGCCTGAAAAAAGTGGATACTGGTCTCTGGCTTCTGTGCCCAGGAGGAGAGTGTGCTACTGGAGCTGCCATAGGGCAGGGCAGAATTGCTTCTGTGACAGCATAGGTAAGCAGGCTTGTCTTTGATTGTTATTTATATGCATTCAGCAGAAATCAATCATTTTTTTTCTACAGTCCAATACGAGAAAGCAGCACATATTCAGTGCTGAAGCCTGTCATGCACAGGTAACCAGAGATGACAGCAACACATCCACTGATGAAATCTTATCCCAAGGCAGAGAGGATGCTGACTTTGTTCCAGACATGGGAGATTGTTTAGAGCAAGAAGACCGTGTGTCTATGGAAGCTTCACCCAGTTCAGATGACAAGGAGTTAGTGCCACAAGCAGAAGTGATGCCAACACTTCCAGGGGGAAAGGGAAGAGGACCAGCCTGGGGCTGCCATGGAATACCAAGGAGATCTACAGCAGGATGAGGAGCAGAACCACTGCCACTAGCCTCAGAAAACATTACAGATGATGACACCTTTAGGGAAAGGAATGGCAGTGTGAGGAAAAAGTACACAACTGATACATCATTGGAGAACAGCCAAGGACATAGTTTATGAAAGTTCTGGGCCAACAAGAGAAAGTGATAGAGACAGTGGTGGAAACGTTCCACCTGTTTCTTTCACAAGATACCCTTACTGATATCATAAGAGATACAAACAGAGAGGCAGAAAGAAGATTCGGGGAGTAGCATGATAGCCATCCTGAAAATAGAAAGGATTGGAAAAAGCTGGATGAAACAAAGCTGAAAGCCTACATGTCCAAGGATAGATGACCACAAAACCCAGAAATGATGT
>NW_017729027.1:24380282-24383977 GCF_001723915.1 Gavialis gangeticus | reverse complement strand
AAAGAAGATTCGGGGAGTAGCATGATAGCCATCCTGAAAATAGAAAGGATTGGAAAAAGCTGGATGAAACAAAGCTGAAAGCCTACATGTCCAAGGACAGATGACCACAAAACCCAGAAATGATGTGAAGATTGTAAGCGATTTGCTTGTGTGCACCACAGTACATGACTACTGCTTTGTGAAAATGCAATATCTAGTTGCAACAGTTAGTAAATGTTTTTGGAAGTAATTGTTAGTTTGAAAACCATGTGAACTGCAGACTTAGCAAATTGTTCATTCATATTATGAAACTCTAAAACAAGTTTAAATATTGTTCATAGTTCTAGTTAATTAATATTTTGGATTCAAATCATCATAAATACTCTATCAAACAATCTGCATGTTTAATAAATAGTTTTTGAGTACATTTATACTGTTGTTACTTGATCCATTTTGCTCATATGGGTGGGGTAACAAGTTACGTCATGAGACCAATAATGTTGAATTTCAGGGTAACAAGTTACCCCATGAGAACAACAATGATTATAGTTTCATGAGAATGGATGAAAGTTAAAACTCAGAAGGTACTTTGGCACACCCTAGTCAAAATCCTCATCTTTGGCTGCTACCAACACCTAGGGCACCTGAGGAAAGTGGGGGAAAAAAGGAAAAACAAAAACAAAACAGGAGAGCAGGAGAGAAAATAAATCCTTCCTGGACCCATATGATAACAAGTGAAGTCCAGAAGTATAGGAAATACCCATAGTAGAGCATACGCACAGCTACTCCTAGATCATCCTTGACAAGTGTTTGTCCAGCATTTTCTTAAACACCTCTAATGACAGTGATTCCATAACGTCCCTAGGCAGCCTTTTCCACTGTCTTACTGTGGAAGTGCTACAGACGTGGAATGACAGGCTGGAGAAAATACCTGACAGTGAAAAAATGGACATTCCAGTGACCCAGTTCTTACCACTAGGGGTTCCTGTAGCTGCTGAATGATGGTGGGGATGGGAACCATGGTTGGATGGGTTCCTGGCATCCCAAAGGGCATGCCCCTGGTGATGCATCACCATGGGTGCCAGGCCACAGCAGAGGCTCAGGCAGGCCACCCAAGCTTGAATAGATGGCTCAGCTGTGGCCAGGGTCCCAGGGCATGAGAATGTTGTACAGTTGTCTCAGAAAGGGCATGGAATTGCCGGCAGCACCCAACTGGCTGTGATTAGTGATGCTGACCCACTGCGCCCACAAGACCTTGACCATTATGTGGCACTGGTGCACTGACCAGTCATGCCCACATATGGCCTGACAACCTGTTATAAATGTGGGTGTTCGAGTGCCTGCCAAGCCATGGCAAAGGTGGCAATGCCTCAGCCACCTACATATAGGAGTTGGATGCCCTTAGGAACTAATGAAGAAGGGAGGGGGTATATCATTGGTTCAACCACCTGTGACTGTGGCACAGAGCCTTGGACTATGAAATACCTGCTGCAATTCCCACTGTTTGAAGGCATGTGGAGCACTTCTACATGAGACACTTTACTGCATAGTAGAGCAGTTTACCGTGCAGTAAGTGTCCATCTGTACACATGCAGACACTTATTGCACAGTAAACTGCCCTAATTGTGAGTAAATTTGCTACTTAAAATTGAAGTAGCAAATTCACTTGTGATTAGTAACTTCACAGTAGTGCATGTGTAGATGCTGACTGGGAGCAAATTTGACATTAAACATAGCAGAGGAGACAATGAAGCTCTTTGAAGGAATATTTAGGAGCTTGGAGCACAAGTGGTGTTCTCATCAATCCTCTCAGTTGAAGGCAAGGGCACAGGCAGGAAACACTGTATTATGGAAGTAAACACATGGCTAAGATGGTAATGTTGACATGAAGGCTTTGGATTCTTTGACAATGGGAGGAAGTTTTCGGAAAGAGGGCTGTTATCAATAGCTGAGATACATCTGAACAGAACTGGGAAGAGCAACTTTGGGCACTGCCTAGCCAACCTAGTAAGAAAGGCTTTCAATTAGTTTCCATGGGGGACAATGAACAAACCCCTCCAGCAATACAGCAAACAATCCAGAAGAGGAAAGACCAGAAGCAGATCCTCAGCTCTGGGAATGGACCAGAGAGCCACCAGACAGCAATAAGTGATTCAAATGGAAAACATGTAGGTTGGAATGCAAAACACATCCAATATATGTATACAAAATACAGGGCATTTACAAGGCACTTAGCATGTGTGATAATACGTGTTTTCAGTGCCCTTAACAAGGTTTAATTGTAACTTCTAATGTCACCCAAAATTTTGGAAAAGAAAAAGACAAAAAAAAGAGATAGTCAGATTTTTTTTTATCACTGTGAATGAATTCATGTCAGCAGAGCCTGATGAATTGTATTCCAAGGTACTGAAGGAAGTGGGAGAGAAGACTTTGGAGCCCTTGACCATAGTGAGGTAACTCTTTAGTGGGCCCAAGGCAAACAAACTTGTGGGCCCCTACTTAATACTATATATTTATATTACTTTTTTCACTCACTAATTATAATATGTAATATAAGCACAACTGGGCCCCTTCTTCACTTACAGCCCTAGGCGCATGCCTAGTTTGCTTATGTGTTAATCCAGCCCTGCCCTTGGCAATAATGTTTATGAAGTTAGGTGAGATGGTGAGGTACCAGAGAACTATAAAAGGGCCAACATAGTGTCCCTCTTCTGAAAAAGGCAACAAGGACAACCTGGGGAACAACCAGATTGTTAGACTTTCCTTGGTATATAGGAAGTTACTGGAGCATATCCTAAGGAAGTCCATTTGCAATCATCTGGAGGAGAAAAAAAATGATAATAACCTCCTACAATGGATTTACTAAGAAAAAATCATGTCAAACTAATTTCATTTCCTTCTTTGACAAAGTAACTGCTTGGGTGGATGAAAGGAATACTGTGGATATAGTGTCTCTGGATTTCAGCAAGGCTTTTGACAAGGTTCTGTATGTTGTTCTCATAAACATATTTGAGCAACGCAGGGTAGACAAAATTACTATTAGGTGGATAGACAACTGGCTCAATAGTCACAAGCTAAGGGTAATAATAAATGGATCCATGTCAGACTGGCAGGAAGTTTCTGTTGGAGTCCTGGCAGGGTCTGTCCTGGTTATGGTACTGTTCAACATGTCTTTTTTAATGATTTAAGTGCTAGAATAGAGAGCTTCTTGAGCAAGTGTACAGACTATGCAAAATTGGGAAGGATTGCAAATATGTTGGAGGACAGAAGCACAAATCAGAAGGATCTTGAGAGATTGGAAACCTGGGCTGGAGATAACAGGATAAAATTCAGTACTGAAAGATGCAAGATACTACACCATGGGAAGAATAATCAAAATCATAAATACAAAATGGGTGATACCTGGCTAGATGACAGTACTACAGCAAAAGATCTGAGAGTTTGAGTTTCAGTGTCATCAAAAGATGATTATGGGTTTGGACTGCATTCATATAATCATTAGGTGCAAGACATGAGAAGTGATAGTGCCTCTTGATTCCACACTGGTTACTGCTTATCTAGGTATGGTGTGCAATTCTGGACTTTACATTTTTAAAATGCTGTGGAGAAGTTAGAGAATGTCCAAAGGAGAGCAACAAGAATGACAATGACCTGGGAAGGCAAGCCATAGTTTCATAGTTTCATAGTTTCTAGGGTCAGAAGGGACCTGAGCAGAT
>NW_017729027.1:24378217-24379347 GCF_001723915.1 Gavialis gangeticus | reverse complement strand
TTGCTCCCCTCTATTGTGCCCACATCCCCCCACATCTTAGTGTCATCAGCAAACTTGAACAGGGTGCTTTGCACCCCCTCATCCAAATCACTGATGAAGATGTTGAACAGGGCGGGCCCAAGGACCGAGCCCTGTGGGACCCCACTTCCCACGTCCTTCCATACAAGGTGAGTTTGAAGGAAATAAGCAGGTTAGGCATTTGGAAAAAGGTGCTTTAGATGAGAGAGTATAGATGCCTTAAAGAAGAGGGAGAGTGCCTTTTCTCTTTTACAACAGAGAGCAGGATGCAAGCCGCTGAATTTGCAGCAGAGGAGGTTTAGATAGGTTATCAAGAAAAGCTTCCACAGTTGTCATCTTCTCATACCTATATACCACATTTGACCATTTTGTTACACATGCTTGTGCTCATTTATTGTACTTTGTGAGATCTTTCATTGTACATGGGTGCATCTACATGTTGAATAAACTCTCCCAGGCATGTGTCTACACATGCAGAGATGTGGGCAGTGGAAATGCATCTGGGGTGCACAGGGTTGCCCCCTGACCGGCTGCACTTGCTGTGTAGGTGATGGGCAGGAGGGGCAGGCAGGAGTACTGGTGCTCCCCTGCAAGTAGCGGCCAGGGAGTGGAGTGCCATGGTGCTCCCACAAGCGGCCACAGCCACTTCCAGAAGCAGCTACAGTGATCAGCTACAGCGATCGGCTGTGAGGGCACCCCCCCGCCCCAGTCACTGACTGATCACTGGGGGGGCAGGTTCCCCCCCCGACCATGGGTGCGGGAACAGATTTGCTGCTTCTAGCAACAGACTGCTCTTGCTAATGTAGCCCTGCAACAAGCCCCTTCTGCCACCAGTGTCAAGCAACACGGAGCTGGTGAGCCAAGCTCACGGTGTTGGTCACGGTGGTGCGGCTGGGTGGTGGCAAATTGGATACGGACAGGTGGGAGTTTTGGCGATGGAGTCTGAGCGGCACAGGAAGCGTATTGGTTCCTTAAACAAGATGGAATTTATTTAACTTACGCTTAGATGCGTAGGTAACGATGTCTTCAGTTACAGTAACAAACAGGTGAACAAACAAAGGGGTCTGTTGGCCCACAGGGTTCTCCAACAAACCCTTGCTTTCTACCTCTGA
>NW_017729027.1:24374869-24378080 GCF_001723915.1 Gavialis gangeticus | reverse complement strand
CGATCTCCCCCCTGAGGGAGGGGCTCACAGAACTTTTATCTGAATTTAGTGGCCAATCAGAACACTCACAGGGAAGAAATTTCTAGTCAAATTGCCTCATGCTTTAGCTGTCACTGAGCAAGTTTCTGTGGGGAAAGTAGGTCAAACATGACTGAAAGGTCCACAGGTCACCCAGGGAGCATGAGCTGGGTGAGTCTTAGAACTTTCCACTCACAGACTTCAACCGTGCATGTCAGGTACAGAACTTTTGTGTTGGCAGCATATACTTAGGATTTTTCTGAGACAACCGGGAGGAACTGGAGGCTCTGGCTGCAGCTGCCTGCAGCCAGCAAACATCTTTAAAAGTCATTCCCACTCCCTGCTCCCTAGCCAACCACCTTTCTGGCTAGGAGCAGTGCGCAGAGTGTGGGAGCAGCACACAGCAGCACTATAGCCACTACTATAGCCACAACATCTGCTCCCCACACCATGGCTGCTGCACCCATCACCCTTGGAAACAATGTCCAGAGCCCCAAGCTCTTGGTCACCAGAGTGCTCACCCTGCTGACATGCTATGGTGGACACCATCTGACCCAGGGCGATCAGCCCTGCTGGCTCCACCATGTGCAGTGCCTGCCTGGCTGGCCTGACCGCGCCATCCCAGGGGCCTGCTGCTGCATTGTTGCCATCCAGCCCCCATTCTACTGGCAAGAACACAGTGGGGATGGCAACCATGTGCTTCTGGGTGCCACCACCAGGTGTGTCCACACCCTCCTGGGCTTCCAGCCCCATTGCCAGTGGGCCAACCTGGCCAGCCAAGACTGGTGGCTGCACATCATCCATACCACCTGGGAGGACAAGCAGTGACTGGTGGTCTGAATGACCAAGGCCGCCTTCCAGGACCTCCAGGAGCAGCTCTGTCCTTATCTGGAGTGGCAGGACACCACCATGTGGCATTCCCTTGCCATGGACACCCGGCTAGCAATTGCTCTACTGAACCTAGCCATTCTTGACAGCCTCCACTACAGCAGCCATCTTTTTAATGTCAGCAAGATCACCACTGGGGAGGCTGTCCAGGAGGTGTGCACCACCCTCCAGCACATTATTAATGTCATTCCTGGCACTACTATTAATGCCTACAAAGACATGCAGGAAAAGGTAGTGGTTTGACAGATATATGCTCTTCGGCAGTCTTTCTGTAACACCCAGGCAGACAGCACACCTTCTAGGACTCCTAGATCCAAACAACAAATTATCACTTCTGTCCCCTCGGAAGGGAGTCTCCAATCACCACTATTCTCTTCCTTCTTGGTGCAGTGATCTTAGAGCCCCCATCCCTGGGGGCCTCTACTTCCTGCTTTCTAGACTGCTGATTTTATTTTAAATTCAAAATGACAAATCAAGAGTGAGACTTTATAAAGGGGATAAGGCAAAATGCCACATTTATTGATTACATGAAATAAACATAGAGGTTCATACGCACCACTCATATAGACACACACAGATCATCATGCGCATCATTACACACAGGTACACAAAAACACAAAACAACCATTCCATTTAGACATTATAGTTACAACAGAGAGTGAGAAAGATCCTGGAGATAGTAGCTTTGGAGCGGGGTGGACAGGTGTGTCTGTGCTCCAAAGAAACAGCAGGTGAGAGAAAGGCTCACCTAACCTGGCATTTTCAAAGTCCTCTTTTATAGAAATTGGCATCCTTTGCTTTAGTGCTTTGGGTTTTTTTCCATACCCAGCTTCTGTTTTTGCAGTTGTTCTTTATTCATCTTCTTCTTATCTCGGCCCAAGGTCAATTTAGTTGTCAAAGTTGGTATCTCAGCTTTGGGGTGTCCTTGCTGCCCATCTGGCAGGATGTGTGCATTCCTCCTCCTCATTATCTTTTTTGTGCCCTAGGCCTCAAAGGGATTCTTCAGCTATCCATTAATTAGTTTACTGACTGGTAACTTACAGACTTGGTGTCTTGTTGCTTACATAAACAGTTAAATCTTCTTTTTCCTATCTATAGCCCATGCTCTCACCATTCACCCTTTCACACACCCTCATACATAAAGGACCTGCAGAGTTCATTGACTTATGTCAAGCAGAAGGATACAAAATGGAGTTTTCAAATTGCTTACAGGACAAGACTAGTATGATTGCATTTCACTATTATTACACTCTACGTTAACATCAGCTACATTAGTTCAGTTTATGCTACACTGAGTCCTCTAGAACTTGCCTGCTGATATCCTCACTTCTAACTGTTCCTCAGCTCTTCCAGTACAGAGTGCTTGAAGGCAATTGCTAACTTCAGTGTATTTCTCTTGCATTCTGGAGATCCTCCTTCTTCTAGTGGTTACATAATGCCACTTTTTTTCTTGTTCCTTTAGACTCTCCAGTGTCAGCCTTCATGACTCTTATCCAAGAAGTCTTCATTTTTTCTCAATAGCACACAGTGAAGTTACCTGTACTTCCAAGCATTCACTTTTTCCTCCAAGACAGACACCAGCTTGCACTTGGTACAAAAGATCCTCTTGATCCTCAGAGAGGAACACAAATATGGCAAACTGTATGCAAGTCAAAACTACTGATCCAATCTCCATTTATGCCTCCTTTGTTCACTGGAAAACACCTGGGCTGTGGAAAAAAAACAAAAAAATCCTCCCCAAACTCACAAAGGCACACATGTACACACATGTGCAGACACAAAGCCTCCTGCTCTCGGGCTCCCTCCTACGGCAAACTCGCTCCGCTGTTGCTGTACTCCACAATACTGAAGGAAAAAGAAATTTAAAAGGCAGCTTGGTATAAATTAGGAAAATAAAATAAATACTTGGTCATATTTGTCTATTTTATTGATTTTTATGGCCGCTTGCAAATGTGCATGGACATTTTTTCCCCCCTGGAGACAACTAGCAGCAGCGCACCTTGTGCCATCTATAGTTGTCCCTGGGGAACACCTGTGCCACACATGCTGTGACACACAGCAGGTTATCCTGGGTGGGGTAGGGGAGTCTGGGGCCAACACTGGGTTGGCTCCAGAAACCTTATCAGAGGTGCTGGGGACCTCCTGGGACTGCAGTAGTGGGTATCCTGCCATGTGAAGCCTGGTCGTCAGTGAAGTGCAGCTCTGGCTGGCTGGGCTCCAGCTTTGAATGGTGCACACTGCCACTGCATACACCACTCAGCTTCTTTTTTTTCATGGGATATCCAGGGGTCAAAAAACCCCTCCA
>NW_017729027.1:24359837-24369869 GCF_001723915.1 Gavialis gangeticus | reverse complement strand
TGGGGAACACCTGTGCCACACATGCTGTGACACACAGCAGGTTATCCTGGGTGGGGTAGGGGAGTCTGGGGCCAACACTGGGTTGGCTCCAGAAACCTTATCAGAGGTGCTGGGGACCTCCTGGGACTGCAGTAGTGGGTATCCTGCCATGTGAAGCCTGGTCGTCAGTGAAGTGCAGCTCTGGCTGGCTGGGCTCCAGCTTTGAATGGTGCACACTGCCACTGCATACACCACTCAGCTTCTTTTTTTTCATGGGATATCCAGGGGTCAAAAAAACCCTCCATGCTGTTGTTGCCTTGCAGTGTGAAGAACAACTAAATATGCAGTATGGCTGCACTCTTCTGGACGTGGCCTATGAGTTTTAGCCAACTATAGGTATAAAGTGTTTGTCTTCTGTCCCTCTCAAACTAGCATTTCTCTTCAGCTCTTAATTTCAGTATAATACCAAGAGAAAGCCTGCAGAAATCCCACCATATAGAACAGTAAACAACAAGATCTTTGAGCAAAAAAGAAAAACGCATAAAGATAAATATTTTGTATTGCCTCAAAAAGCAAGAAAACCAACAAACCAAAACTCCACCACAAACAACATTCCATTCCATTTCCCAAATGTTCCCATAGAAAATTAACTTTACAGTCTGTTCTGATGGTCTATGTTCAGTAATTTCTCTGGTGGTTAGGTCTGAAGTCATCACACTGCTTTACCTGTCAAACGTAACAACTTACACTCAACTAACTAATTCATAAGCAGCAAGGGCAAAAAATAAAAACAGTGATGTTTTTACGCCTGTGGTTAGATGCCCTACTCAATAAGCAGATGACTACATTTTGCATAAATGTCATTTTCCAAATGATTAAAAGCTCAAGTCTCAGGTTCAGAGGACTGCAGTGACAAAGTCATGAAACAATTTGGATTACAAAGAAGAGGTCACAACATCCTAACCAGATACAGATGAGAAAATCTTCCTTGGCTATCATTCAACAGCAATTGGGCATATAATCAGAAGCCTGATTTGCAAACATGAGCATCAATTCACAGGCAATCACATAGGCATATACATTTTTTGTGATATGTTCTTGTTATTTTTCCAGTCCACTAATGCCACTTTATTTTATCTGGATTGTACTTTAAAAGTTGGTTTTCACCTATGCCCACTTAACATTATTAACTGGGAAAATCATTGAATTGACTCATTGTGACTTCCCGTGATGTTCATTTGAATGCTTTGCCTTTTCCAGCCACTCAGATGCAGCTGCCTCCTTTCAGGTCAACAGCTTGCCCTCCAGTGGGATTCCTTAAAAGATCCACAGTGATTCTTTCCTGCCACATCTTGTTGTTAAGGATTATTGCTGGGAGGAAGTTCTCTAATCCTGTCTGTTCTGGTTTCCATACTGGTGTCTTCCCTAAGTCTTCATCTCAGGGCTCTGCTTCCCCTTCAACCCACCTTGTGTTAACCAGCGATGATGTTGGTCCTTGGCTGAGGCTAAAGCAAAATCGATTAGCCATACCTGGGCCTTAGCCCTTATCTAATCTTAGATCTGGTTTGGATAGTGTACTGTCCTTATTCAGGCCTCACATTGGCCTGACTCATTATTGTGTACACCTCTGGGGTGTCTTCCTTGAGGATGCTTTTTCTTCCCCCAGGACTACTCACAGCTTCAGTATCCTTTCTTTTTCTTCTCTCTCTACAGGTCCAGCACTGTCCCAGTTTCTGCCAACTTTGTCTGGGATCCACAGCTTCAAGAGAACTAAGTATCCTCGCTTCTCTGAGCCAGCTTTAGCTGGGCATCCCACTTCTCAGGGTTGCCACCACTTGCCCCTGCTGGGGCACTCGTTTGTTTCCCACTACTCCAGGCTCTCAGGAGGTCTCACTTCTGGTCATCCTTGAATGTGGATCAGCAGAGATTTTATCCCTCTCTCTGAGGGCCAGCTGACAAGCTGGCATTGGCAAGCAGTTACAAAATGTGCCCAAGCCGGTTCGGGGGAGCATGCATGATCTCCAGCGGCATTCTGCTGTTGCTGCTTTTCTCTTCTCTTCTCTTCTGCATGGTTTATCCTCTGGTGGTGGCATAAGTTCATTTATGCCTTGAAAAATAGATCAGCTAGATAGAATATCCACCCTTTTGAAAATTACTTTTTTTGGTAGTAAGGATTTCTTTTTTCCTTCCTTCATTATCTTTAAATGTTGCTTACCAGTATCCTTGGTTTATGATTTTCATTAACAAGGCTGATTTTGTTTATATAAGAGACTTAACACAATTGTATCTATTATAGAAAATCTAAATCTAATGCATTTGGTTATACCAATCACTACTGCCATCATTCTTAAGTTATAATATACTGTAGTTGAATTATCTATTTTAAGGCCTTCTTGTATACGGCTTCCTTTCAAGCCTTCTTTCTTTAATCACTTTCTTTACTTTGCTAATTGTAATTTCTTCAAAGGTTTAGTTTGCTGTCACTTAGAAACTCTTTTGCACTTGGCAGACTTCTGCAACTTGGCACAGGCCCTTTGAAAATGGCCAAGATTTGTCACATCTCCTTTTTCTTCAGGAATTGTCCTGACCAACTATGCAGTCATTTAACCAGTGACAGGACAGAAGTGAATCCTGAAAAAACTGTGCCGGAAAATAACCTTAGGAAAGAGGAGCAATTTGCCCAGACACCCAGGCCCTTTCTAGAATATGAGAATGAACCTCTTGAAAGCTGTTACATCCACTCTCCTCTAAGGTTGACAGCCATACAACTTTGTGACTAACAGTATTTAATAATGTCTCACTAACTGCTAAGAGATTAGTCTGTGCAATTAGTGCAAACTTTGTGCTACTCAGTGGCCACTTCTGCATGAAGCATCCCTCTGCAGTGGTTACTGAACATTTATGTAGTACTAGTATGAACAAGTACTAAATACTTAGGGTTACTGTGGACTACAGTGCAGCCTGTGTCTCATGTAGATGCACCCAGTGGTAACTTGTATAAACAAGTACTAAAGTACCAAGTCACAGTAGCACCAGTTAATGCCTTTTCTGTGATACTGCTGCTCAATACCCTAATACTACTGTGCAGTAGCGTTGTATCATGGTTTTTGCCATGTAATGCTCCTGCACAGTAGTACCAGGTTACTGCGCAGTCAGCATCTCATGTAGATGCACCCAGTGGTAGATACCCTCAGTTTAGCAAGGTCTAAAAAATCCTGGGGCAATTGAAGCTGGGCAAAATATAGATTCTTCATTTAATCAGACTTTCAAAGTTCTATAAGCCTTTTATTTAATAAGTAAGCATATTTTGGGAAATATTGGTAAATATATATATTTTTAAGATGTATTTTTAACATATATTTTTATATAGTGCAAAAGTTTTGAAAAAATAGAAAAATGTTGTTTTAAAGATATTTAAATAGAGTTTATTTTTCTTAATAAACCTAAACAAACCTAAAATGAAAAGTCCTTGTACATCAAAATTTGAAGTGTTTCCATCTACTAGACAAGCTCCTTTATTAACCAGGTGCTTATGTTTTTGTTGCTAAAGCCATTGCAAGCACTATAGTGAAGGTACACACACTTTGAGGATACATTCATTCGGTGTCTGAAATGATGTGGCCATTTCAAATGTGCAGCACATTTTGTCAAGCAAGGAGGAAAGAATGCATTGCAAATGAATTGTCAAGGTTATGACACAACTGGCAGACAACCAAAAAAGCTCTATTTAGGTCCACTGCTATAAAGCGTTTTCATCACATTGATTATGTAACTAAATCAAGAACTAAAAGCCTTATATGGGTATTTATGTTTAAGAAAAAACACATTTACAGAAGATGTAAAAAAAAATTGCATCTCAGAAACAAATATGTACAATGGATAATATGCTAAATAAATAAGGCTCTTCCTGAAATGCTTTGTTCTATTAAGGCATTTTTTGTTAGCTATTGATCAGTGCAATGATGAGTTTCAAAATAATACTTAATTCTTGATCATTTACTAGAGCTACACTGAAAAATGAACTGAGCAACTCCTGCTTTAGCAACCCCTAGCCTTCCTTCTTTTCTCCACTAGCTCATGAAATCAAAGAAAGTTTTCAGTCATATTTTCATGCTGATTACATTAATTTTATCTTTTGGATTCTCTTAGCAGGTTACTGCAAAATTTAGCACTGATTTTGAAGGTGTGGCTTCCTATTAGGAACTGATCTCAGCTCCCCAGTGTAAAATATGTACCTGCTGTCAGCTACTTTGCTGTGTTTCTTATAGCTGGTTCTATGCCAACAATAAATAGCAGTTTCTCCTTAGCCTAGTATCTTTTCCCTTTCTTTTTAGAGTCAACGTTCTCCTTTTGTTTCTGACATTAACACAAAGCCTACCTGACTGGGTTTCTATTTTTATCTTTTTCCTTGGAAATGTAGCGTCCAAGCTACTTTCCATAAAAATTACACCAGCAACTTCTTGGGGGAGTCTACACAGTAGTTACCTCTGCATGAGGTGCTGACTGTGCAGTCATTACTGTGCAGTCATATAGTACTTGTACAAACCCAGGCAGTATATACCAGACAGTAACCCAAGCAGACTGGGTTTATACAAGTACTAAATGACTGCACAGTAACCCAAGTTACTGCACAGTAGCTCTGACAAATGTCTTTTTTTGTGAACCCACTGCACAGTAGCCTAATACTGTGTAGTAGTACTAGGTTACTACACATGCAGCATCTCGTGTAGATATGGCCAGTATCCACAATAGCAGAATCTGATGGAAGACCCAGGCTTTAGTACTTATTTATAAAATGATTCACTAAATTTAGCCCAATGCTATTTTCATTCCTCTTGCTAGCAACCTGCAGACCCATTGTCAGCTCCTAGGTCTCTTGCGTAAGATATGGCTCAAAGGGCTATGTCTTTTTTCCCGCTCTGATTCCTATTTTCCATTGAACTAGCATTGGATCTAATGACTTTCTTTTCCTGTGTTCTAGCTATGACACTAGTGGTTATCGCTGTTCCTGTCTGTACTTTTCACTCATATTGCTGTCATCTATCAAAACCTCTGCAATGATAATAAGAGTTCTCATAACTTAAAGGTTCAGAAATGTGATAAAATACTTTTCCCATGGTGTCTTTCAGACACTTAACACTTCCTCACTTCCCTGCTGACAGTGCCTATTTCATCTTGATTCTACCTTTTTCATTTGTATATAAGAACCGTACCAGTCACAACTCCTATATTGCTTCTTCTGTGGACACAGCGTGGTGAATGTAAACCATAGTCATTTATTTGATTGGTAAATAAGCAGCTTATTTTTCAGTGTGAAGCACAAATTTATTGTCTTTCAGACAATACATAAGACCAAACTCCTGTTTAGAGTTATGAAATTTTTCATGACATTTGTGTATATGTGAAACAACAAGAGTTGTCTTTTACTGCATATATACATACGTTCATTTTTTGCAACTTAAGAAAAAGTAAGATATCAGGAGGCGCTACTTCATGGTTAGGGTGGTTAGGATCTGGAACCAACTTCCAAGAGAAGTGGTGCTGGCTCCTACCCTGGGGGTCTTTAAGAGGAGGCTAAATGAACACCTTGCTGGGGTCGTTTGACCCCAGTACTCTTTCCTGCCATGGCAGGGGGGCGGACTCGATGATCTGCTCAGGTCCCTTCCGACCCTACTAACTATGAAACTATGAAACTTGCTACCAATATAAAATGCTAAAGCTTATCCTATGTCTTAGCTCAGTTATACTTATCTATAGGGAATAGAGAGGGAAAGAAAAAGTCAGAAATTGTTAGGAGAAAGGGAGGGAATTAATTTAAAAATTTTAAAAAGAGAAAAACTGGGGGTTTTGCTACACTCCAAACTGCCATAAACTTCAGTAACAGATGCGAACTGGAAGGGCTCAGTGGGGAAGAAAAAATAAAGCTTATGAGATTTGTGAATGGCATAGGTGTGTATATATGTAGGGTACAGTCTTGCAGTCATCACATAACATCTAAATTATGTTTCATCATATTGATTATGAAACTCATCAAGAACTACAAGTCTTATGTGGATACTTATAGTTAAGACAAAACACACTTACATCCGATGTAGAAAAGTTTTGCATTCCAGGGACAAATAAGTAGAATGGATAATATGCTAGAAATACAAGGCTCTTCTATGTTCTATTAAAGCATTTGGGTAAAATATTTCCTTAGTATGTGGTTTCTCTAAAAAGTGCCTTTTTTGTAAGAAGATATTAAAAAAAACTGCAGTAAAAGGAAATACTATGTCAGCAAATTAATGTCTCCTCATTGATTACATGACTTGCAGTTTTCACTGTTACTTAGAATGTGACACAGTGAATCCTCTATTGCCTTACTGGATGACAAGAGTTCTCTGTCATTCTTATCTTTACAGATATGCTGTAAATTGAACAGTCTCCTTCACTGTTTTCACCATCTCCATGCATCACTATTTTGTTTACTTTAGTTGGTAAATTTAGAGTAATTTCTTTCCAGTACAAAATGTATTTCTATAACATAGCACAGAATTAGGAAACTGTAATCATCCCCAGTAGCCAGGTAATATTAAATAGAAGAGGTGCATATATAGAAAAATAGTAGTTTTTTATGTTAATAAACATTTCATTCCTTGCTGACCTACAGTAACATAAGCAAGAAAGGTGGCTCTGTATGTTGCAGAAAAGATCTTTTTACATGAATCTTCAGAATGAATTGTCAGATATTTCCCTAGCTTATAGTTTATTTAATATCTCTCATTATTCTAAAACTATATACAATAAAGGACATAGTGCTTGGCTTCCCCAGTGAAATTCAAAAATTTGTGTTAAGAACCTAGAATGCCTATACAGTGCATGTGGAGAGCTAATCACCTCAAAATTGTATCCAAATACTCAGGATGTTGAGAATGCACCCAGTTATAGCTAGCCAACAGGAAACATTCAGTATGTACACACTATTTTATACACAGGTTTTTGAGAATGCTGTTAAATTAGAGTAACAGTAGGTAAGGTACCACAAATAGATTGAAACATAAAGTGGTGATGCAGGGTGGCCAGTTCCTACAAGACTTTGTACAGGAGCTCAGTAAGAAGCTATTCTAACACAGTGGAAATATAAGTTGCGTAAGATTTTGGTGATGTTAGTACCATTGTACTTGATATTGGTTAGGCCTCATTTGGATTATTTTATGCAATTCTGGGTGTGTCTACATTAGACACGTTACTGCACAGTAGACTAATCCACTGCACAGTAAAGTATCACTATGGTTAAATAACCATGTGGTAGGCTACTGCATAGTAAAATAGGCTAATGCACAGTTATCCACTACCTCAAAATACAGGTAGAACATTAACTGCACATTAGCTACTACACAGTAGCGCACATGTAGATGCTTCCTGGGAGCTTCCAGTCAGCCTGGCAGTAGGGGGCCCATTGCTGTCTGGCTAACCCTCATGTGGTAGGAGCTGTGCTGGTTGCAGGGGAAACTGTCTCCTCCCAACATGGAGATCAGGATCATCCTGATCCCCACATAGCTGGAAGAGTTGTCCCAGCAGCTGGAACTGCTGCATCCCAGCCTGCTGCATCCCCACATGGTGGAGAGAGGCACCCCTGCCAAGCAAGGATGCTGCTTTGCAGCCATGTGGGAATTGGGAAGGACCCAATCCTTACGTGGCTGTCCCTGCTGGGCATGGACACCTCTCCCGGCTATGTGGGGATTGAAGCTGTCATGATCCCCATGTAGCTGTCCCCCACAGGGACTACTCACCTTGCCACATGGGGCTGCCATGAGGCTGCCAGCAGTGTCCCCATAGGGATGCCTCTCCTGGCTATGTAGAGATTGGATCTGATACCCAAGTGGCTAAGATGCAGCAGTCCACCAGCCCCCTGCCACTTGCCAACCCCACACTGGCACCTGGGGCAGGCTGGAGCTCCCCCAGTTGCTGCACTGGGCAGAGTGGGGCAGGCAGGCAGGCAGGAACATCCCTGGTCTCATCTGCTCTGGTTGGGATCAAATTTGCTTCCAAGCCAGTGCACATGTAGATCCGTTCCCTGGGGACAACTTATTGTTCCTTTTTTATTATTCAGTACCTTTACTGTGAATTAATGACATATGTAAACAGGCTGTCTCAGCTCAGCATTTTAATCTGCTTTTAAAGAAAAGGGAGAGGATCCAGATGTAAGTAACAAAGATGATAAAGTGGCTAGAGGCAATTCAGCATTTTGTAGGAAAGGTTAAGGTTAATGTTAAAGGGTAGTTCAGGGCAGAGAAAATTAAAGAAGAATATGCTAGTAGTTTTCAAATATTTGAAAGTCTGCTGCTGTGAAAAAAGTTCTCCTTTCTGCAGAAGACAGGACAGCAAATTATAGGAACTCCTTCATCAGAACTTTTAAAGAAGAAGCTAGATAAGCATTAGAGAGGGGTGGTTTAGAAATTGTCCATCTGACATTCATGAAGGATATCAGATCCTTGAGGTCCCTTCCAACACTCAAATTCTATGATTCCACAGGAGGCTGATTAGAGGACTCTTCCAGTATGTGTTAGCATGAGACCTTGCAAGCTGAGGGACAAATTTATCTCAGTCTTACCTTGCTGAGTTCTGTAACTAATTAGATCATTAAGTAATTAATGGGCATACCTTAGATGCAACTGCATTTTCTGTGGAGTTGAATCCTGTCAGTATAGGCTACTCATTTGCAAGCTTACCTACTGGATTATGTCCATTGGGGATTTAAAAAATGGAACACCTAATGCGTGAAGTCTGATCAAGTTTACATGTGAATTAAGTACTAAGATGCTTGCCCATGTCAAGAATGAATTTGGTTCTTGGATAAGTACAGAAATAGAAAACTCAGTCTAGAGCAATAGTTCACAACCCTTTTTGTACCAGGACCCATTTGTAAACATCGATGGTCACTCCCAACCCAGTGCCCCTCACTTCCGACCTTCTGCCCCCTGGCCCTAGCTCCCTGTGTGTGGGGAAGAGGGTGAGTATGTGACTTAGGGTGGAGTGTGTGTGGGGGTCCAAGCAGCCCCTTGAAGTCTGCAACTCCAACAGCCTGCAAAGAAAAGCCACAGCTTCCTATGTTTTCCTCCTTTAAAGGAGAATCTATTTTTTAAATTATCTATTATAAAAGCTTGTTCATGACCCTTTCATATATTCTTGTGACCCACTTTTGGGTTGCAACCCACAGTTTGAGAAATGCTGGTCTAGGGAACATGAAAGTGAAAAAAAATGCTGCTGTCTGTTGAAACTTCCAGGATTAGGCGGTATCTGAGTGGCATGTTGTTTGTTTGTCTGCTAAGTATTTTTTTAGGCACCTAGAACTTTTATTGGATCTAGCCCTTGGTATTCAGTTTAGCTTCCAAAACATTGTTGTCCTTGTTCTATGCTCACTCTTTACCTCAGTCATGTTATCTGGTGTCACTGAATGTGGCATTTTCATTGTCTCCAGTCTTTCCTGTTTCAAGTTACCTTACTTCCTCTCCTCCCACAGAAAATGGTAACCTATCTTTAAAGTTCTATTACTTTAGATCTCTAATGCCTGTGGCATATAATGCCTGTGACATGCATGCCTTTAATCTCTCCAGTTTCCAAAATCTCTGGATTCTCCCCAACCCAAAGAACTGGAAGCATACTTGTTTACTACCTACACTGCCATAAGAAGTTGTCTGATTTATACTTTTGTAACTTCTTTGATAGAGTTTGAAATATCAACGGTGGCTGGACTCGATGATCTTCCAAGGTCCCTTCCATTCCTAGTGTCTATGAATCTATGAATCTATGAATATTTCTTACTGTAACACCCCCAAACACTTGGGGTTGTATGTGGTATGCTTTTGCTTGTTGTTTATTGGGAGGGGGGAGGGGTTGGGACTGGAAGAAACCCACCTCCTCTCCCCCTCATTGTGTCCAGACTATTCATAGATTGTAAGGCTGGAAGGGACCTCAGAAGATTAGGTCCAACCCTCTGCACCAGGCAGGAAAGACAGGTGGGATCAGGTGACCCCAGGAAGATGACTATCCAGTCTCCTCTTGAAGATTTCC
>NW_017729027.1:24347439-24354837 GCF_001723915.1 Gavialis gangeticus | reverse complement strand
TCTGGAGGGAACTTATTCCACAGTCTGGACACCCTAACTGTGAAGAAGTTTCTCCTAGTGTTGAGCCTGAAATGCTTTTCAGGAGTTTGTGACCATTACTTCTGGTTCTCCCCAAGGAGGCCCTGGTAAACAGTTGTTCATTGAGCCCCTGATATATTCCCCTGACGTAGTGATAAACTGCTACCAAGTCTCCTCTCAGCTTTCTCTTTTTCAGGCTGAAGAGTCCCAGGTCCCTCAGCCTTGCCTCGTATGGCTCTAGACTCTCTCAACTTGTAACATGTCCTTGTTAAAGTGTGCTGCCCAGAACTGGACACAGTACTCCAGCTTCAGTCTCACCAGTGCTGAGTAGAGTGGAAGAATCACCTCCTTGGTCTTGCTGGAGATGCATTCATTGATGCATGCTAAAGTATTATTTGCCCTGCTGGCAACAATTTTTCTCAGCATTGCTCAACTCAGGGCACTTTTAATCCACAACTGACTTCAGCTAATCCTCCACATCTTATTGGCAGCCCTCATCCTGGATGCTGCATAGTAGCCAGTAAGATTTTTTTATTCTTTTGTCGTCTGCCAGTGAAAGTGAAATAGCCTATGTTCCACATGCAAATTATGTCAGTTACCAGTAGCCCCCAAGAGATACATGAACTAGTGTGTTCTGGTCACTTACCTGGCCACTCTCTTTCCTGCTTTCCCACCCCTAGTCACAGTACTTTTTATTCTTTATTCAGCTTTGAGTGTTATTGAAAGTTAAAGAACTGTCAGCACACTAGCTACTTGTTTTTGTAACTGTATCCTTGTGCATACTTAACAAAGATATATTTAGAAATAAAGTGTTGAAAATTAATGACAAAAATACTAGTAGCTAATATGAATATTAGATTAAATTGTTATATTAACTATTAGGTGTGAATTTCCACATAACTAATTTGAACTAGTATAAAACAAGCTACATAATTACAATATTGCAAACTCTTTCAACGAATGTGTGTGTGTGTGTGTGTGGGGGGGGGTTACAATTCTCTCCATATGACTACAATACTTTTTAAAAGCCTACAAATACCCTTTAAAAATGCTGTAGCATTATTTATCTATTTTGTTTACACAGGATGTGATTTATCAGTTCCTGGAAATGGTTATATGATGAGTCAATAATTTTCAGTGGAGATCTTAGGGATATCATCAGTACGTTAAGTATTGAAATTATAAAGATGTCCAACACCCCTGAATAAAGTCTATTTGGTATTGATGATGGCAGCTGGAATAGAGCTGTCAGATCCAAATTTATGAAAGCTCTTCTGAGGGTAGTGGAAGTACACTTTAAATATATAATAAACCCTCCTCACAGCTGAAGGATAAACTGCTACTGCTGCACTGACAGAGCATGAGGGTTTCTGCTTTTTTTCATCTATTATAGCTTGGGCCTGTAACTGGACCAGCACCACTGAGAGAATCACAATCTCTAGCATTGGTAGTTCCGTGTAAATAGATATGAGGACTTACAGAAAGAGCAAGTTCATTTCAAAATTAATAAACCTTTGCAGGGTTAAATATGGAAGCTTAATGTACATGATACACTTCAGGGAAGCTCTGATAAAACAGAAAGGCTAAATTTAGCCTACAGCTACAAATTTGAGCTTAAAAGTCAAGCAGTGCATACATCTCCAGAGGTGAACAGAATACCCTACTCTGAATGATCTTTTAAGGCATTATTGAAATTGACTATCCATCAAATACAGGTGATATTCCAGTAATGGACACCATGCAAATGGCAAAGTAATAAATATTATCTGGCCAATTTCATTAATTTCTACTAATTAACACATATATTTTATTATACATACATTTTTATATGCATAATATGTCAATTTTATTTTAAAATCAAATCACTGCTATTGGGCTGACAACTGCTTTGCACACAGGAAAAAAAAATAAGAGCAAAAACAGCTAACGTAAGATTACTTGTGTTTGAAAAGTTGAGTTTGGAATAGTATTGTGTGGATTAGTAAAACAACTGTTGATACTGTATTTTTTTATAAAAGAATAGAGAGCAAGTGTTTTAATTTGTGGTTTCTTCTTTCTGTTGCAGCCAGACATTAAGGAATTATTAGATTATTCATCCCTATTTGCTCAATGTCTCTTATTATTAGCCATCCTATAACACCATTCCAGAAGTATGAGGCTCTCCTGATTATGACACTGTATACCAGAAGAATTATCTGAAATTGTTATTTTTGTTATTTCTAACCCCATGTGTCTGCTTGACCTAGGTCATCACCAGTGTCATAGCTGAATACATCCCAAGAGAATTAATTTGTCTATGTTCCTTCCATTTCAGCAAAAGGGCAATCTTAAATGTATAATGTATATATGTGAACATAAAACTATGAGAAAGGCATACTATTAGACTAAAGCTTGCACAATGAGTTGAATTTGCATTTGTTTTCAAATTTTGAATTCAGTTTTGCATTTAAAAAAAAGACATTCATTGGTGATTTTACAAAAAACAGAAAGAACCAGAAAAATAAGATTTATACACATACCTACCTAAACAAACATTGTGGAAAGTATTCATTTAGTGGCGCTAAGCTTACAATTTATGAAAGATTTTTTGGATTTACAGCTTAGTCAAGAGGAAACTAGTCTGGCAAGCTTCTGAGAGATATGTTATGGATTAGAAGCTAGTTATAAGATAGAGAAAAGGAAATATGAATAAACAGTGAAATGTAAAAAGGAGGTTAATAGTGGAATACCTATTGTATTTATTTTTTGGCCATGATTTATTTAAACAGAACTTGAAATAAGATTGTTCTAGGAAAAAGGCCTAACACGATCTTGTCTAAAAAATAATTACTAATTGTTTGTGTGTGTGTGTATGCTCATGCACATATGGGTACATGTACACATCCACACACGGAGCATATATATATAAACTCAAGAGATGGGTGTGTATATCTCTGAAGTGCCTGGAGATCTACTAATGACAAAGAGCCAGATATTGAATAAAAGGCAAGTGGTAATGTTTATTACTGACCCCTCTACCCACCTCTTGGTGTTCCTAAACAGAAAAGGCCAGAATAACATTGTATGATCATTGAATGAACTACTAATCATATTATTATAATAAAAGATGGAATGGAGAACAGTAGGCCACCAAAAGAAAAGTAGTTATCATTAAAATAACACATATTAGCCGCATCTGTGTAAAACACTACTTTCATAGATTTCATAGACATTAGGGGATAGAAGGGACCTCATGAGATCATCAAGTCCAGCCCCCCTGCCATAGGCAAAAAGTCAGCTGGGATCAAGTGTCCCCAGAAATAAATAAATCCACATGTTTTTAGAAAGAGCCCAGAGTAGGTGCTTGCACTACCTCTAGAGGGAGTGTGTTCCAGACACTAGACATGCACCATAAAGAACTTTTTTCTTATGTCTAGTCTAAATAGGCCTTCCTGGAGTTTATGACTTTTAGACCTTGTTATTCCTTGAGGAGCTCTGGTGAACAGTTGTTCTCCCAGGTCCTGATGTACTCCTCCTATATAATTGTAAGCTGCCACCAAATCCCCCTGAGCCTTATCTTTTGCAGACTGAAGGGTCCCAAGTCCCTCAGCCTCTCCTCCTATGCCCTGCCCTCCAGGCCTTGGATCATATGAGTGGATCTCCTTTGGACTCTCCCAAGCTTTTCTACATCCCTCCTGATGTACCGCCCAGTACTGGATACGGTACTCCAGCTGCGGTCTCCCCAGGACTGAGTAAAGTGGGAGGATGACATCCCTAGTTTTGCTTGAGATGCATCGGTGGATGCATGCCAGGATTTGGCTTGCTTTGTCAGCCACAGCATCTCATTGGGGGCTTATATTCATTTTGTGGTCAATCAAGACCCCAAGCCCCTTTTGGTCATGGTGCTAGTGAGCATAACACTGACAAGCCTGTAAGTATGTTGAGGGTTCTTCCTACCGTGGTGAAGCACCTTACACTTCTCTACATTGAAGGCCATCAGGTTTTGGTCAGCCCACCTTGAAAGCATGTCCAAGTCATTCTGTATCCCCAGCCTGTCCTATTGTGTGACCACCCTCCCCCATAATTTGGTATCATCCATGAACTTTGCCAGTTTGCATCTGACTCTCAAATTCAGATCATTAATGAAGATATTAAAGAGTACCGGCCCAAGTACCAAGCCCTGAAGCACTCCACTGGTCAACTTGCACAACGTTAATTTGCTCCCATCAAATAGTGCTCTTTGGGTCCAACCCCATAGCCAGTTAACCAGCCATTGGACCTTAAGATAATCAAGGCTACATTTCCCCAGCTTAACCATGAGGACATCATGGGGGACTAGATCAAAGGCTTTCTTGAAATCCAGATATCTGACTTCCATGTCATCTCCCTTGTCCAGGGCACATGTTACCTTGGTCATAGAAGGAGATGAGGCTGGTCAGGAGAGACCTGCCAGTCACAAAGCCATGTTGGTTGGCATTCAGATGTTTGCCTTCCATCAGACAGGTGTTGAGGGATCCCTTGACAATTTTTTCCAGGATTTTTCCAGGGACAGATGTCAGACTGATTGGTCTATAATTCTCCAAGTCATCCCTCCTCCCTTTTTTGACAATAGGGACCACATTGACTCTTTCCCAGTCTTCTGGGACCTCACCCAAGTGACACAAATTTTCAAAAATCTCTGCCAAGGGGGGTACAATGATGTCTGTCAGCTCCTTCAAGACTCCTGGGTGCATTCCATCTGGGCCTGCGGACTTGTGAATGTCCAGTTTCTCAAGGCGTTCCCTCACCTGATCCACATCAATTTTGGGTCTGTAACTCACTCCCAGGATGGGTTTTGTTCTTTCTGATCCTTGGGGGGGTGAAAACCCTATGCAAAAAAGTCATTAAGGAGATTGGCCCTTTCTTGGGCATCAGATGCCAGTTGTTCCATTAGATCTCATAGGGGCCCAATAGTATATTTGTTCTTTTTCCGGCTTCCCCCATATCTGAAGAAGAACTTTTTGTTGTCCTTGATTCCCATAGGTAGCCTGAGTTCATTTTCTGCCTTGGCTTTTCTGGACCACTCTCTACAGGTGTGAGTGTGTGCTGAGTAATTGTCTTTGGTGATGCTTCCTATTTTCCTGCTGGTGTAGGCTTCTTTTTTGAATTTAATGAGGTCCAAAAGTTCCTTGTCCAGCCAAGGTGGTTTCCTTGCCTGTTGACTACATTTGTTGTGAGATGGAATGTCTTTTCCCTGTGCTTCTAGGATTGTTTTTGAGAGATGACATTCCTCCCTTTTCTAGAGGGGTATGGCCTCTAATTGCCTGACTGACCAATTAACTGAGTTTGCAATAGTCAGCCTTCCCAAAGTTAAGGACTTCTGTTTTACTGAGGATGCTGCCTGCTCTTCAGTGAACTAAGAAGGTGACCAATTCATGGTCACTGTCACCAAACTTCCCCTCAATCCTCACATCGATCACCAGGTCCTCCTCTTTGGCCAGGACCAGATCAAGCAATGTCTTTCCCCTAGTCAGCCCATAGACCACCTGCATTAGGTAGAGGTCATCAATGCCAGGGAGAAAGCTATGTGACCTGTCAGATTTGGCCGTGTGCTCATCCCAAGAAATGTCAGGGAAGTTGAAGTCCCCCATGCATCTGGAGTGTGCAGCCTCGATCAGATCCCTATTGAATTCCTGATCTAGCTCTTCCTCTTGTTGGGGAGGTCTATAGTACACTCCTACAAGTATGTCACCTCCCCATGTTCTCCCTGTATTTTGACCCAGAGGGTCTCAAGACACCCTTCCTAGTTAGAAAACTCAATCTCAGGGAAGTGAACTGATCCTTGAAGTAGAGAGCAACACCCCCACCCCTCTTCCCAACAGAGTCTCCCCTATACAAGGTGTAACCCTCTAAAGCAACAGACAAATCATAGGTAGAGTCCCACCAGGTCTCCATTACCCCTACAAGGTGATAGTCATTTTCACATAGGAGAAGGACTGGTTCGTGATGTGATGCTACTGCAGAGTAGTAATGAATTATCTTGGCATAATACATTGGAGGGTCATACTTACTTTAGGATTTGATAGTTTTAGGAATAACATTCAGTGCCCTATTCCTGCAGGTTGAGTCATACAAATGACCCCATAATGAATTTCATGTAAGCTCCAGATTCCATATATGTACAGTACCTTTCAGAATTGTGGTCTGAGTTCCTGACAAAAACATTTATTATGCAAGGACATTTTCATTAATACTCTTGTAGAAAGATGGATAAAACAAAATATATAATTCTGTTGGCTATGGGTTTCATGACACTGTGAACAGCAAAATATCCATAGGCATCTAAGCACTCAGTCACACAATTTATCTTGAGAGGATATGTGAGCAAGTATTGCAATTAGATTTTGTAGGGTCCTATATTTATGTGATTCTAAATATGCCTTGGATAGCATCTCACCTTTACAAAATTTGACTAGACAGCTGTCAGGAGTGGTTTTGTACATCCTATACACAAAAGACCTCTGATTTATTCCTATTAAAGCTATATTTCAAAATGTTTAACAGTCACATTAATCTGATATCTCAGGGTTATTCATTATAATAGTCTGTCATCAGGATATAATATGATCTTAACAACTTCCTTACTCTAATGTTCATGTCTCAGTATTTCTGGTTGGTTTCTGTTATGAAGTTCAGTCAGAAAGATGGCTACGAATAGCCCCGTCCAACCCCTTAAAAATTAGTAACATAGAAATTAGTCAGCTAAATATGTGGTAAGAGAAACTTCCATTTTCTAGAGTTATTAAGGCATCTTTAATGACCACACGTTCGTGTGTGTGTGTGTGTGTGTGTGTGTGTGTGCATACACATTCAATTATATATGTATATATGAATTTGTATACATAAAACAACAAAGAATATTATAAAGATTTTTTGCTTCCAAGTGTTATTTCAAACATATATTGGGAGAGCCATAGCTGGTCAACAAATACCACTTTATGAAGTTTCACTTATACATCAGGAACTTCTTTCTTATTAAAGAAAAAAAACTCTAACATTTTCAATTAAATTTGAGATACACTTTATTAATAATATAGGAATTCTCACAAGTTATCCTTGAAAAGGATAGACCATATTCTAGAAGAGGAAGAACTGTGTTTTGGGCCTTTTCTCTATATAATCTCAAATAAGCAGACTTAAACTCACTCAGGGACCTCATGGGTAGGATCCCCTGAGTAGCCAGTCTGAGGGGGAGAGGAGTCCAGGAGACCTGGCTGTGGAAGGCTTAAAGAAGCCTTACTGAGAGTGCAGGAACAAACCATCGCAATGTGCAGGAAGTCTAGCAAGTATGACAGAATACCAGCTTGGCTTAGCAGGGAACACTTCAGTAAACTAAATAACAAAAAGGAAGCTTATAAGAAG
>NW_017729027.1:24345215-24347428 GCF_001723915.1 Gavialis gangeticus | reverse complement strand
CGGACTAGATGATCTGCTCAGGTCCCTTCCGACCCTAGAAACTATGAAACTATAAGTGCATTGCTTAGGCATGCCGGGCTGCAGTCAGGATGGTCAAAACATAGTCAGAGTTGCAGCTAGCAAGGAATGTAAAGAGTAACAAGAAGGGTTTCTAAAAGTATGTCAGTAGCAAGAAGTGGATCAGGGAAAGTGTGGGTCCCTTACTGAACTGGGGAGGAAACCTTGTGACGGAGGATGCACAAAAGGCTGAAGTGCTCAATGCCTTTTTTGCCTTTGTCTTCACAGGCAAGGTCAGCTCCTAGACTACTGCACCAGGCAGCACAGTTTGGGGAGGAGGTGAGCAGCCCTCAGTAGTGAAAAATCAGGTTAGGGACTATTTAGAAAAGCTGGACATGTACAAATCCATGGGGCTAGATGGAATGCAACCACGGGTACTGAGGGCTAATTGGCTAATATGAATGTAGAGCCAATGGCTATCATCTTTGAAAACTTATGGTGATCAGGAGAGGTCCTGGATTGGAAAAGGGCAAACATAGTGTCCATTTTAAAGAAAGGGAAAAAGGACCATCCAGGGAACTATAGACCAGTCAGCCTCACCTCAGTCCTTGGAAAAATAATGGACCAGATCCTCAAGGAAGCCATTTCTAAGCACATGGAGGAGAAAAAAGTGATTAGGAACAGTCAGCATTGATTCACCAGGAGAAAGTCATGCCTGACCAGCCTGATTGACTTCTATGATTGGCTCCATGAATGCGGGGAGACCAGTGGATGCGGTGTACCTTGTTTTAGGAAGGTTTTTGATATGGTCTTCCACCACTTTCTCACAGGCCAGCTAAGGAAGTATGGGCTGGATGAAGGGACTGTTAGGTGGATAGAAAACTGGCTGGAGCATCAGGCTCAGAGAGAAATATTCAATGGTTTTATGTCTAGCTGGCAACTGATATCAAGTGGAGTGTCCAAAGTGTCAGTCCTGGGGCCAGTTTTGTTCAATGTCTTCATCTACAACCTGGAATATAGCATAGAGTGCACTCTCGGCAAATTTGCAGATGACACCAAGCTGGGGAGAATAGTACATATGCTGGAGGATATGGCTAAAATTCAGAGTGACTTAGACAAATTGGAGGATTGGGACAAAAGGAATCTCATGAGGTTTAACAAGGACAAGCGTAAAGTCCTTCACTTAGGACAGAACAATCCCATATACCAGTACAGGCTGAGGGCTGACTGACTGGGCAGCAGCTCTGCAAGAAAGGACCTAGGGGTTACAGTTGACAAGAAGCTGAATTTGAGCCAACAGTGTGCCCTTGTTACCAAGAAGGCTAATGGCATATTGGGCTTCATTAGTAGGTGCTACACCTATGAGAGTAGCCAGCTATTCAATCCAGCTTCAGATCCAGCTGCTTTGTATGCCAGTGATCTGATCTGGAGCTCTGGATTGGCTTCCCACTTCTATCCAGCCAAAGCAGCTCTGAAGCTTCAGAACTGCCTCAGAGATCCGGCCATAGGCTATAATGGGGAATCATTGAAATATGTATAACTTTGTTATTTTTTTGTATGATTTGGATGAACCTTGCAGGGATGGTATTATCTGCTGAGAGCATGATGCCTGCCAAGGTTCAAAAAGATCAGTGCAGGGGTTCAGGGGAAACTGCACCCTAAATTCTTGAAAGCAAACCTCATGTCATGTGTATGTATTACATCACAGGGGTGTGAAAGCTGCAGGGGTGGTAGCCCTTGATGAGTCCACAAAGCCTTCCAAGTTTCAAGAAGATCAGTGCAGGGGTTTGGGGGGGAACTACAGAGTTAATTAGCAAGGATTAACACCTGCAAAACCACAGACTAAGGACAGGAAATAATCAATACAGACAATCAATTGCCCCAAGACAGAGACAGTCAGTTGCACAAGCACCCATGTCATGAGTTTTACCTGTCAGCAGCTAAAGGTGCACGGCCCCAGAACCCCTGCACCTACCTCCTTGACAGCTGGAAGGCTTCATGGCCACAGCAGGGGTTAGCAGGCCTGCAGCTTTCACCCTGCTGTGCCTTAGCACATGCACAGTGTCACCCATGTCATGAATTTTGCTTGTCCACATCTTGAGGTGCAGTTCCCCCCAAACCCCTACACCTATCTTCTTGAAACTTTGTAGGCTTTGTGGCCTGAACAGGGGCCACCAGCCATGCAGTTTTCAGCCCACTGCACCTTAACACACACA
>NW_017729027.1:24321008-24340215 GCF_001723915.1 Gavialis gangeticus | reverse complement strand
CGCCCGACCACCTTAACACACACAGGGTCATCTATGTTACAAATTTTGCCTGTCAGCAGCTTGAGGTGCAGTTCCCTCCAAACCCCTGCACCTATCTCCTTAACTTGGCAGTCTTTGTGGCCTCATTAGGGGCCACTACCCCTGCAGTTTTTACCTCCTTGTGGTGTGACACATACACGTGACATGAGTTTTGCTTTCAAGAATTTGGGGTGCAGTTCCCCCTGAACCCATGCATCCATCTTTTTGAAACTTGACAGGCTTCATGCTCTCAGCAGACACTATTGTCTCTACAAGTTTCATCTAAATCAGACAAAAAACAACAAAGTTATAGCTATTTCATTGATTCCCCATTATACTCTAAGGCTGGATCTCCAAAGCAGCTGCAAAGCTTTTCCAAAGCAGTTTGGAAGATCCGAACCTCTTCAGAAAGCCTAAAGAAGCCAGTGCCTCGATCCAGACATGCTGCTTTGGACACCAAAGTGTCTGAAGTTTCTAGGGATCTGAAGCATGGTCTGAAGCTTTGCACAGCCCTAGTAGGTGCCTTACCAGTATTAAGAGAAGTGATTATTCCCCTCTATTGCTGAGACCACATCTGAAGTACAGTGTTCAGTTTTGGGCCACCAACTGCAGCAAGGATGTGGAAAAACTGGAGAGAATCCAGCAGAAGGAAACAAAAATGGTGAAGGTGCTGGGGGATACGACTTATGAGGACAGGATGAGGGGAACTAGATTTATTTATTCTATAGAAAAAAAGACTGAGAGGAAATTTAATAGCAGCCTTCAACTTACGGAAGTGGGGTTTGAAAAAGGATGGAGCTAGACTGTTCTCATTTATAGCAAATAACAGAACAAGGAGCAACAGTCCCAAGTTGCAGCAAAGGAAGTTTAGGTTAGATATTAGAAAGAACTTTCTCACTAGGAGGGTAGTAAAACACTGGAACGGATTACCCACATAGGTGGTGGATTCTCTATCCTTTGAGGTTTTCAAGACCCAGCTACACAAAGCTTTGGCTGGCATGATCTAGTTGGGGATGGTCCTGCTTTGAGCAGGGGGTTGGGCTAGATGATCTGATGTCCCCTCCAACCCTAATTTTCTATGATTTAATGATTCTATAAGTCTCTTTCACATACTGTGTGACCTGACTGCAGCTTGAGTTTAAGGATGTAGTTACATGTTACATTTACCATACTAAACTTGTGGAATATTAAACAATGCTCAATTTAGAATATGCTGTGAGTAGTCACATATTAAAGGTTAGTACTGTTTCTTGCCTGCACAGCTATGACTTGTCACTAGAGTTGATTAGCAGGGATGTGGCTAGGTGCCAGGACACCTGGGCTTGATTCCTGTTTGCGGGGGTGGGATACTGGGAACAGTGCATCCTGGGATTCGGAGGACTTCAAATTGCTCATTTTATTTCCATGAAGCAGACTGAAGTTACCCTAATACAAACTATATAGCACAGCCCAGAGTTAATCCTCACCCAAAGTGGTGTGAATTTGAGACAATCAAAGGGCACTTAGTGCACGTTTACAAGCTTTCATGAGCAAATACTCACATTTTAATTGACATTAGTATAGTCCAAGTGATATATATTACTTCACCTTGACTCCAAGTTACTTGTCTATTGATGTAGGAGCAATTTTGTTGCCCATTGGATTGACCTCTGGAGATATACAGGTATCTCATTATTCCTCAATGCATTCAGAGTGGGTAATAGAATTGCCCTTAGGCAAAAGTAAATGTCAGAGAGTGCCCAAATCTCCAATTGTTGATTTGGTGGGAAGAAAGGCTGAGTGGATTATAATAGTCCTGTGCCTGTACCTACCTGATACAGTAGAGAACGTCACTCAATGTTTTAGCCTAATCATGGATTCTAGGTCCCATCACCCAAAAAACACTTGACTTTGTTATCTCCAGCTTCCAAGCAGAGTACACACTCCACAAAGCCATTGCTTCTGCACATTGTACCTTAAATATAAAACTCATTAACAAAAATAGATAAACAACAGGGGTTTTTAGCTCCATTGACAGAATTCAGGGCCCTTCCACTTCTGGAGAGAGAGCTGTCATACTGAACTACCTTTTCTCTAATTTGCTTTTGTCTCCCTGTCCCTGTATATTTTCCCCTATGGCTACCTAGTTGGGCAACCTCAAGAAAAGAGCTAGCAAGCTCCATCATCAATGGCTAACTGCTGGTGAGGTGGTGAGAACACCCTGGTGGGGGGCAAAAGATGCAGGTTCTACATCTCTGGATAGTATTGAATTCTGGCTGCTGAGCACTTGCTATGTAGAGGTCTAACTATACGTAAGGGAAAAAAATCTAGTTATGCAGCTATGTAGGTGCTGTTTATACATGTGAAAGTGAAAGAGCATATAGCCCTAGCTTTCCATGTCCTGGGAAAATGCTTTAATCATTAAACTGTAATTCAAAAGATGGACTTTGTTACCACTACCAGTCATTTTTTTAAATAAAAGTGGATGTAAGTGCTGAATTAAAAACTGTGAGTCAGGATGAGGCATGATTATCAGACCCCATCCAGAGATTAGACACAGGAACTCCTGTTTTGTGAATCCTTAACAGTCTTAGTCAGGATTTAAGTGCTTAAACAATTGGCTCTGCCTAAATTGTGGCAATTCTGGGTATGCATAACAGTTGAAATTTAGGTACTTATGTAATCTTATTTCCAGAAAATGTAGGTACCTACAGCTACTCAAAAAATTAGGCATGGGGGTAAGGGGAGACAAGAGGGTGGGGGAGAATGTTGAAATTAAGTGATTAAGTCCTTTATATAGAATCATAGAAACGTAGGACTAGAAGGGACTTCAAAAGATCATTTAGTCCCATTTCCTGATGAAGGAAGGATCTTTTTAGGTATTACAAAGCCAAAGTGGAGGTAAAGTATAACCAATCTCCATCTATATTTGACCCCAGGCATAAATATGCATACTTCTGGGGTCCAACTTTAAAATGAAATTAGAACAAGAAAATTTGCCCAGTCAAAATTTGGTTAAATAATCTAGGATATGTTTAAACTCTGCATTCTTCTCTAATATATTAAAGGTTCATATTTGTAGCTAGGTTATAGATGTTTAAAGCTAATCACATTTTAAATAGTTTTTAAACACATTTTAAAGTTAATATTTGTAGAAATTAAATATTTTTGTACAAATGAAGAATTTTATCAAATGATGAACATATTTAATCAAAAACTGAGTTTTATCAGAGATTAATATTATAGAATCAGGATAATCATAATGCTAGGCCTCACATGCTCATATAGTTTCCTTTTTAACTCTTGACTACCTCAAGGTAAAGCTGCAGCTCAGGTTTGAAAAGTAAAATATTTTCATTTAACATATTTAATAGTCTGTTTTTTTTAATCACTTTTCTGTGAAGTGGGAGTCATATATTTGAATCCTTTCAAGGTAAGAAAGACACATGAGTCTCCCATATCTTGGATGAATGCTCTAACCAGTAGGCCATCAAGAAAAAAGGTGAACAGCACCATCAACAGTCTCCACTGAACTCAATGCAAGTGAATTGGAGTTTGACTGGCTACTGTTGAAGGTTACTCATGGAATTTAAGTGCCCTCCAGCATCAAACTGAATTAAAGGAGGGATTTAGCACACCACTTAAGTTGTTCCTGAACATACTTAGAAGTACTAGTGTACACCCCTAGGGAACTTTATCGTCCAAAAAAAGAGATATCTAATGAATTCTGTGACTGCCATTATGGGCACTATTTTAATTAATCTTTAGTTTAATACCCTAAAGTTTTTTTAACGTTCACATAGGGCCCTTACAAATAGAGATGGCTGCAAAAGCCCCAACTGGCAATAACACAGCTTAAAATTATTATAGTAAGATCCATATTGTAAGAGTGGAAAGCCATTGCCTCTGTCACACTGGAAAAAAAAGCAAAATAAAACCCACATAACCAACCAATATGCTTTTGAAATAACCAGGGTTTCATGCCAGTTGCTTCCTGTTCTAAGAGATGTAGCTGACTGGTTCTACAGGGGTTAAAGATAACAATTTATCAAAAGACCTAAACTGTATCCAGCTTCAGGAAGAAAAAAAAAAAGCATAGATTGCTGAAGGCCTAGTAGAAATGAAAAAAAGTAGACCTGCATAGCCTAGCTAAAATAGGAAAATAACATAAGTCATTAAACAGCTGTAGATAGAAATAAAAGAGAAAATATCTCATAGCACTTGTACTTATATGCTGTTAAGCTTCAATTTCTATGTAAATTATAAAATACCCGCATGAGGTAGTTACAGATGTGTAAACATGCAGCAGTGAAGAATCTGTGAGGAAGCAAAATGAAAGCAATATTCCAAAACAGTTTCAAAACTCAAATCCTCCTATTATTCAACAATAAAGCCAAACAAAAAGTCATATTGAAATGCCTACCTTAAATGCTTCCTGCTGTAGGATAAGAAGTCTCACAACCCATTTATTATACTGAAGGACTTTGCAAACTATTTTTCAGGTGTTTCCACCATTTTTCTGTTCACTGCTTGTTCATGAATAGATTATGAACCTAATTCTGAAAAGCATAACTACCTGTAGTTATAATTGAAGTCATTAGGAACCAAAAGTTGACAAGCAGCCATGAAAATCAAGTCTAATGGCAGAGGTCAATTTTTTAGATGAAAGTAGCTTATCAACCAAATACTTTCGTGAGCATATCTTGGTATCTCATGTGTGTAAATTTGTCTTTAATTATGTGTCCATCCATTTTGTTATTCAACTTGGTTGATTTTTTTCAAACATTTTCAAACTTTTGATTTACAAATTAATTTTTGTAAATCATATTAGGAAATGTTTCCTATTTTTGTTATTTATCTTGGTGCTTACGTCTTATGTTTTCTTGAAAATTCCAAATTTCAGAACATTTTTAATTATCTCACATATTAAATGATTAGGTTTTTTTTAAATTACACAAACTGTGTAGGAAACATTGGTGTCCTATTGCGCAGATTATGCCTTAGCTTTCTTTTTTTTACTTCCCAATCCCAATTTTCTTTTCACTCCTTACTTTTTATGGCTTTTAAAAATAAAAATAGATATCAATCATTATAAATGACATAACCACAAACATTATAATCTATTTTATATTTATCCAGCTTCTTTGGTCTGATTATTAAAATATTTTTTCTAAGAGTTGTTTCAGTATAATCAAAGCTAAAAAAATGGAGCAGTTATGTCAAAGCCAAGTCCATTAGCTTATTCACTTATGTAGAGGGAAAGCATCAAATTTTAGTACATGCAGTTTGAATGAAAAGGACTGTGTATTTTGACTATTTCTGTTTATCTGTGTGTTTGTGTGTTTGAGATGAATATTTCATAAAACATTAATACAAGAGCAAAATGTTTTATACAATCATTCACAAGAGAAAGCCCCTGAATGCCCAAACCTAAGTGAATAAAAGAGAAAAAGTCTTCTTTCACTGGATTTATAGTAACAATTTTTGTTAAAGCCAGGATTTTTTTTTTAATTTTTTGAAAAACTTGCAACATGAGTGTGTAAAATATTGTTCTCATATACATTGGTTGAACATACTGTTCCTAAAAATACCTGTGTAACCAGCCTTGATAAAATTATAATGGTTTTCTGTAAGAATTAAAATGATAATATATGGTACACTGTCATCAGAATTCAGTTACTGGTAATCTATTATTTTGTGGGTAAAAAAAACAAATCAATAATGACCAAATTATCATATCTCCAGTTCTTTTTGCTTTTTACTGATTACCTCATTTCAGCATGTTACTATAGTTGATAGTTTTTTTTAATAAGAATGATTTCTAGCTGGTTCTGGGAAGATTCTTTTCATGTAAAAAGCATCAGTTAGTGACAGTTTAATGTATTTTTTTATTACAATGTAATGGTTGTAAAATTTAGTTTAGAAATTATAGGATAGAATGTGATATAAGAGTTTCTTTGTTGTACAATGTAGGTTATTACTGTGAATTATAAGAGATTGCTGAACTGCAATGGAACAAAGAAAGTTCTCATGCATAAATGATGACAAATTCATCAGAGTCTTAAGGTTACTTATACTCCATAAGGAGGTTGAAGTCTTACACTGAACCTACTAAATTTGACCCCAGAGCAAGGTTTCACTGAGTGCATGTATGCATGCATTTGATTTGGGATCAATTTATTTGTGAGTAAATGACTCGTGAGTAAACTCTCCTGGGCAGGCAACTACACATGCAGGGAAGCAGGAGCAGATATGCTGCTAATAGCAGTAAAGTGCTCCTGCTTCCTGGAGCCCTGCAATGGGCCCCTGCTGCCACTGGGGGGGGCCTCTAGACTTCCCCTGGGTGTTAGCTCAGGGGCTAGTAAGGAGCACTGGGCTAGGAGACAGCTATCTTCTTGCTGGGGCTAGATTATTACACCCTATCCTGGGGGGGCGGGGCGGCGGGTTGCCTGCTGCCAGGGTGGGGACAATGTCCCCCTGCCCTGGCAGCAGTGAGCTCCTGGCCCTGACTCCCCAATCAGGGACAGGAGCTTGGAAGGAGCTGCAGGAGAGGGGCAGGTTCCAGCTCTGATGCACCAGTGGGACAACTAGCAGGTAGCTCACTGCTAGCTGCCCCACTAGTAGATTGGGACAAGGGGCTGGGACCTATCCCATCCCTCCAGTTCTTACCAAGGCCCATGTCTCCATCACCTAATCGGGGCATGGCGCTGGGACCTGCCCCTGACCAGGACAGTTCCCAGCCCCCACATTGCACACAGAGTAGAGGCTGTAGAGCCTCAAGCATGGAGCTGGCTAGGGAACAAGATCCTCAGCCCGCACCAACAGTGAGCTCCAAGCACCAGCTCTACACCACGGGGCCAGTGCTAGAAGACTCTTGTCTCCCACCACCAGGTCCGTAGTCACAAAGCCAGTGCTGGGAGGCCCTTATCTGCCTGTGCCAGCTCTGCAGTCATGGGACTGGCACTGGAAGATCCTTATCTCCCAGCAAAAGCTCCACAACTGTGGGGCTTGTGCTGTAAGATAAGGATCTCCCAGCCTCTGCTCCCCAGTTGCCTCTGCTCCTACAGGTGCTCCTGCGCTGTTACTAGTAGAAAGTAAATTTGCTACTTGTATTTTCAGGTAGCAAATTTTCTCATGATTAGTAAGGTTTACTGTGTAGTAAGCATGTACATGTGTGGGTTATTGCAAAGTGAGGTTTACTGCACATGCTTACTTCACAGTAAACTACAGTACTGAGCAGTTAAGTGTCTTGTGTAGACATGCCCGCTGTGATATATATGAATTTGTGCATAGGAATTTAAGCACAATGTTTTGTTTATTGAATGTTCAATGGCAATTATTTCCTAGTTTTACATTACATTCAAAATAAATTCAGTGCTGGCCAGCATGGTAGCACTCTTACCCACTGGCTTAAGTCCCGTTACTTATAGCTATGCTTGGACAGATGCAAAAAATGGTAATAAGGACTGAGATCCCTTGAGCAGGACATACATTAGATCCTCCAGAAGAAACTGTGAGTACCTGAAGTATGTTGGAACCGTATAACTAGTCATATGTTGGCTAGCTATATTGCAAAATTCAAAAACTCTTATAGTAGGCAGGGGAGGAGGAGGTTTGGGGTTTTTTGAGTAAATGAGATTACCCTACAAAAATATGTAGGTGCATTATTGAGTTTGATGGTAGGAAAAACATCCTGATCACCCCAGAAAAAGAAAAACTTTAAAGAGTTAGTGAGAATTGTAGAAGAGCATTTAGCACCCAAGCCATTGATTACTGCAGAAAGATTCAGGCTCTATAAGAGAAATCAACTTGAAAATGAATTTTTCACAACAGATCTACAGAAATTGTCAGAATATTGCAATTGTCAGGATGGATTTAATGATGCCCTCCGAGTCATGTGTGTGTGGAGTACTTAATGAAGACATTCAACAGAAGTTCTTAACAGAGAACACGATGAGGGCAGCATAGATGGTACCGTGGCCCCTCTTTTTAGCTGTTTACAGTAAAGATATTGAAACAAAAAGACAAAGGCTCATGAGAATGCTGATGGACTCTCATGTTTACCTGTGAAAAGACTCCTGTAATAAAAATAGACTGTATTGAAATTGTTATTTCAGATGGAGTATACACCCTGGTGATCTGGAGCATTATTGGACAAGAAACCAAGAAAGATCCCACATTGATAAAAGTAGCTGAAACCACTCTGAAAATTTGGAAAGATATGAATGACGAATTTAGAACCATTTATGAATACAAATATGAGCTTACTAAACTTCAAAGATGTCTTCTGGGGAATTATTAAGATTTGGGTTACTTATTAATTTAAAACAATTAAACAAAACATTTACTTAAAGCTTGACCTCAAGTAAAGTACTTTCACCACTTCTAGGTATTTTCCCTGATTGCTACAAAATCTATATCCTTCCATCTGTTTGGTCTCTTGTTTGGAGTTAACTGAATCTAGTTCTATCCTATTGGAGGATCACAGAAATTATAACAAGGTGTGTGTCTACATGTTAATTAATTCACTTCAGGTAATGTGCATTAAAATCTAGTACTTCCATTGTGAGGTACTAGAAAAATTCACACTATCCTATTTTAATGCTCATTGGTAAAGAACACCTTTTTTGCGGTGCTTTAATGCATATTAAAATAGGTTAATGCACATTAACACACATATGTAGACATGGCCAAGGTGTCTCAGGTGATGTGTCCTGCATATTTTCTTATATCTGTTATTCTGTTACAGAACTTTTCCTTTTCCAGTTCTTCTCATGAAACAGAAATTATGTCTATAGTGTTAACTTTAAATCTAAGGAATTGACTCATTATGATCTTATGCATTTATCTTATAAGTATAAGGCCTACTTCCAAGGCTTCAGGAACATTTTGGGTCAACTCTTTTACAAAATATTTACCTGCTGCTGCTGTTGTCAATAAAAAGATTAGTTCTTTCTACAGATTACAGACTAAGCAGATATACTCAATCCCTCACAGCGGTGACCAGATCAGGGTCTAGTCTTCTGCCTGAAACAATTTGCTTCAAGTATATAAGGCTCAATAACCAGTCCTTCAGTACATAAAACAGCCTATGAAAACCCACAGCTAAACCACATCAGTGTTGTAGAAATGGAAACCTTTTCTTTCTTTTCTGGTTTTCTTTCAACATCATCTACCTGCAAGTAATGGTGACTATGGTCAAATAGCAACAAAACCAATATTGCCAAGTAAACAATTAGTTATTACAAAATATAAATCACTACTTCTCAAGGACCAAAAGTCAAAAGAAAGTTATTCAGGATTCAATAACATAACTTCTTTAAATGTATCTTGTAAATTAGAAATATCCTGTATTACTAATACAAGTCTCTCAAACTGAAAATAGCACAATTCATTAGATAAGTTATTGAAAGATTGCTAATCTGCATTTAACTAAATACCAGTGTCTGCCTCATTTCATTATTTCAATTCAAATATAAGTTAATATTCCAAATCTGTACTCATCAAATAATGTGATAATGATAGGCACTACAATTCTGAACATGAACATTAATCAGAGGATCTTTCTGAAAGTAGTAAGATCATTTTAATCTGTTTAACCATACCATGTACAATGAAGGAAGTACAAAGTCTAATAAAGAAACAAATTATTGTGCATCACATCCAATTTTTGCAGTTCTTTATCAGAAGAAATATGAAAAAAACAACATAATCTTATCATGGCAAAAATGATAAGAAAATCAGGTTATTCATCCTTGTCTTCATAAATGGTTTTCAAAAGTAGCTAAATGGAATATTTTCTATGATAATGCTAAAAATAGGTACATATTTTACATAATGTGCTCCAATACCCTTCCCTCTGCCCCCCCTTTCCCCTCCACACTGCTTCTGCCACCGTTAGCTTGGGTTTCTGCCCCCCTGCCTCGCATCTCCCCCCAAGAAATCTCTTTCCCTCTCTGCCCCCACACCTTACCTTTGTTTCAAGCCAGAAGGCTCCATCCCTGCTGCAGCCTGGGACATGAAGCATGAGTCCAGCCCAGCCCCATAGCAGTGGTGCAGAACCAGCACTACTGTTAAAGGACCACACTGAAGCATGTGCTTGTGCTCCAGGCTGCAGTAAGGATGGAACCTGCTGGCATGAATAAAAGGTAAGGATGAGTACAGGGGAGAGGAAGATAGAGGGAGAAGTGGCATGCAGGGGAGACTGGAGGCTGTGGGGGCAGAGTCACTGGGTGTGCAGAGACAGTAGGGGTAGGCAGCAAGAGGTCTCCAGCCCTAACCCTTGCCCCCCATTGCCTCTTGTTTTTGTTTTCCCCCATTTTAAATGGGGGAATATACCTTGTTTTCTAAATGAGTAAATATGATAAGTATATAAAATACAAGTTGAATTAAAGACTTTCATATGGGACCATTTTTAGTGCCCTGCCAAACATAACAGCAGCTCCATGATGGAAAAAATATAATTCTTGCTTCCTGAAAATGTTTAAAGGAATGATTGGCATTTTAGTATCAAATAGGTTCCCCTCATCCTCCAAGAACCTGGCAGGCAATTAAAAATGTTAAGCAGTTGCAAGCCAGAATCAACTTTAAAATGTGTTGCAAGCTAAGTATTTATAGCCAGGGAAAGTAATCATTTTTCACTCTCCCTAGGGTGGAAGAATCACTAGTATACTTTCTTGGCTTTCTGAAAGATCCTAGATTTGGAGAGGGAAAATGGCCAGTCAGCAGCACCCTAAAACCTAAAATACAGAAGAGATGTTTTGTACTGAAAATTACCAAAGAAAACAATTTTAAGCTAAAATGAGAGGGGGAGATTTTGAATCGGCTTAATTAATACTTTGTGTATATAATTTCATGGTTTCATAGTTTCATAGTTGTTAGGGTTGGAAGTGACCTCAATAGATCATTGAGACTGACCCCCTACCTTGGCCAGGAAAGACTGCTAGGGTCATATGACCCCAGTCAGGGTCTTGTCCAGTCTCCTCTTAAAGATCCCCAAGGTAGGGGAGAGCACCACCTCCCTTGGAAGTCCATTCCAGATTCTGGCAACCCTTACCATAAAGTTTTTCCTGATGTCCAACCTAAATCTGCTCTCTGTCAGTTTGTGGCCATTGTTCCTGGTTATTCCAAGAGGTGGTCTGGTAAACAGAGTATCTCCAATTTCTTGCTACCCCTCTCCCCACAATGAATTTGTTAACAGCCACAAGATCCCCTCTCAGCCTTCTCTTGCAGAGGCTGAAGAGATCCAGGTCCCTCTGTCTCTCCTCGCAGGGCCTTACCTGCAGGCTCCTAACCATATAAGTGGCCGTCCTCTGGACCCTCTCAAGGTTAGCCACATCCCTCTTGAAGTGCGCTTTCTGCCATTGTGCTGCTGAGAAGGTCATCCCCTAGCCTATAGGTGTGTTGGTGATTCCTTCTCCCTAGATGCAGCACTTTACACTTGTCCTTGTTGAACTGTACCCTATTCTTTTCTGCCCACTTTTCCAACCTGTACATGTACACCTGGATTTGACCCCTTTTCACTAGTGTGCTAACTTTACACACGATTTTGTGTCATTTGGAATTTGGACAGAGTGCTATCTATTCCCTTATCCAAGTCTCTGATGAAGATCTTGAATAGCACAGGTCCAAGACCCCACTGCCCACACTTTCTGGGTGTGACCCTTAAGCCAATTTGCCACCCATCTGACCATGATTAGGTTGGAGAGGTTTTTTCCCCATACCTTGTGACCTGAAGTGTGATATTCATTTTCTAAATACCATCACAAATCAAATCATGTTCTTAACTGGTGAATACTAGCATATTACCATTGACTGAAAATAAAATAAAATAAAATAAAATAAACCATACACAACTTTTAATTCGATCATATATATTAGGGAATCATATCAATCATATAATCTGCAGGAAACAGATAAGACAGGCTAAAGCAGTGATCAGATTTAGATTAGCAATGGGCATCAAGGACAACAAGAAGTCCTTCTTTAGGTACATAGGGAACAGAAGGAAAACAAATGAGTGTGTGGAACCATTACTCAACAACTCAGGAGAAAGCTGAACTCTTGAATTACTACTTTGCCTTGGTTTTTCACCAGACCAAGGGGAAAACCACACCAGGTAGAGTAAAGGATGAGCATAGTAGAAATAATCACCTTCCTACAATTGCCATAGAATTGGTGTGTGACCAATTTAAAAAATTAGATGTATAGAAGTAAATTGAACCTGATTACCTTTTTCTGAGAGTGCTGAAGGAGTTGGCTGAAGTAATTGCAGAATGCCTGGTGAAACTCTTCCACAACTCATGGCACTCTGGAGAAGTCCCTAAGCATAGGTGATGCATGGGGGGGCATGTACCCCCTTGAGAGTGCTGGTGCCCCCCAACAGTGAACACTCCAGCTGGTAGGGTTGCATGGAGAGCACTAGTGCCGTGTCTTCATGAAATTGGCTCCTCTAGCGGCACATCAGCAGCAGAAGTGTCACTGGCTGGCCATTTGGGAACCGCCTCTGTAGTCTTGCTTCACTGGTGCCCCCCCTCCAGACTCAGGAGGCACCAGTTACCTGTGTTCCTGAAGACCGGAAGAGGGCCAATGCTGTGCCCATCCACCAGAAGGGCAGGAGGGAAGACCTGGGTAACTATAGGCCAATCAGCCTAACTTCCATCCTAGGGAAAATCCTGGAAAAGTTCATCAAGGAGTCTATCTGCAATAAGCTTGCAGAAGGTAAGATTCTGAATGACAACCAGCATGGCTTCATCGTGGGCAGATCTTGCCTTACCAACCTCATCTCTTTCTATGACCAGGTAACTCATCTACTGTACATGAGAGAGCAGGTTGACATTGTATACCTTGACTTCCAAAAGGCCTTTGATCTAGTATCCCAATGATATCCTCATGAAAAAATTGGAGGATTGTGGACTTAATTCTGAGAGTCAGGTGGGTGACAAACTGGCTGTAGGATAGGACCCAGAGAGTCATAGCAAATGGATCTGTGTCATCCTGGTGAGAAGTGGGCAGTGGTGTTCCGCAGGGGTTGGTGCTTAGTCCAGTGCTTTTCAATGCCTTTATTAATGATTTGGATGTGTGGATGAAGAGCTCACTGGCCAAGTTTGTGGATGACACCAAGTTATGGGGGAGCATGGTCACACTTGAAGATAGGCTACAGATACAGGTGGACCTAGACAGGTTCTGCCTGTATCTGTATCTGCTAGACAGGCTAGCACCTCAATGTTGAACTTAATCAGGTTGGGAAGATTGGAATCTGTTGAAGTTCAATGTTGAGAAATGTAAAGTGCTCCACCTTAGGGCAAGCAACCTCCAACACACCTACAGGCTTGGTGGCATCAAAGTGACTAGCATCATTAATGAAAAGGACCTGGGGGTAATAATAGACTACAGTTAATACGTGCTGGCAGTGTGATACTGTAGGTAGTAGGACAAATAATACCCTGGCATGCATCAATTGATGCATCTCTAGCAAAACCGAAGAGGTGATTCTTATGCTATACTCAGCACTGGTGAGACTGCAGCTGGAGTACTGCATCCAGTTCTGGGCACCATACTTTAAAGGACATGGACAAGCTTGAGAGAATCCAAAGAGCCACCCATGTGTTCAGAGTTTTAAAAGGCAAGTCATACGAGGAAAGGCTGAGGGATCTGAGACTTCAGCCTGAGGAAAAGGAGGCTGAGAGGGGACCTTACAGCAACTTGCTACTACACTAGGGGAGTATATCACAGGCTCAGTGAGCAACTGCTCACCAAGGCACCCAACGGGAAAACCAGGAGTAATGGCCACAAACTCCTGGAAGATCAATTCAGGCTCAACATAAGGAAAAAAAATTCTTCACAGTCAGGGTGTCCAGACTGTGGAATAAGTTCCCTCCAGAGGTGGTGCAATCACCTACCCTGGAAATCTTCAAGAGGAGACTGGACAGTCACCTTGCTGGGGTCGCCTGACTCCCAGTTATCTTTCCTGCTTGGTGCAGGGGGCTGGACCCAATGATCTTCCAAGGTCCCTTTTGCCCTTACAATCTATGAATGCATGAATCAACAAACATAATATCAATGACTTGAGTTCTCTATCATATGTCATTCTGTTACTTTATCCAAGCAGTTATCCAACATGAGATTCTCAATATAAAACTTGTGTTAAGTTCACTAACCTCAATAAATCCTCCTCAAGACACAATGCTTTTTAAATGTACTTTTATATTTGTACCCCACCTGAAATATTTTATAATTATTCTAATGTACCCTAAAATTATCAGAGACATTGCAACTTTTAGTTTTACACCCTGGGCACATAGGTAAGGTGACACTATGTTGCATGAAGGATAACAGGGGAGGCCAGATGGATTCTTGTCTGCCACAGCACAGGCCCAGCTATGTTGGCAGGGCCAAAGTGCCCTTCTCACCTTATAGTCTACTGTGTTAACCCTCTCATACTTGTTGCCAATCTGCATGCAGATTATCGCTGTAAAAGCCTTAATTTTTATGGCAGCTGTGAAAGACTTAGTGAAGCAGTTGGATGCAGGTGAGTGGGATGGACAGAGCAGGTGGGGGAAATGAGGCTGAAAAAAGAATCCTACCTCTAGAGTGCTTAGGAGGAGGTCACTGGGTGAACCCATGCTGACCCTAGTCCCTCTTCCGGCATCTACTGATGCTCCCTCCTTATCCAAAGTTTAATGCCCAAGGTTTGTGTCCCCCTTGCCCAACTCATTATACTACTGAAGAAAATGAATCTCTAGTGCAGCTGAGTTAAATTTACAGTGACTTTGTTTTGCAGATTTGATTATTTTCTAATATGTACATAATTGTCTTAAATTTAGTTGCTGGGGGAGACTCCAACCTTCCAGATTTTCCCATCTTCCCCTCTACAGTCCACAGTGAGTTAAAACTGGAAGGGAGCAGTTTAACTAGTGCAAGCTTCATCAGCATTCTTACTCTACAGGGAAATCAGAAAAGCCCAAACTCCTCCAAGCTGTTTGAATGACTGCATTTTTTCTATTTATTATTAGGTCTGAAAAATCCAATAAACTTATTGAGGAACTAAGAAGTAAACCATCATCGTTATCATCAAGGAAAAATGTTGTAGAGCAAAATAAAGTGTTTCATTTGATAGAAAACAAAACAAAACATTGCTTTATTTCATTTTTGAGTGTTTTGTATACTTCTTAATAAAATTGGTGTAATTGAAAAAATACACGTGCTTTTCAATGAAAATATGAAATATGTTGTTTTGAAATTATCAAAACAAAAAGCAGAATCCTATTTCACTTGACACATTTAAATAGCACTTATCCAGCAACATAAGTGCCACTTCTGGCACTTATGCAGAGTTAGTAATCCTGCTTTATGTACAGTGTAAAATCATGCAACTACTGACCATACAAAGTGTTCACTTCTTGGATTTGGCAAATGGGCAGGACATGTTTCTCAGTGATAGTCCTATGATCAGCAAAGAGACACTGCCTTAAGTGTCCAAGCCACTTCTGAATAACTTATGCTTCTGACTCACAAACTTGTCTATTAATTTATCTGCCAGCAATCTTTCAAGTATATATATTAAATGAAAAGTATGTAATATCCATTTAATTTAGACTTACAACTTTCTACTTTCATTTTCATTTCCTGTCCTAAAATGAGTTTTGATTGATAAAGCAGGGAAATATGAGACAATCAAATGCAAATGATTAACCACAAGTATCTTTAATAAATACATGACATAGTTATGACTAAATAATATTTTTTAGTTAAATGTAGCAAGGTATCATTCGTATAAGTAAACCAGAAAGATTTAAGTAAAATATATTTTGTCTGAAGAGCCTTCGAATAGTTAGAAATAAAACTCTTTGGCTGAGTAAGTTGTGGATAGTTCCCATATAGTCTGGGACCATTCAATCTTTCACTAGGAACAGAAAGTGGAAGACCAGTAAATTTGATGTTTGTAAAGAATGAAATCCTAGAAGAAAATGTTTGCTATAAATTACTCATTGTGCACCAAATTTTAGATGAAAAGATTGTATCCAGTATGACTTTCACAGTGATAAAAATAACAGTGAAAATAGGAACCAAATATGAATATTTAAGTTTTAAACACATGTAGCAATAAGCAACATAAAAAAAAATAATTCAGAGGCCTGGGTGTAAAGCAAATAGAATGAAAATATTAATATTCTCTCTGTATATATTCTACAATACACATAAAAATGCCAGATTGCAAACCCATATTTTATATCCATGAATAACTAGGCCAGGTACAGAAGTTATATTTACTGCATGGTAAGCATGCAGAAAGCATTTTACAGCTGTAACCACATAATTAGAGCACACAGAATACTGCAAAAATGACAGATTCTGGTCTAAGATAACCCTGGATGGATATGGTATCAGATTTTAGTGCTGTAGCATACAGTGCTATAACAAATATCTGTACCAGATCCTATCGTGATTCCCGAAAGGCCACATTCCACTGACATCCACTGGAGTATTGAGGCACCCTACCCACTCACCCCATCTCATGATGCAGTGCTATAGCCACAGCCAGAACTTGACTCCTCTTCTGAAGTGCCAGGCTGACCCTGCCCCTAGGCTCTATGACCAGAAACAATGAAGCCCCTGTTTCCAACCTGCGGCCTGCAACTTGTTCTCACAAGCTAGCCATAAGCCACCGCCTGGTATTATCGCTCAGTGTGATTGGGGCATTTGTAAAGATTGCAGCTTTCAAATGATCAAGTTCTGTGCTGCTTGCTGAATAGTGCATTCACACAGGGGTTTGTTCAAGATGTTCATCTTGTACAATGTTGTTTTGAAGCATCCATATCCAGATCTCAGTCTGTTCAGCTTGACCCATGCTTCTTTGTCAAGGTTGTCCCCACTGGGGATTCATTTGATGAATAGATATCAAACCAGATTAGTCTGAGCAATCATCTCATTTGCATTCATCCCACCCCCCCACAAGGGCTAACGTGTGTTCTGCTTACTCCCAAGCTAACCTTGGGCACTTAGAAAAAAGCTCAAAACTTAGAGCACTTTTGCCTAGAGGTTTATTGAATGCCTGTACTTAGCTTTAGTTTCTCACACTGTAGTATTCATTCCAATAAGACTACTTAGCTGACCAGCTACCCCTCTGTGTGAATAAGGAATTCACAGTCCAGCTATGAATGATTACATGAAAGGGTTTAACTTTTAAAACCTATAGCCACAAACTGAGGACTTCCAGGTAAAACGGATTTCCAGGTGTTCCTGTTTATTTGTCATACTAGCCATATGCCCATCAAGAATGACCAGGGGAGTGGGGCAGGTGAGTATGGAGCACCATCACCCACAACCCCACTTCATCACTGCCTCCCAGGAATCTGGGGGGGGGAGAGGGGGGACAGGAAGTTTGCAAACAGTGGCCACTGCCACCACCCACTGTCCCATGCTGCCACTCCACATCCAGGCATGCACAACCTGCCCCCTACTCTGCATCTGGCCCCATGCACTCCCTGCCCCTCCTTCTGTTCTGCATCTGGCCCCATGCCCAGAGGTAGATTAATGTGTTACTGGGGCCCTGGGCAAACACAAAATTAGAGGCCCCCTCACCTCCTGGGAGCTGGGCTGTTGGTGGGGGAGGGACCCTTCCTCTCCTGGTGCTGGAAAAAAAGACTGGGTGGACTCTGCCAGGCTGGAGGGGGGGGGCACATGCCCCCCTCTTCTCCCTGCTCCCTGCCCCCCATCCCACTACATCTGAACATGCACACACCCATACACATACACACACACACAGAGGCTTGCACACAAATGAGAGCACACTACTCTCACTCACTTTCTGCACATGGACACACAGACACAAACACGCTTTCCCTCCTGCCATGAACACAGACACATGCACGCACACACAAACAGATGCAGAAACACATGTATGCACATACGCAGATGGGCGTGCACTCTACTCACTCACTCTCTGCACATGGACACAAAGAGACAAACACACTCTCCCTCCTGCCATGAACACAGACACATGCAAACACTCATTCATGAACGTGGACTGACACATGCACCGCACACACAGACATATGTATGCACACACACAGATGGACGCACACTCTACTACTCATTCCCTGCACATGGACACAAGGACACAAACACATTCTCCTTCCTGCCATGAACAGGCACACGCATGCACACACACTCATGCATGCACACACACATGCACAGACATGGATGTACACACAGATACCTGCATGCACACGCACAGGCAGGTGCGCTCTCTACTCACTCTGCACATGGACACACAAACATAAACACACTCTCCCTGCCATGAACACAGACACATGCATGCACACTCATGCATACACACACACTGACACATACATGAACATACACACATGCATGTACACACACATGCAGTCAGGTGCACACTGTACTCAGTCCACACATGGACACACAGACTCAAACACACACTCTCTTCTGCCATGCACAGACATGCATGCACACTCATGCAGAAAGAGAAAAAGGAACTGGGGGGGCTGAGCATACATGAATGCTCCCCATGCCTCCTCCTACCCCAGGCGGGAAAGTCTGCAGGGGGAGAGAAAAGGCAGGGATGAGTGGAGCTGGGAGTAGGCTGGGATCAGGAGGAAGCAGAGTGGAGCCAGGCTTCGGGCTGGGCCCACTGTGCCTGTGCGGCTGCCCCTTTCCCTGCACACGGCTTCATTGCCCAGCAATAGTGGCTGCTGCAAAACCTCTGCCCTCCAGCCCTGGCTGCCTCTCCATACTGGCCCCAGCCCTACACTGCCCAGGTGGGGGCAGAGCCAGGGCCTGGAATGGGACCCTCACACCCACCCCGCATTGTACCCGCAAAGAGCCCTGTGCAGGCCAGTGGCTCCTCCGAAGGGGACACCGGGGAACCAAGAGGGTATGCAGCCCCCAATCTGTGCACAGGGTAGGGGGGTGCAGCTGGGGCTGGGTTCTGCCTGCTCCCTGCCTGCGTGCCTCACTGCCACCTTTGACAGCGGTGCAGCGTGGCACAGTGCCATGTGCCTCGCTGCCCAACCTGCGCAGAGGGGACACACATGTGCACAGCTGTCAAAGGTGGGAGCAAGACATGCAGAAGGGGAGCAAAAGCCATGGAGAGAACTGCCACAGGAGCGCTGGAGGAGGAGGCATCATCAGCCCAAGCTTTCTGTTTTAATTCAGCTGGGCCCACCCCACCTCCTGGCCTACAGCA
>NW_017729027.1:24308346-24316008 GCF_001723915.1 Gavialis gangeticus | reverse complement strand
GGAGCGCTGGAGGAGGAGGCATCATCAGCCCAAGCTTTCTGTTTTAATTCAGCTGGGCCCACCCCACCTCCTGGCCCACAGCAAGTAATTGCATATGCAGTTAGGCAAAAGTGTTATGGACAGACAGACAGACAGACTAAGGCTTTTATCGGCACATGCGCAGTTGGGCAAAAGTTTTACAGACAGACAGAGAGATTAAGCCTTTTATTATATTAGAATATTTAACAGCAGTACAATAATACAGGCTAATTATATTCAGCAACAATAAAAACATGTTATAAAAGTAAAGAATAGCATTTTTTTTAAAGTTGCTCAAGCTGAGAGTTGGGAAGGAGAGGGTCAGAAAAAAGAGAGCAGAAATTATAGGATAAAAGTTCAAAACTGAATTTAGATATAAGTAGCATTTTCTCTTTCCCAGTTCATTGGCTTCATAAAAATATACTGGGTCTGGTTATGATTTTATTACAATTGATGTAAATCAAGATTAGCTTTACTCAAATCTGAGATTACTTTATTGTAAGTCAATGCAAAGTGACCAAAGTCAATCCTACTTTCAATGTTTAGAATTACACAGTTGCCAATTTCAGTATTTACCTCCATTTAAATGTGTCCAATTTTCTATTTGCAGACCATTACATTTGTATTTTTGTACCCATAGATAATTGTCTGTTCAAAACTTCCTGCACTTGCAAATCCTATACTTAGACCCATAAAAATAATATGATTTATAACATATTCATTGTTAAAGAAGACCAGGAAACATATGTTAAAATAAGCTCCTTGATCCCAGTATATTTAAACCATGTTAGATAAATTAATAAATATTATATATAAATAAAAGGCAAAATTCTAAGATGCATGTAGAGTATATGGATGAAATTCTCGTCCTAAAGAAGCCCTTAGGAACTTTGCAATTGACTTCAGTGAAGTCAGGATTTCACCCTATATATTTTATTTATCCTTTCTTGGAAATCATGGTAATTAGTATCTAGTGCTATAACTAGGGTCGTAAAACACTTTTCTTTACAACTACCTGTTTCCACATGCTTGCAACTTTCCAATCATTAACCTTTTGGGTTGAAATTCTGCATGATTCAGTAAGAAAAAAGCACAGAAGTCAGGAAATGTGCACATTAAATTTGGTCCTCATCTCTGTCCTTAGAAGGGCATTACCTAATCCTTCTATATAAATGCTTATACATCCAATGCACTGTACATTAGAAGAGTGGTGAATTTTTCAAAACAGATGTAAAGAGAGAGAGGAGTAAAATGCATTATTGTTTGGTTTGATTTTTTCTTCTGTTTAATTTTGTTTATCAATTACTAGCTTACTTTCCAATACACCAAATAAAAGGATGACACCTCCAATTACCAAGTTGTTAAGGATAGGGCTCACGAGTCACCTACGTCAAGTCATAGACAGGCAACTAGTCATAAAGTAAATAATACAAATATTTTATTATTAATTCATTAAAACTAGCTTATGTCAGAAGATAAACTGCTCACTGTCTGACAAATGGCCTCTAATATTTGCTCATATTCCTGTAATAAGTCAACTTCTGGAGCTTGTAACATAGATGTTCGGATGCACCAGTGCCCTCTTCTGAGATGAATGTCAGATCTGCTTACGTGCACTGACTATGCCTTCCTCTAATGACCAAATGACACATGCCAGTGCTGTTTCCTCAAAGGCACTGATTACGCTAGCATGTTATATGACTTGAGCCATTGAATCATTTTAAAAAAGATATCACAGACAGAAACTGAGCAGGGGACTGAATATGTATTATATTAATTAAAATATCTGTCTAAATAGAAAAAAAAAGATTTCAACTTAAACATAAAGGTCATCAGAAGGAATGCATAATGCTATATTGATTCTTTGTTATTCTTTTGCCCACCAGCAAATTGCGTTTTTCTTACTATAGTGTACATATTATCAATATTGCCAGCTCTCATGATTTTTGGCATTGTTCTTAAAGTCTGCGCTTTGGGAATGTGAAAAAACTTAGCTCTTTCTTTTATATAAATGTTCCTTTTTCCCTGCATTCTCTCGCCAAGCTTAAAGGCTCCCCTTCAAATAGGTGGCTGGCAAATGGACTTGGTGTCTGCCTACAGACTCATCAGGAGAGATCAACAGCAAATAGGAAGAGCCCTATTCTCCCCAGCACCACCTGGCGTGAGGAGGAACAATGATAATAAGCTGATGGAGAATAGGTTTACGTTAGAGATTAGAAGGCAATAGTTTACAGTTAGGGTGGCCAAAATCTGGAACCAACTTCCCAGGGAAGTGGTCCTCGCCCCTACCTTGGGCAAATTCAAGAGGAGGTTGGATGATCACCTGTCTGGGGTCTTGTGAACCCAGCATTCATTCCTGCCTGTGGCAGGGGGTCAGGCTAGATGATCTGTTCAGGTACCTCCTGACCCTAGCTACTATGAAACTATGAAACTATGGAGGGAGATTGAAAAGATCCATCTCATCAACAGATGCATGCACTTCACACTCCACCTGGCCTCACAGTGCTAACCCAGGACTGGGGGCTGGCAACACTCCTGCCCCTTGACCAGTCAGCAGGGGAAAAGCCTGGGACCATGCAGGCTGACATCCATAATGAGAGAGCCCTACCTGGGCCTGCCCATGCCCCCCTCAGCTCAGCTCAGCTCCCTGCAGAAGGGAAGGGAGGGCTGCTCTAACACTACCCAGCTCTTAGCCTGAGCCACTACAGGCATATGCCTGAATTTCCTCAGGCCAGAGAAAATGTCTGTACAATTTCAAACCAGTTCAGCCTAGTCAGGTTAGACTAACCTGCAAAGATTGAATCAATTCAGGCTTGGGGTTTTTGAATGTCTGTCCCCAGCCTATTTCTTCTTTTGCTTCTTCCCTTTTCTTTTTTTCTTTTTTTTTCCCTTTTTTATTTTTCAATTCTATTCTTCCCCCCTCCACATCCATATACTCATCTCCCATCTATCCACCTAGCTCCCTAGGGGGTGCTAGATGCCTGGGGAGGAAGCTAATACCCCACCCTCAAACTGCAGAGACATGGCTAAGTATGACAGTTCTTAATACTTATTTTCCCAGAGCACACGCGTCTCCACTCCGACACTCCTCAAGTATGGCTGTTTCAAGAAGGTCGTTACTACTATCCTATTTCTCCACTAGGATGTAATTTGGGGTCTTTCCACTGAATCACTCTAAGGCTGCCTCTGTTCATGCACAAAGAGTAAAATCTGTTAACATTGTGATGTATTTATTAATTTTCTGAAGATCTGGAAAGGTATGAGCAGGAGCAGAGGAATTTGCAGCTATTTTTTACCAATTCACAATAACAATACCAGAATGGTTTACTCTTGGTTCATATATAGAAGGTTTTCTTCACAAACACAAGGAAAACACAAGGAATAGAAATGTAGAGTTTTATATTAAACCTTGGATTCCTTAGAAATTGATGGCAGTCCCTTAGGCGTATGGTGTTTTTCAAGTCCTGTCAAGAATATTATTCAGGCTCATTTGTATTTTTAAGTCTTAGCCTTGATGGATCTTATTCTTTTCTCTTACTGTTCATACATTGTGCCTCCTATATATTTGAAAAGGTGGCACATATATATTTTTAATTAACAGGATTCTTTGATTTTATTAGGCTTAAACTTGAAATATTTTTTCCATTTGCTTGTCTCCAGAGTATTAATATTCAGTATTCAATTAATGAAGAATAAAAATTTTCACTGAGGAAAATAATGATTGCATATTTTAAAAAATATGAAGGTCATTCATCATATGGTTTTCTATCATTTTTATTATAATTCATTGAATTTATTTATATGGGTTTTCTACAGAAGAACAAAGAAAATATGCTGTTATTTTCAGACAGATGATCCTTCAGTTTATATCCTTTTAATTGTTGATTAGGCCTTTTAAAATATTTTTATAGGCACATCAATTTTGAGAAGTGGTACTGGACTATATGTATATCTTGTTCAAGTTTATGTTTCAAATTATTGGAAACAAAAAACCTTCATATACAAAGGGCCATATCCAATCTTCTTTTCAAGTGCCTAAGCAGAGGGTATACATCAAGGTAACAATAGTTTTTGACACGTATGCATAATTTGGGATTCACTTACACTAGCTTATTGAGCATTCTCAATATGGTTATACTGTATCCAGGCATCTTTCTGGGTAAGTGGAATCACCAATTTTAAAGAATCAGCAATTTTAAAGAAAAGTCATGGATAGGAGATGTTATGTTTCCCACCTTTTAGCACAATAGTCGAAGCATCTTCGTGGGGAGTATATTGCCCCTGGGATGCATGGGGGGAGGGTCACATCTAGAGACAGCCACAGAGGCAGCAGTGGTGGTAAACGGGTCCCCCCCTCATCTGTAAGTGGGGGGCACCTAAGTTCTGGTGCTCCCCACTTACAGATGTGCTTAAACTGCCATCTCCTCCTTCTTACTGAAGTACTTTTACCACCAGGCTAGGTGCAGACAGAGTGCTTTTGAAACTGACTCAATGGAGAGTGAATACAGGAAATTATAAGGGTAAAGGAAGAAAATTAAAAGCTGAAGTTCTTGTGGTTGGGCTAGATGGCTGCTGCCTGTGAAGGGAGGTGGCCTTGGTTTCCAGGCAAGCTCCCCACTCCCAAAGAGGCAGAAATGTTCCCAGTAGTCTTTATCCATTTATCTACTTAATATTAACTCAAAGGCACAATGAACCAGCTTGAAGAGGAACCTGAAGATTACCTAGCCTATGACCCGGTGATTATAACATTAGACTGGGAGCATATGCCACAGATTCAGCCTACTTTGGGTGAGGGGAGTGGCCTAACATCTGGGTTTCCTGCTTCCAGGGCATATGCCATAAGCATTAGGCTGTTGGAGTAAAAGACGGGCAGCAGCAGATCCAGAGTGGGTTCAGTGGTATGTGCACCCTGGCTTTTTGGACCATGCCCTGGAAGCAGCAGCTGGGCACTTAAAAGAAGCACCCATGGCTAGAATTCAGGTAAGACTTCTCCCTCCTCCCTTCCATGTACTCAGCAGCATGTCCCCTCACCTCCTTTTCCTCCCCTCTCATGCCCACCACTGGCACTGTACCCACTGTCTCTGGCTGCCTTGGGGGCAATGGGAGCTCCAGAAAAATTCCTTTCTCATTCCAGTGAGGCTGCATGGGAGGCAGCCTCCATTGGGGACAGCCAATGTGATATGTCAGCATGTGGGTTCCTCCTTCTCCCCTATCCCTCCAGATGTTCCTCCCCATCCTGAAAACAGGCTGAGGGAGGGGGGACTCATTTACCACCACTGCTGCCTCTGTGGCTGTCTCTAGATGTGACCTGCCCCCCACGCATCCCAGGGGCAAGGCAAGACTGGCTTTGTAGCTCCTTCTGCCTCCAGTTTAGCCAGCTACTATAGCAGGAGAGAGAAAGTGAAAGGGAGGGTAGGTACCACTGAGCACAGACAAGAAAAGAGGAAATGCCTAGAGCGGGGACAAAAAGTCTCCTAGTGACACATCATTGGTGAGATTTGCCCATCCCAATGATGGGAGAGTCTGTGAGTGGGGGTGTAGCCACCCTTGCGCACCAGTTGCATCACCTCCATCCCCACCCCACATTACAAATACTGGTTCTACCCATAAAGACAGTAGCAATTTTATTTCCCCCTGTGAGGAAATAAAAAGTAAAGGGTGAGTATATACTTAAAACTAGTTATGAGGGCATGTACCTGCACTTCACCAGAGAAGGGAGAACCAGGATCTGGCCCTAAGTTTTCAAGAAAAGAAGTAAGCTTCTGCCTTACCTTATCCAGGAAATGTTATTTTATTTTATTGTGTTAGACTTATAATGGGAGAGTTCATCTTAATGCAAAGAGTTCCTTTCACTTAAAGAACTTATAGTGGCTGGGAGAGAAAATATATAGATACCCAGAATAACATATATCTAAGAACGTAATGTAAATTTCTCTATAGATTTAACTTTAAATCTAGGGAGTTCTAGGGTTGGATCATTGGCATAAATACTCTTAGGTTCAGTGGGCTTGATTTATGCCCTCCAGCAAAAGTGTAGCACTATTATACAGTACCTACTAGAACAATTACAGTTAAGGTTTCATTAAAATCTGTATTAAAAATATCTCAGTCCACACAAATAAATTGATATATATGATAAAGCATATAAACATATGTCTGTATTTTACAAGATTTACTTATCTTTGCATAGCAAGTCTTAATCATACGGATGGGTAGATACTTTGGCCTATCATCTTCAAAAATTGAGCCATTAGGCAGTCTGCTTTGACTAGAAAAAATTAAAAGGATGTGAAAAAGATCTACCCCTAACTGTCTATTCATAAAATACAGGGATTGGGTGGGAGGCATTGTTTGGGGGGGTTTTGAGGCAGGGTATTGTACATTTGTTTGATGATTTTTGAGCAGGGAGCTTTCTAACCAGACATTTCCTTAGAACTAAACTGATGACTAATAGTAATAATTACCAAAAATGACTTGATTAATACAGGATTTTTGCGAAAATATGCATCAGACATCAGAAAGGAGAACTGCACAAGCTTCAAATGGCAATATCCCATGAGGCAAGGAAGCTAGCTGATATATCCCTATGTGTCAAATTATATTGCTCAGAAATGATATATTCCTTTATATCCTCCAAATATTGCAATAGCGATCCTCACAATGACCTTTTCATATTGGTCAGTAAACATTATAAGAAAACTGAAACACAGCAATTAAGTGATTTGCTAACTCTACAGACATGAGAGCTGAGCTTAGAGTAATAGTCATAACAATATACCTCTCTTTATTCTGCCTTCTAGAAAAGCACCTGAGAGGACGACAGCGATATCCATTTCCCAGAGTGTATGGAAAGCACTGTTGACATCCCAGTCAGCACACAGTTACATTAGTTAGGATTGCTGTGGTAGGCTGGTGGCATGATAAAGTGCTAAGAGCTGAAAAGATGTATTACTAAGCTTGCCTGTCCTCACAACTGTCCATCTTTTGAATAATTCCTGAAGTTCTACTTACTGAAAGCTAGGTCACACAGATTTTCAGAGGAAGAGACAAACATTTTCTTCTCTGTTATGGTCTGACTACAGTTTTTGTGATGACATAACTGCATTTTTAAGCATTATATTTCCACAAATGTCTTATCAATGTATGTAATCTTCTATATTTTTCCCCTGTGGGTTAATAGCAGACACATCATATTTTAATCTTTAGGGGTGATTTTCAATTTATTCCATGACCAATATGAGTTTTATGCTGGCATCTAGGGTGAAGCACTTTAGGAATAAATTATATTTCTCAGTCTATTACATTTATCATCATAATTTCAACATCTGTAATTGTAATTTGCCTCTTTTTTTTAACTTGACAAAATGTATACCACAAGGAATCCTGAACTTTCCAAATGGTCAGATCAAAATTACATAAAATGAAAACAAAAGCATACATCCTTCACTTTTGATTGCTTCTAAAAGCATATGAGATGCTTAGACTCAGTGGGCACATCTACACGTGATACTGCATTGCCATATCAATGAGCAATGGTGACATAGCATCCACAGGCAAAAACTGTGATGCTGCAGCTACATCGCCATAGCAACATGGTCCCTCAGTATAGCATATTGCTATGGCAACGTAGCAGCCAAAAGAAAA
>NW_017729027.1:24294558-24303346 GCF_001723915.1 Gavialis gangeticus | reverse complement strand
TGAAAGACCATGACAAAAATGAAAACAAAAGCATACATCCTTCACTTTTGATTGCTTCTAAAAGCATATGAGATGCTTAGACTCAGTGGGCACATCTACACGTGATACTGCATTGCCATATCAATGAGCAATGGTGACATAGCATCCACAGGCAAAAACTGTGATGCTGCAGCTACATCGCCATAGCAACATGGTCCCTCAGTATAGCATATTGCTATGGCAACGTAGCAGCCAAAAGAAAACCCATGTGTTCTATGCATGGCAAAGTATGGGCTTTTACTGCACCGTTATTTAGTACTGGCAAAAGGAAGTAGTACATGATAGCACAGTAAGAACAGTACCATAGGGATACGTGTAGACTTGCCCACTGTCGACTTCACAAAAATCAAGATCCTTTACCAACCCACCCCAAACTGACTAGCTGCTCCTTCTTATGTTGCAATTAGAGGGAAATCTTTGGAGAATGTTAAACATTTTCCCTACCCTGGAAGCATTCCCTCTAAGCTGCATGGTGGGCGTGGCTGTGCTAATGCCATACTGCCATGTACACCTGCGTGGCTGCGCACAGTGCACAGCTTAGAGGGAACACTGGTAGTCACCTTATAGCCATCTTTCCCAAACAGAAACATAGATGATACTCAATACCAAATTAAATCTGCCAGTGATGCCTTTAGACATCTCCAAAATTGTGTCTTCAATGATCATGACATCAGGACCCAATTTCTTGTCTACCAAGCTGTTGTCATCTCTGAGCTGTTGTATGTGTGTGTAATTTGGACAACATATCAGAAACACCTGAAAGCTCTGGAATATTATCATCAGTGACGTTTTTGGAAAATCCTCCATATTGATTGGAAGGACTAAAGAACATATACTACCGTTCTGGCTCAGGCAAACACCACAGTATTAAAGCCATTGCTTTATGGCACTGGTTTTGCTGGACAGGACATGTCATAAAGGTGTCTGACAACCAGCTCCCCAAACAGGTCCTACGTTCCCAATTAACCAGTGTTAACTGCTCTTCTGCTCTTGAGGTGGGCAAAAGAACAGATTAAAAGAGACCCCTTGAAAGTCAATTTGAAGGAATGCAATTTTATCATCAATAACCAGGAAACTTAAGCACTGACTCATTCCCAATTATGCCATGATATATAACAAGGCATTGATCAACTCACCTTATTATGGATGCAGATAGTTGGGAGAGACAAAGGGAAAGAGCTACAACCTAACAGCACTGGAATCTACTTTTTTCTCCTGGAACTAGTCAAATATGTCAAATATGCATATCTTGGATTGACCTCCTCATCTATGGAATCACCAATGATTTTGCTATTTACTGGAAGATTGTCATTGTCATATGAGGGAGAACAACAAAAGCCTTCCACTCACAGTTTCCTCTAATTCAATTTATTGAAATAAAGAATTAAAATCCCACACATTGCAGTAATAGAACTATACTGAGAAGATATAGGCGGAAAAAAACAACATTCTTCATAGTTTTTATAGAGAAAAAAAATATCTTAAGACTTGTTTTTGCAATAGCTTCAAAATTCTTGACCCTGACATTTCATATACAGAAAGTTTAAAAGTGGACAATATTTTATGAAATTTCCCAGCAGTTTTATTTATCAGCACAATTAAGAAAAGATCAATTATTGTTGATTTAGTATTCAATAACATATATTGGAGTATGAATCAGTGGTGATTAACCCAGAGTGGAGTGCAACCCATGTATATAAATAGCTGATTTAAAACTAAGTCTGCAAGTGCAATAAATTCACTACACACAAATCACCAGTCCCGTGTTTACAATTAAAAAAATGTAAATGAACATACTAACAAAATAAATCTATTAAATTGACTAAAAACTTACCTAGATGGTGATTAGTTGAGTAGACAGAGAAATAATCTTGTGTATGAAAGAAGGTAGAGTAATTCACGTGTTCTTTCAGAAAAAAAAGTAGGTGGTCATGTAATTAAAGAGGCTATAATAATACTTATGTATTAAAGAGCAAAATTTGAGATTGCAAAGACATCCTTCATATCGACAACTGTGCAAAAATGTCTTTTTTTCCCCTCTCAAATATATATATGGTTAGTTTTAATAAAATCGACATGGATTGTTTATTACATTCAGCAGAAGATAAAAATGATTTGGGGTTGAACCCATGCATTTTGTTTGTTTTGTTTGCTTGTTTTGCCCATTAAAAACAAAACAAAAATGGTTTCTCTCACCTTAAATTGTTCATTTTGAACGTATTGGGGAAACAAGAAGAAAATATAAGACTTTTTGGAATAGAATAATAGAATCAGAGCAAAATAAGACTGGAAGGAACCTCCAGAGGTCATGTAGTGAAATCCCGTCAGAAGCAGGATCATCCCTCTCCAAACCATCCTATAAACCATCCATTGTCTAAAATATTAGCAAAATGAAACAATCTACCCAGACAAAACCATAATGCATAACACCATAATCTTCCACAGGTAAAGCAGTGGGACCGCAGTGGTCAACATCCTGCTGCTACAAGGTTGTTGAAATATGCTTGAGAGATCCAACAACAGGGTCAAACCCGCTGCTACAGACAAAAGACCAAAAAAGCCACAGTCCATACCAGGTTGATGATGCGGAAAAAATGCTTAATGAGCACAAATATGGTGATTGGTTTAATCCTAAGTGGAGGTGCAAGATCTTCTAGCCAGGTTTAGGTCAGAAGCACTGCCAAATTCCAGTCAATCTCTGGCCTTGGCTGCAGCCAATACCCAATGCTTTTTGGGAAGGCTTTAAAAAAAACCCGAAAAAACAAAGAAACCTTCAAAAACATGTCACATGCAGCAGCTGGCTGGAAAAAAATCCCTCCCAGCCTCATGTGACAACCAGAGAAACCCAGAAGGATGGGAAATACGCATACTAAAATGCAGCCATAGCTACTCCTAAATCATCCCAGACCAATAGCTGTCCACACTCTTCTTGGACACCTCCAGTGACGGAGATTCCACAAGTTCTCCAGTTTGTCCCACTGCCTCAGTGTTCTAAAAGTGAAAAAATGTTTCCTCAGTTCAAATCTAAATTTTAGCTACAACTTCAAGCCATTGGTCTGTGTCCTACTTTCTGAAGCAAGAGAGAAAAGGTATTTTCACTCTTCTTTATGGCAGCCCTGAAGGTATTTGAAGGCTGCTATCCCCTTCTAAGCACCTTTTCTGCAAGTTGGATATACTTATTTCCTTCAACCTCCCCTCATATGACTTACCTTTGAAGCCCTTTATCATTTTTGTTTCCTGCCTCTGGACCCTCTCTGACTCTCCATGCCCTTTTTAGAATGTGGAGCGCAAAACTTCACACAATACTTTAGATGACCCCCAACCAGTGCCAAGTACAGAGGCACTGTCACCTCCCATGTCTTGCACTAAATCCTGCTATCGAGTCATTCCAAAACTGCATTCACCTTTTGTGCAGTTGTATAGTATATCACACCACACACTCATGCTGGGTCTTTAAGCTATCTAGACTCCCAGATCTTTCTCCATAGTATTGCCATCCAATCAGGCATCACCCATTTTTTATTTATGTTTTTGATTATTCTACTGAAGGTGTAGTATCTTGCATTTGTCATCATTTAACTTCATTCTGTTGGCTTCAACCTAGCGTTTATCTGTCCAGGTCCTTCTAAATTGCTGTTCTCCAAAATGTTTTCAGTCTTTCTCAGTTTTGTGTCACCTGCAAATTTGTGCCACCAACAGCTTAAAGAGAAAACAGCCCGTAGGAACTCCCGAACCACCCAACCATGACATATAGAATTATAACCGCTGCCACAGATCATGCAACTCTCAGATTGGACTATTTCTTCACATGAAACATTGCAACCCATCTATGTCATAAGCTGCAATATCCACCATCTCCTGTAGATAAAAGGATGCCAAAAAGGTTGTGTAATATGAGATGTATCAAGGAGAAGTAGGATAAAGAACTTGCTTCAGAAAACAGCACTGATAAGATCTGTACTAGAATATTGTCTCCATTTTGGTTGTCCACAATTCAAGAAAGACATACACAAAAGAGAGCATATAGGGTTATAACAATGCTTTTTGAATTGGAAAACAGCTTTTATATTGCAAGCTCAATGTATTGAGTTTATCAAACAACATGAGTTTCAGAAATTAATATTAATGGCATCAGATTAGCACCATAGGTAGTGCCAGGAAGCCATATTTATATTATGCGCTACTTTGAACTGTTTTGTATGAGGTGCACATACGCATGCTTGTATGCACACTTGTTATTTACACAACACACACAAAATTTATCTTTATTTTTTACTATTTACTACTTTCTAATATTTTGGGGTAATCATTTAGATACCCCAATCATTTTGGGGGTAATCTTTTAGCTTCTTCAAGTGGAAATTGGCAGTATTCCCACACTGTTGGGGTACTTAACACCATATAAAACCAAGTGCTTCTTAATTCCACAGAGCCTGGCACTTCGTGGTAGAAAATACTGTGTTTGCATTGGTATACTAACTGAATTTAAATAAACGGTTGCATTACTGTGTCAAGCAGAAACAATTTAAAATACAAGAACAGTAAGGAAATAAAAATGGGAATCAGTTAAAGACATTAAAAATTTCTGGATGTAATGTCAGGGTCTCAAAACCAATATGCCTGAAGTCAATTGGTTTTGAGTATAACATTGAATCTCAACAGAATATATTTAGCATAACATGTATTTTTGCCACAAAAACTGATATTGGATAAATCATCTAAACTTATTTAAATGATTCTGGAATTTGGTGTACATCCACTACCAGTTGGGCTGAAGAAAGAAAAAACTTGTATTTTTAAATTTAATTTATTAGATTAGTTTATTTTAAACAGTAACAAGTCATATACAGAGAGAATATTAGGAATTTGCTGTATTTGTAAATTATATAGACATATTCCATATACTATATTATCATATACATACATATTTTATATGGCTGTGCAAAGCTTCAGTAGTTGATTCGATTTGGAGGAGATTCGGCCTGATTCAGGGACCAAATCTCCAAATCTGAATCAAATCAGGACACCAATTAAAAGCTCCAAGTCAATTCAAAACATCTGAATTAATTCAGAAAAAGATTCAGAAAAGATTTCATGATTTGGCCATAGACTAAACAGGCAGCTGACACAGGGCCATGAGAGTGGGAGGGATTGGGGCTGGGGCTGGGGCTGGGGCTGGGACAAGCTGCCAAGCTGGGGCAGGGGGGTATGTAACTTGGGGAGGGGAGCATGGGAAGGTGTAGGATGTGGTCATGGCAGGGTTTGGGGTAGGGGCTATACCCTACTGCCACTTACCCAGCTGGGTTGGGAGGGGAGGTGGGGAGCAGAATGCATGCATGGCTCACTCCGGGTGGAAGGGGCCAAGCGACAGCAAGGCATAGCCCCTGCTCCCAGACCTGCCACACCTGCATCCTGTGCCCATGCACTGGTTGGCAAGCAGTGGCAGCACCCACCTCCATGCTCTGCACTGGCTGGTAAGTGGTGGCTCCCCAGAATCCTCGCTCCTGCATCCTGCACCCCCCACCTTGGCTGGCAAGTAAGAGCAAGGCATAATCTCCCCTCCCAGCACTGCCATGTCCTCATCCCATGCTCCTCCAGTCCCCTCCCCCTTCCTGACCCCAGCTGTGTAGCTTGTCCCAGCCCCAATCTGTCTTTCTCACGCACTGGCTGTCAAGCGGCAGCAGCACCCACCCCATGCACCCTGCCATGCCATCTGGCAAGCAGCGGCAGTGCAGAGACCCCACTCCCACATCCTGCACCCCCCCACCCCAGCTGCGCAAGTGGCAGTAGGGAATACCCCTTCCCTCCCCCAGCCCCAACAGACTTACTAGCCAGAGGCAGCTGTGTCAAATGCCTGTTTAGTCTATGGCCAAATCTCCAAAGTAGCGCCAAAGTGGTGCTGAATCTTTTGGATGTGATTCAGCTGAATGAAATTGGGCAGTGAATTGAATCTCCAAATCGAACCACTGAATCCTAAACAAATACTTGCTGCTTCGCACAGGCCTAATATTTTATACATATATATAAACTCATCAATCATTAGTTTTTCATTTAAACTATTAGGAAAGCATCCACAAAAAGATATAAGTAGCTATGTTAATACTCTAAATTAGGGGTCAGCAAAAATTTTGGTCAATGCCAAAATAACCCAGCAACCTCAACTTTAAGATGTAGGCATGCCAGGAGCAGATAGCAGGGGAACTATAAAAGACACAGACCTTGTTGTGGCAGTGCAATCCTGGTCCCTTTCCCAAACCAGGCGTGCTAAGCATGCGTGCCTTTGAATGCCATGCTCTGGCATGCATGACAGGAGTTGCTTAATCCTGCTCTAAATGTAAAATTGGTCATCAAAAGTTTTAATAAATGATTTTTTTTCTCCATAGGACAGACAAAATATATATTTGTTGTCTAAAGGATATGGTCCCCAAATTAATAGATGGTGCAGATATTAAGATTCTATTCTTGCAATTACCCATGCAAAGAAAAAGCATTTTCCATGCAGGCTCCAGGTAGTCTCAGAGGTCTTCCTGCAGAGATTTATCACAGGATTAGGTCTTTAATCATCTATATCCTGGAAAATACCTCATGCAAAGATAACTACAATATTTTTTTCCTAAAGTGTTTGAACAAACACATTCTATAGGATCATAAAAGAATGTAAGAGCTTCTTTGGCTTCCCTGCCAATATTTTTTGTTTGAACTTTTAGTGTTATTACATTCAAGAAAGGACTTTTGTTTGTAGTCTAATACATGAGCCAGACACTTAAACGTTATACTTTGGTGGGGAGAACTTTGGTTTTGCCTGTCTTATTTCTGTGCAGATTCTTTCACCATTATCCATGAACCTGATATCTTCCAGAAATACATTAAAGAATATGAATATCATTGCTTCAAAATCGGTTTCTCAAAGTTCTCAAGTACTCCATTTCTCAACAGACACATTACAGTTTCTTCTAGAATGTATGGTGCACAGAGCTATATAGTTTCCTCAAGATTCTGGGAAAACATAACAACATTCCTTTGAGTATGAAGGTCCAATTTAGATTCTACTTAAAATCGGTGTAAAACTATAATAACTCTTTCAAAGCCAAGTAGTTATGTAGACGTTAAACTGGTATGGCAGGATAATCAAGTTCTGAATATTTACCCCTCAATATCTTTCACCCTAACTAGAACAGTGTGTGTATAACAAGCAATAACGCATGGGCTACATCCACACTTGCAAGCATGTGTACTTGCAGCAGCTCAAATAGAAAAGGTGCAAATTATGTGCTTGGACATGCACTTTGGTGTGAGGCAAATCATGCCACTTGAGACAAAATAACCCTGCTCAGCTCCTCCCAGATCTGCAGCCAGGGGGAGCTAGAGCCCAGGGCTAGCATCTATGTGGGCCCCAGCAGAATAAAAAGCTATCCTGTGCTGATCCCAGCAATATAAAAAGCTGCCCTGGCAAGTAGCTTAGGGCTACTAGCTCTCAGGAGCTTCTGGGGACCGGCCATTTGGTATATGGGGACACTGGACTGCTGGACTGCTGAAGCAACCCTGAGAGTTCCCTGCACCCACTACCCACTGCAGCACTCTGGCAGTGGGGGCTGCTGCCTGGCTGTGAACTGCTGCCACCTGCAACAGGATGTGGCCCCAAGGCTATGTGCCTGCCAGACCTGGATGGAGACTTCATAGCCACTAGAGGCACCAGCCCTTCTGAGTCAGCTGCCAGTGGCCTACAGATGCACAGTTGCCGTTGTGTGGCACTATTTCCATGTGTGCTCCTGCCCAGCCATCTGGGCAACTATCACCCAGAAGATGTTTTCATGTAGTGGCCTGCTTTGAACTGTCAAAGCATGTCCTCCTGGCCTCAAGTGGCCCCCAGTCATTCTGACCCTGCCCTGGCCCCCAGTCAGCCACCTCCAGCTGTGGTCCAGGTGCCAGCCCTAAGCAGGCTCTTCTGCCTGTGTCCTACCACTTGCCACACTAGCAGGAATTCTAGTGTTCCCTATTTAAAACCTGCAAAATTTCTGAAGAAAAATCCCAAATTCACTCTTTAAAATACCCCAAAGTCCATGTTCGTCCATAATTAAAACAAAAGACCACTAGATTGATAGAGAGAGAGCGAGAGAGAGATCAGTTGGGCAATGTTTTATTGATATATTTACAATTGTAAAGCAGCTTGTAAGACTACCAGTGCCTCCATCCTCATAATAAAATAAATTCTAATTATTTATACAGTTTGGCATTGACTTTGGGCTTCTCTGTCATAGAAAAATCAGAGATGCTCTACCCCTTTTGCTCACCAGGATGTGCAGCATTGAGCAGCACTGATATGCCACTGCCCTGCCCCTGCCCTTGCCCCTCACTCTGAACCCACAACTTACCCCCCACCCCATTCCCCTCACTCCTGCCCCACAGGACCAGGAATGTGGGTGAGGGGTTCTTGGGGGTAGCTTGGAGGTGTGGGGTTTGTGGGTGGATTGTGGGAGGAGCATGGGTCTGGATGGGGCTATGAAGGTGGGCTGCTCAGGAGGGTGGCTCCCCCGCAGGGTGCAGCTCCCCTGCACACCTCATGGACTGCCCCCCCACAGGGGTCACAGCAGCTGGGACCTGGGCTTCATACCAGGTAAGTAGAGGGTGGGGTGAGCTGGAGGAGTGATAGGGGGACTATGGGGGGCAGCTCAAGGGGGTGGGTCTGCTAGTTACCCCTTCTGCATGGCTCCAGCTCCCCCACTTGTCCCGCAGCCAGGTGCAGCCCCCC
>NW_017729027.1:24293938-24294516 GCF_001723915.1 Gavialis gangeticus | reverse complement strand
CTCACCTCCCTGCCTGGCTACAGCCCACCGCTTGGCCCATGCCTGGCTCCATCCCCCCTGCTCACGCTGTGGCTGGGTGCAGCCCCCTGCATACCTCTCTACTCATCTCCAACCTCCCCACTTAGCTGCAGCCCCCCATGCACTCTTCCCCAGATGCAGCCTCCTTACTCACCCCCCCACCTGGCTGCAGCACCCCTCACATGTCCCCCACCCAGCTCCAGCCCTCCATGTACCCCCCAACTCACTGCAGCCCCTCCCATATGCCCCCTACCTGTCTGCAGCCCCCGCAACCCTCCACCCAGCTCCAGTCCTCTCACACACTCCCCACCTGCCTGCAGCCTCCTCACTACCCCCCACCTGGCTCCAACCCCTACAACATGCTCCCTGCCTGGCTGCAGCCCACCTGAGTACTCCCCATCCAGCTGCAGCCTCCTCACTTGCTTCCCACCTGGCTCCAACCCCCCGCAGCTTACCAGCAAGAGCATCTGCACTTTTGGCCTCATGGCACAGCCACCTTGCATGGTGGGGGTCAATGCAGCGCAGCCCCAGATGCCAGGTATCCACGCAGCTTCTTCCAG
>NW_017729027.1:24278124-24288938 GCF_001723915.1 Gavialis gangeticus | reverse complement strand
GCAGCCCACCTGAGTACTCCCCATCCAGCTGCAGCCTCCTCACTTGCTTCCCACCTGGCTCCAACCCCCCGCAGCTTACCAGCAAGAGCATCTGCACTTTTGGCCTCATGGCACAGCCACCTTGCATGGTGGGGGTCAATGCAGCGCAGCCCCAGATGCCAGGTATCCACGCAGCTTCTGCCAGAGCATGCTGCTGTGGCCCAGCTTGGTACAGTGTGGTGCAGCATGGGGCTTGGCATGTGTGCTTTTGGACAACTGCAGTAAGTGGGGGGAGCTGGAGTAATGTAGGGAGGTGGCCAGTGGACCTACCCCTCTCGATCTACCCCTGCATGGTCCCCTGCACCCTCAGTAGTCTCCCTCACTCCTCTAGCTCTTCCCATCCCCTACTTACCTGGCATGGAGCCCAGGTCCTGGTCGCTGCAGGCAGTGTGCTTCAGCACTGGGGAAAGGGGCAACCACAGAGACACTCTGGCAGGCTACCAGAGCATTTCTGTGGAGGACCAAGCCTCCAGTTACCTCAGGGCATCTCCTCTTTTTTCTGCCACATTTTTTTTTTGACCCCTGGATATCCACGGGTCTAATTTTGCCCCCGCACTGCAAATTTGCAGTGCGGGGGACATTTTCTTGTTCCCTTATGTGCCTCTTACAATGTCTCAAAAGGCTTTGGGTCACTGCAAGATGCATGTGCACACTTGTGTGAATGCGTACATGGGAGGCGCTTCTACACATGTATTAATGCACTGCAGTTACTGCACATTAAGATTAGTACCTGAAATAATAACAATGCACAATAGTGCTAGTGCATGCCTTTTTAGTGACACCAATGCACAGTAGACAAGCATTAGTGCATTAGAAGAGCAACTGTGATAGGCTAATGCACTGTAGAATTAGTCTACCATGCATTTAGCATCTTGTGTAGATCCACCCAGGGCAGTCCATATGAAATATTAGTGATAGCACTAAGACATAATTACTTGTTTATAAATAAATCCATGAGAGAAATTTCTTATATAAATTGAAACTAGTACATTTTATCTCTAGCTTATGCTGCAAAAAAGAAAAGAAAAGACAAAGAAAGAAAAGTCAGGTTCCGGTGGTGCTCAAGTAAGGGGAATTGAAGATAAAAGATGCTTGCTGAAACATACATTTATGATCCAAATTCTATAGACATGAAAGGAAGACTTAGAAAATATCACCTCTCTGCAGATGTCAACGTTAGGTCACTAAACCACTCCCTCCCTCCCTCCTCCTGTTTGGAGACACTTAATGATACTTAATGCACTAGCCTTGATCCTGGATCTCCACAAGCACTGAGCTTCTCTTACAATGAATACTTAGGTAGCAGAAAGGTTGTAAGAAACAATATAATTTTCAAAATAGTAACAATAATGACATTCACTTTTGTTATTATTTGTCTATTTGTTTTTTTCCAGTGGTTGCAGGATAACATAACACATATGTCAGGAAGGCTTTTGATACTGTCTCACCCCATTCTCATTAGGAATCTGGGGGACTGTGGCGTAGACACCCATACAGTCCAATGGGTCGCCAACTGGTTAGAGAGTCGCACCCAGAGGGTGGTAGTGGATGGGTCCTTCTCGACCTGGAAGGACGTGGGAAGTGGGGTCCCACAGGGCTCGGTCCTTGGGCCTGCACTGTTCAATATCTTCATCAGTGATTTGGACGAGGGGGTGCAAAGCACCCTGTTCAAGTTTGCTGATGACACTAAGATGTGGGGGGAAGTGGGCACAATTGAGGGGAGCAACAGGCTACAGTTAGACCTAGATAGGTTACAAGGATGGGCGGAGGAGAACAGGATGGGGTTTAACACGGACAAGTGTAAGGTGATGCACCTGGGGAGGAACAATAGGCACCACACATACAGGCTGGGGAACTCCCCTCTTGTCAGCACGGAGGTGGAAAAGGATCTGGGAGTCATTATTGACTCCAAGATGAACATGAGTCGGCAATGTGGGGAGGCGGCTAGGAAGGCCAACTGCACCTTGTCGTGCATCCACAGATGCATCTCGAGCAGGTCCAAGGAGGTGATCCTCCCCCTCTATGCGGCACTGGTCAGGCCGCAGCTGGAGTACTGCGTCCAGTTCTGGGCGCCGCACTTTAAGAGGGATGTGGACAGCATCGAGAGGGTCCAGAGGAGGGCCACTCGTATGATCAAGGGACAGCAGGGTAGGTCCTATGAGGAAAGGTTGCGGGACCTGAACCTGTTCAGCCTTCAAAAGAGAAGGCTGAGGGGGGATCTTGTGGCCTGTTATAAACTGGTTAGGGGGGATCAGCAGGCGCTGGGGGAGTCCCTGTTCCCCCGAGCGCCGCAAGGAGTGACCAGAAACAATGGTCACAAGCTGGCGGAGGGAAGGTTTAAGTTGGACATCAGGAGGCGCTACTTCACAGTCAGGGCGGCTAGAGTCTGGAACCAGCTTCCAAGTGAGGTGGTGCAGGCTCCCACGCTGGGGGTTTTTAAGAGGAGGTTGGATGACCACCTTACTGGCGTCATTTGACCCCAGTGCTCTTCCTGCCATGGCAGGGGGTCGGACTAGATGATCTGCTCAGGTCCCTTCCGACCCTAGAAACTATGAAACTATATTACACTTTTTTTTTCATAAATATTTTGTTCCAAGTAGTGTCTGTTCTGGGATGTGGCCTTCTCTTCTTCCAATCTCCACCTATCATGAATGGATGTCAATTAACAGCCATTCATTTCAAACACAGAAACCCATGGAAAATAAGATGTCCACAAAAGACATCATGAGAGATCCCGCAATGGCTGGTGTGGAAGTTCTGCCTCCTCTTTTACCACATATTGGTGAACAGCCCATAGCTACGTCAGACTCAGCAACAGATCATATATTTTGGAAGACAATCATGTACAGATGAATTACCATGAATATCTTGGAAATCATAGTTGATGATTTTCTAGATTTAAAAGAAAAAGTCCATATCCATGTAAAGGCTCCTTACCTGATGTTCTTGACTCAGGATTGAGTTTCCTATTGTAGGGCATTTGACCAGATCTGCAACTAGGATCTAATTTGAAATCCATTTGAATTGCTGGATTTGGATTAGGCCCCAAAATGCTTGAAGCCTCCACTAACACCTATGATGCAGTAGATTACAGAGAATACGGACACACATTAGATTTCTAATCAGAGAAATATCACTCTCCCATTAGAAACTCAGAGTGTACAAGAGATGTTTTTCAGAAGCTCCTGATGAGTCCAGATCCTTGCCCCTAGCCAGTGAACTCAGTTACATGTAGTATGGTAGTCACCTCACTAACATAAATCCTAAATAACTGTGCTACATATAGATGAGCTGCAAAGAGCATTAGACACGGTACCTCTTCTTTTGGTGCTACAGTAGGTGTACAGTTCAGTTACTTGTTTGAAACATAGGGCCTTGTTAAAGGGTGATTTTGGACAGCTCCTGGAGCTCTTCACCCCTGGATTGTCCACTCATTAACACCTGAAGCTGCTTTTTAAGCACTTGTTATGTGGCTCAAAATTATGCAACTCCAGGGCAGGATTATCTGTAATCCATGCTACTCAGTCCATGTTACAGTAAGGAGTAGCCATTGTAGGCTACACCTTGGTGTAAACAATCCCCCCCAGCTTCCTTCGCTGATGGCCTGGATTCCACACACCCCCACCCTCCCACAACTTGTCCAGCACCCCAGATCTCCCCACCCCCATTTATTTGTGGCTGCTCATGCTGCCTGCCCTGAGAGATTGGGCACGGAAGAATTTGGTTTTTTTCTGGTTCCAAGATGGGAAGGATCTTACCAGTGCAATGTCACAGCTGGTAAATCAAACAAAACCCTGGCTTGCATTCATAGATACTTCTCAAGTAAATCTCAGGATGTCATCCTCCTGCTGTACTCGGCCTTGGTGAGGCCGCAGTTGGAGTACTGCATCCAATTCTGGGCTCCACAATTCAAGAAGGATGTCGACTAGCTTAAGAGAGTCCAAAGGAGAGCCATGTGCATGATCAGAGCGCAAGAGAATAGGCCATATGAAGAGAGGCTGAGAGTCATGGGACTCCTTTGATCCCAGATGACTTCGTGCCCCTGGGGCAGGGGTCTGGACTTGATGATCTTCAAGGTCCCTTCCAGCCCTAATGTCTATGAAATCTATGAATTCTTTGGCAACACTCCTCTCTCAAATGGAGTACTTCCAGAGGCAAAGAGGGGGATTTCCAGTGGCAAAGGTCAGGGGCTAGAGGGGGACTTCCAGTCCCCAGATGGTGACCAGGGGGTGGGGCACCTGTCAAAGGGCAGGGCTGTCTTCGCAGCCCTCGACAGTTCATCAAAACTCATTAAGCAGCCCTCCACTGAAATAATTGCCCACTCCTGTTCTGTGAGCTAACACTTAAGATCAAACTTGGAATTAATTTAAAATTTAAAAGCTGAGATGAGTAGAAGATATGGAAAATTATATTATGCGGTTTGCTAGGGAAAAGCATTATGAAGAAACACAACAGCTTAACAGTGACAAAAAGAAACATACAGGATCTATCAAAGACTGAAAGGAATAGAAGAAAAGAACACAAAATTCCTGTGGACATTGACTTTGATTAACTGAGTACTGCTGATCATAGAATCATAGAATCATGAGTTGGAAGGGACCTAGACAGATCATCTAGTCCAACCCCCTGCCATTGTCAGGAAGGAGCACTGGGGGTGGGAGGGGTCATAAGAGCCCAGCCAGGTGCCTATCCAGTCTCCTCTTGAAGATTTCCAGGGAAGGTGAGAGCACCACCTCTCTGGAAAGCCCATTCCAGGCTCTGGCCGCCCTTACAGTGAAGTAGTTGTTCCTAATATCTAACCTAAACCGTTCCTCCCTCAGCTTGTGGCCATTGTTCCTAGTGACTCCAAGTGGGGCCCTGGTGAACAGACTTTCCCCGAGTCCCTGCTGGTGGCTCCTGATAAGGTTGTAGGCAGATGGATAGATGGATATCTCTGATAAGGTTGATGGAAGATGGATATTTCTCTTTATGGATATTTTAAGGTATTGGCTGTATCTTTCTATATTAAATCTGTATATGATCAGTTGGATTTGGTAATATATAACAATAAAAATAATAAAAATATCATGCAGACTATATGTCTGGACATATTCCATTTTAGTGGATTTCCATGCACATGGAGAGCTTTATTTCAGACAGGAGTCACTTAGAAGGTCATGGGTTTAGGCCCTATACACCTTTCTATGAAATTGTATTTATATACTATGTACTGACTTTCTGAATTGGTGTAATATTTACTGTGAAGAGCATTTACCAAATGTTAAAATGCCTGTAATTGAAGTAAAATAGCACTACTGGGTCATGATGACAGATTCCCTATCTCATTCAAACTACATTCTGCTTTTATTCTTTTTATTTTGAAAGTAATTTAACATTAAACTATTTCAATTAAACGGATCATGTAGAAAAAGGAAAAAGCAGAAGATGAGTGACAGACTATTTTAATTCACAGACTTTTCAAAAGGTATATAATTATTTTTTGTGATTGGAGAAGTTAAACAATGTTAAAAATTGATTATAGTAATTTGATGGTGCCATTTTTAAAGGTTCCATTTTCGTGTCTTGAAAATTTCTTTTGTCAGAAGTGCAATACAGTGTGGTGGTTGGCATGTGTGATGGATTAGTTTATTTAAATGCATTAGTCGCAGCATGTTGGCTTAAACAGAATATATGCATAGGCATATTCTTATCTATTATGCTTCTCTAAATGCAGAATGTCTCTTTTAAAGTTGCACCTATTTGCACCAATATACATGCGATCACAATATGCTTCAAGAACCTGAAAGAGCAGATAGGTTCATATCTGACTATATTGATTATCAATATTTATGATAGAAAAAAAAGTCTTATTCCCAAGACACAATATATATATATATATTCAATTTAATTAATTAACTAATTCTTTTATAGGCATCTTATTTTTAGTTACCCATCCTAGTGCTTTAAATTTACACCTGCATATAATAGAAGACTGCTTATCCTGTATTAACACATACATATCAACCAGCAGATATAAAGAAAATACACAAAAGACATTTCTAGGGAGGAAGCTGTGATCATGAGGACATACAAAGAACAGCCTTTCAGAGTACACCATCTATTTATAGAGAACACCAGCTAAGGCATCTCCATTGGCCTCATTTACAATAATAATGCCTGAGGAAAGAGGAAATACATTATATATTATTTACATGTTAGCACAAGGACCTTGAACAGCTCTGTGGAATCCAGTACAGGTCCCTGGTAATTAGAGTTATGGGCTTACAACATGAATATCAATATATATAATGCTACATTTTGTACTACCTTCAGGACTCCTATGCATGTGCAGGGAGCCTGCTCCAGCGTATTGTAATTCCAGCACCTCAGAGCAGACTTGATTAATCGAGTGGAAATTAACATGCTCCGGCAGCCTCCAGTATCACATGTATCAGTGTCTCTTGAAGATCTTGGAATGTTACCATCAGTAATGTCTTTTGAAAACCATCTATATCAACTGGAAGGACTGAAGAATGAATAATAGCAATTTGGATCAAGCAAACAGCACCAGCTTTGAAGCCATGCATATATAATACCAGTTTTGTAGGTCTGGGCAGGTCACAAAGATGTCTGACAACCAGCTTCTTACATGGGTCCTATACTCCCGACTCACGTTGAAGGGCAGTTTGAAGATATGTGATATTAACACCAATACTTGAGAGACTTGAGCACAGAATCATCCCCAGCGGTACTGTGAAATATGACAAGGCATTCACCATTTTGAACAAACTCACCTCACTGCAGAGGTAACTAAGTGAGAGAAACAAAGGGAAGGAGCTATGACCCAACATCACCAGGATCCATTCCTTCCTTCTGGAATATTCTGCCACTGTGAGATAGATGAATGGATGGGTGTTGTTGGCTTGAAAATGGAATTTAAAGGCCTGCTTTTTGGGAATTGACTTATAGGTATATATATATTCATTATAAGGGTTCAAGATGGGGTTAACAGATTTCTAAAGAGCTTGGGTCTCATACACAGAGTTCCATATAGCCCTGGAAGCAGACTGGCTGTCTACTATGACAAGGCCAATGGATGGACACATCCTGAGAAATCAGGGGGCATAAAACATACTGTCTAACACAACAAGGACACACAGTGTAGAAAAAGCCTGGGAACCGAGGAAGTATGTAATAATACTGTCCCATAACACAAGATAAGTGATACCAGCAATGTTCCTTCTAAGGTATAGTGGTCCATGAGCACACTCAGTCTGTTCCCAAATTGGTCCTGCCTCCCCCTTTTGGCGTGCACTGCTTTGGTCTGCCCCACAGTGTAACACAGTATAACAACAAAAGATGATACTATAACCTTTATTTATCGGAGTGACTCCCTTCTACCTCTTTCTGTTTTCCGAACAGAATATTCAGTGTCCAAGTTAACAATCCTTCTTGAGGCTAATAAAAGTTTAATTAGCATCAGTTTGTCCAGATTATCAACTTCTAAACAATTTCTAGACTTTGTTTTTATTGCCTTCATGAGGCTAAACCCTCTTTCACAATCTGCACTAGATGCCTGGAAAGTGGCACAGATGTAAACAAGTAATAACAGTTCACTAAGTGTCCTGCCCTGGCCCCAGTGCCTCCACCATGCTCAGCTTGTTGCCCAGCTCCTCTGGGAGAAGACACAGCCCAGATGCTCTCTGGGCAGGTGCGCAGCATTAATAAGGTTGTGCATGGCATGGTTTTCAAGCTTGCACAGTTATGCACATACGCAGCTTGAAGGGGACCTTGAACACCAGCTACAAGGCCCCAGAGCAGCATGGGTGCCTGAGTCCAGGTTTGGGGGGAACAGACCAAATTAGGAGAAGGCCTGTAAGTCTATGTGATGTGTGACCACAGAAAGACAACTAACCAGAGATAGCCACAGATGAGGAGTCATTAGGAGTAATCAGAAGGGAAGAAGAATGCAAAAGCAGAGACTTGAAATTAACAAAGGGTCCCTCCCTGTCTCTCCTTGCTGTCCCTCCTTCTCTTTCTTTCCTGCCCATTACTCCTCCTTCTCTTCCCTGAGAAGGGTCCCCATCCCTCTCCTCATTCCTTGGGAAGGGTCCTTGAGGCCACCATGAACCGAGGGCATACCAGCAGCCTATGTCATACACTCCACTGCAAGGGGCTGTGGGCCTCGGCATCCTTCCTCCAGACTGCTGGCATCTGAAACCTAAGAGAGAGAGCCTCAAAGTAGAGCCTGTGCCCTGGCCAGATGTACTTTGATTCTAATGATAGCCCTAGGATTTGGTAGATATATAGAATTGTTTGATTATTTTTCTTGTTTTGTTTGTTTTTTGTTATCACTGTGTATTAATAAATTTGCCTATTATCAAATGGAAAGGTCATGGTTAGTCTGAGGGTTGTGCTCACCCAGAACAAAGTTTTAAGGGTGGGTCCTAAATCCAGTGACAACAAGTGTGTCCACCATTAACGGTAAACACCTGTCAATTACTACATGAGGAAAAATTAAGCCATTGCACAGTAGGCAGTGCAGTGAATTCCATGCTCCATCAATGTGAATTGGACTGTTAATTATTCCTTGCCTACAAACAGGGGTACCCTCCCCATCCACCCAAACAGTGAGCAGTATCAGAAACGCCAGTGGTCATGCAAGGGTTGGAGTAGGAGAAGGTGAGGAGCATTGAAGTGTGGCAGCCCAGAGGACTGACCAGATACTGAAAAATTTTTGTTTGCACATAACAGTGAACCTGTTCACAGAGAAATAGTTCAAAATAATAGCTAATGATACTTTTGATGTGTTGCAGGAGGTTTAAACCATTCTGAACTGACTTGTTTGTCTGGACATCTGTCATTTAAAATGCATTTAAAATGGCCCACGTGTTACATGTTACCCTATATGATCCACCAACAGATTGCTTTCTTCCCTCAACATTATGTCAGTCTTTTCTGATCTGGATCACCATCTTCTATAATTTGCAAATAAACTAAAAAAAGATATAAGAGAAGCCATCAATCTAAGTGGGAAACCACCTCAGCTACCAAGTATAAATGTAAAAATAAGAAGTGGGGCCTAACACACCTGTCAAAGTTAATTTGACTCCTAATTCTTAACCATGATGAGGCATTTCTCTCTGTTTGCCCAGGACCCTCTCCAGGCTTTTTCAGGCTCTGCTGCTGAAACTGTACTCCTATGTATAAATACTTGTATAAACATTTAAATATGCTTTGAAATAGTTGAACTCAACTTCCCCATATCCCAGATGTGTCTCTTATCCATTGAACTAAAGAGAAAAAGACACATCAGTGATATTGTTTCAGACTTATTCCCCTATGACTGCTCTGAAGTCCTCTGTCTCTGATGGGCAGTCACTGGGAATGTACCTAGAGCAGCCTCACCAGTGAACTTATGAGTGTAGAGCAGACCTATGGCCTAACAAGGGTCCCCCTAGTAGTGGGACCCACCATTCCAGCAGCATGTACAAATTCTTGGTCTCAGAACATAGGCAATGAGGTATCAGGTAGGCATCTAAATCTGCTGCTTTGTTCCAGGAAGACTTAATGGAGACATTAAACTGTCATTCTCAGTCTGGATCATTATGGTATATAGATCATCTTGACAAAGCAATCCTGTTTCTGCCTCACTGGAAGAGGACTATCCAAAGGGCTTGTATGTATGTGTAGAGTCAGTCTAAGGTAAAAATGATTCTCTGATGGAAGAAGAGATCAACATTTTTGTACTAGTCACTACTTTCTATGAGTACCTCTGCACCTCCAAAATTATAACCTTCTCAGAGGTCCATCCACTTAATATTGGACACTTATCTTTCTGTATCCTAGTGCTACCCCAGTCATACAAAATAAAGTGCACAGACTGATCTTTATGCTCCTCCCCACAGATTCCTTTATAGAATCAGGGCTATTATTTGCATAGTCAAAACAGTTTAATCTATTTTTCTCTGAACAACTAATCAATATCTTTTAAACAAGCTGATCTAATTCTCACAACAATAATAAATTAAGCATGAAAATTGTTACATTGTGTACACATGTCGTTTCACTGCATAAACAACCAAGCTGTCATACAAATCTTGGTTTCCTTTTTGTTAATTGATCTGTCACATGCCATTAAACTTGACTCATGGAAGCACAGTATAGTGGACTGATTGTTGAGACAGTGAGCTCCACTCCTGCCCATGCCCCTAATCTTAATGCTGTATAAGGCATGTCATTTAGACAAAACATTCAAATTCTCCCACTATGTTAAATCCACATTTGGGAAACCCATTTTTAGGGATTTTCAGGGTTGCTGAGGCCTGCAAATGTGACTGACTTTTACTCATGAAAAATCTAACCTTGTAGAAACTGAAGGGGTTCAACACACTAGATAGTTCTAAACTCACATGCATAGATATTTCAATTAAAAAATGGCATTTTCACCAAAATGACCAGTGGCCTTTAAGTGGACATGATAAGGATTAGGCTTCACCTAGTGCCTTTGTGTCACTGAGGGCAGCAACAACAGAAAATAACCAATTCCTAAACAACACAAAGCAGTGCAGTTCTTCAGGCATGTAATTTGTGAACTCTCACTCTTCTCTTCCCTCCTCCCATTGTACCTTCTGGCTTCTGCATGAGGCAGCTAGAAGGAGCAGCAGCAGGGAACAGTGTGGGCAGTCTGTGCCATGTAGTGCAAGAAATTCTGGGAAGTGGAGTTCACTGCTGCCTGAGAAGGGGTTTCACTCCCCCCCCTTTTTTTTGGTCACCAAACCCATGGCAAGGCAAAA
>NW_017729027.1:24272066-24273124 GCF_001723915.1 Gavialis gangeticus | reverse complement strand
TTCCTAAACAACACAAAGCAGTGCAGTTCTTCAGGCATGTAATTTGTGAACTCTCACTCTTCTCTTCCCTCCTCCCATTGTACCTTCTGGCTTCTGCATGAGGCAGCTAGAAGGAGCAGCAGCAGGGAACAGTGTGGGCAGTCTGTGCCATGTAGTGCAAGAAATTCTGGGAAGTGGAGTTCACTGCTGCCTGAGAAGGGGTTTCACTCCCCCCCCTTTTTTTTGGTCACCAAACCCATGACAAGGCAAAAAAAAAAGAGAAAAGGCTGATTTCAGTGGCAAAAAATGGGGTTATCTCTTCTTCCAGCACCCGTAATCTCCACCACCACTCTACAAAACTGTGATTCCAAGAACACCTTGCATATCATGACACACACTGTCTACTTCCTGCAGATGAAAAGTACATGTTGAGTGGAGGAGGGGAGGGAGAGGCACTCCCTCCCCGTTTTCTGTCACCCATCCTTTTAGCACCCAGAGCATGTGCCTTGTTTGTCCAACCAATATTATATTAGTGCAGTCCATTTAAACACTGAAAAAGAACAAGGCTCCCCAAGTCCCTTACTAGAGATTTACAGAGGGATAAGCAATGAACTAGACAAGGATGTGTTTACTGGCAGATACATATATCCATGAACTGCCCCACGGCCCGCATCTGGGACACAGCAGAGAGGATCCGAAAGTTTATCCAGCCCTCCAACTACTACCCTATGCTCCTTGTCCATGTGGGCATGAGTGACACAGTTTAGAGCAATCCCAGGCAGGGGGACTACAGGGCTCTGGGAGTGGGGCTTAGGGGGTTCAGGATGCAGGTGGTCTTTTCCTCACTTCTCCTGGTTGTGGGTCATGGGCTGAGGAGGGATAGATGGGTCAAGGCAGTCAACCAAATACTGCAGTGCTGGTGTCATCGTGAAGGCTTCGGCTTACATGATCACAGTCCACTCTTCAGTGAGAGAGGCAGTGGTCTGCTAGGGACAGACAGCCTCTACATCACTTCACTGGGAAGGAAGCTCTTCTCATCCAGACTGGCTGAACTGCTCAACTGGGTCTTAAACTTAAGC
>NW_017729027.1:24262098-24267066 GCF_001723915.1 Gavialis gangeticus | reverse complement strand
CATCACTTCACTGGGAAGGAAGCTCTTCTCATCCAGACTGGCTGAACTGCTCAACTGGGTCTTAAACTTAAGCTGGCCAGGGTTCGGGGGATTATAGCCACTGTAAGCCCACTGGACAACCCTTGTAAATCCAGGAGGCTAAGGCACTTAAGGGAACCCACCCCTACCCTAGCCCCAGAACAATCTGTGGGGAAGGCAGAGGCCCACAATGGGACACTTGCTTGCCTGTACACCAATGCCAGGAGTTTGGGGAATAAACAAAAGGAACTGGTCCTCCTGCTAAATAAGAATGACTATGACCTCATAGTGATAATGGAGACCTGGTGGGACTCCTCCTATGACTGGGCCACAGATATAGATGGCTATACCCTGTACAGGCGAGATCGTACAGATAAAAGGGGTGGGGGTGTAGGTCTCAATGTCAAGAACAGCTACACATCCCTGAAAATTTACATTGGCACCCAGGATGAATGACTGGAGTCTCTATGGGTTAAAATATGTGGGGAACCTGGCACAGGGGACATCATGGTAGGAGTTCATTACAGACCTCCTAACCAGAAACAAGAGCAGGACCAGGAATTTGCCAGGGAACTGGCTGAGGTTGCACGCTTTTGGTGAATGGTTGCCATGGGAGACATTAACTACCAAGACATTTCATGGGAAGAGCACTTGGCCAAATCAATCAGTCGCAAAGCTTTCTCACGTGCATGGATGAGCTCTACCTGACTCAAGAAGTCTATGGGCTGATGAGAGGTAAAGTGTTACTGGACCTGATACTGGCCAAAGGGGATGACCTAGTCAGTGGACTAAGAAACGATGGAAATCTGGGTGATAGTGACCATAAGCTGATCACCTTTAATATCCATCGCAAAGCTGGAAAATCAGTCAGCAATACGGAAGTCCTCAACTTCAGGAAAGCTGACTCCAACAAGCTCAGGAGGCTCATTGTCAAGGCCCTAAGGGACCATGACTCAACAGGAAGAGGAGTCCAAAAGGAGTGGTTGCTCCTCAAGGGAGTGATCCTGACAGCACAAGGGATGGCCATCCCATCTTGGAGGAAGGGTAGCAAAGAGCACAGCAGCCCCCTTGGCTCAGCAGGCAACTTGAGGACTGTCTACACCTCAAAAGACAGACTTATAAAGGATGGAAAGCTGGAATTACCACCAAGGAGGAGTAGTCATCACTGGTCCGTACCTGCAGGGAGCGCATCAGGAAAGCCAAGGCTGCGACCAAACTCCATATGGCTTCACATATTAAAGGTAACAAAAAGTCCTTTTTCAGATATGTAGGGAGTTGGAAAAAAGCAAGGGTAACATTGGATCCCTGCTGAACCAAATGGGACAGCTGGTAACCGACACCCAGGAAAAGGCTAATCTGCTTAATGGGTACTTTGCGTTGGACTTTCATCAGTCCAATGGGACAGCCCTGCCTAGCAAGATGTGGGACGGCCAGGGTGAGGCTATATTTATACCCAGCATTGGTGTTGTTCTAGTAAAGGATCACCTTGAGAGGCTGGACACCTTCAAGTTAGCTGGTCCTGACAGATTACACCCTAGAGTACTCAAGGAGCTGGCAGGTGTCATAGCCCAGCCATTGGCAAAAATATTCGAAAACTCATGGCACTCAGGTGAAGTACCTGAGGACTTGAAGAAGGCCAACGTGGTACCCATCTTCAAGAAGGGGCAGAAAGTAGATCCCAGGATTTACAGGCCAATCAGCTTGACCTCAATCCCTGGTAAGATTCTGAAGAAAATTATCAAGGAGACCCTTCTGGATTAGCTGGTTGAGGGCAATGTCCTGAGGGACAGCCAGCACAGGTTTGTCATGAGTAGGGGCCTGACCAATCTCATCTTCTTCTACAGCCAGGTGACATATCACCTGGACAAGGGAGAAGAGATTGACATCATATATCTGGACTTTAAAAAAGCCTTTGATCTGCTGTCACATGATCTCCTCATGGAAAAATTGGCCAACTGTGGCCTCAGCTACACCACAGTCTGATGGCTGAGAAATTGGCTCTGAGGTTAGACCCAGAGAGTAATAGTCAATGGAAGCAAATCATCATGGCACTCTGTGACCAGTGGTGTCCCTTAAGGCTCTGTCCTTGGACTGGTTCTCTTTAACATCTTTATCAATGATGTGGATATTGGTGTCAGAAGCACACTGGCTAAGTTCACCAATGACACTAAACTTGGAGGCATAGTGTCCACACCTGAGGACAGGCTGACTTGGATAAACTTAGTAAATGGGAAGATACAAACCTGACGGCATTCAATACAAATAATTGTAAAGTACTTCACCTCAAGGAAAAAAAATGGCAGCATACTTATAGGCTCAGCAGTGCTATGCTTGCTAGCATCACTGTTGAAAGAGACTTGGGGATCATAATTGACCACAAGATGAACATGAGCCACCAATGCAACATCACAGCTGGTAAAGCAAACAAAATCCTGGCTCACATCCATAGACACTTCTCAAGTAAATCTCAGGATGTCATCCTCCCGCTGTACTCAACCTTGGTGATGTGAGAGAGTGCTCATGCTGAGCAAGGCCTAGCACAAGGAATGAAGCACTGAAACTCCCAGAATGCTTCAAGGAGGTTGAGAAGTCAGCGATTGACATTCTGGTGATCACTATCTGACCCTTGAATAAAAATGCTGACATGATAAAAATTGCAAGCAAGCAGCTTTTTTGTTAAAATAGGAAACCGCACTGCTAAACCGCAATGACAAAAATAACTGCATATTATACAAGCAAAGTCTGGAAAATGTTGTAGTTAGGTCATTAAGAATTAACATAAGAAGCGTAAAAATTATAATAAAGAGCGTGTCACCTGATATTATAACATAGATGAGTTAACTGGTAACCAATAGAAGTAAGAATTAGAAATGCATATGTATATGTGTTATCACTACAAAAGTAATAGTAAAGTTATGTTAAATGCCTCACTCAGACAGAGTGGGGACAGTTTTGTATCTTTTGTCTAAAAAAAGATAAGGGACTCCTTTTAAATGAGCTGTTGACCAGTTCTGAAACTACTGAATCGGGCAGCCGCACCTAGCCTTCATGTTAGAAAGCAAGGGCTTGATTTGGGAACCTCGTGAACCAACAGACCTCCTTAGTTTATGACTTTGTGAAACAATAAAAGTTTTAAATTGAACATCCAGGTCTGAGCCTGTGCTTAATTCAGTCCTTATATAATTCGGCATGAACTCTCACAGGTGAGGCCACAGCTGGTGTACTGCATCCACAATTCTGGGCTCCACAATTCAAGAAGGTTGTCAAGAAGCTTGAGAGAGCACAAAGGAGAGCCACACGCATGATCAGAAGGCAAGAGAGTTGGCCTTATGAGGAGAGACTGAGAGTCATGGGACTCTTCAGCCTGGAAAAGCGCAGGCTCAGACAGGGCCTGGTGGCTGCTTATAAGTACATAAGGGATGTGCATCAGGATCTAGGGGAACATCTGTTCACCAGAGCGCCCCAAGGGAAAACAAGAACCAACAGTCATAAACTCCTTCAAGACCATTTTAGACAGGACATAAGAAAATATTTCTTTACTGTCTGAAGCCCCAAGACCTGGAATAGATTCCCTCCAGAAGTGGTGCAGGCACCTACTCTGGACTCATTCAAGAAATGCTTGGGTGCGTATCTTGCTGCGATCATTTTACCCTCGCTGACTTCCTGCCCCTGGAGCAGGGGACTCGACGTGATGATCTTTGAGGTCCCTTCCAGCCCTAACATCTATGATATCTATGAAATAACAAGCAACGAATGTATACAACTTCAATGAGAAACTATTTTTTCTTTTTATTCAGTCAGTGTATTTTACAGTGGCCTACATTTTTGTAGGAATTTTACTTAAGTGTTTCTCATCTCAAAAATATGTAAAAGCACTCAGTTTTGTTTACCTGCTGCCTCTTTCTGAAGATTTAAAATCCCAGCACCTTTGTTTTTAAGTCAGCGAGAGCATTCCACTTGCAAAACCGGAATAATACCATGTAATTCATGCACCCACTTGCCATATTATGTGAACCATACGCTACTTATGTCATAATGAATTGCATAAGTTTCCTTCTCCTCCTACCTGTATCCCTGCATGCTATATCCAATATAACTAGATGAAGGTTGAAAGTTGATGTACAGAGGGACTATATCAGTGTTTTAGAACATGTGTTTTGAAGCAACATAACTGAAAGCAAACTTTTACACAATCATTCAAAGACAGTTGGTTTTACATTCACTTTAAAGCTTCTTGAATTTTGCTTAATAAAATACATCTACTTTCAGCTTCCCCACCCCCAAACCTATTTTTGGAAAAAGCATACTGTGAGTCAAAGTTCAGGACTATTAGCACCTCTGATTCCTTCTTTTGGTCCCACAGAGTACAGCTCTTCACATCTCAGCCTTCCACATTTACAGCCCTTAAATGGAATACCATTATGTCTTCACTGAAAAATTATGATTGCAGAATGAATAGGCATAGTCAAACTGCTTTATTCTGTACAGTTTGAATTTTGATAGTCATATAACCATAGCTAGACAGGTTTTAGTGTGTCCTCTGTGGATCTGTCCTGCATACAGCAAGCATATGCCAAAGTCTTTGCTACAGTGACTTCTCTTTATCAGTTCCTAGCTAGATGAATGCTAATCTCAGTTTATACATGTTGCAATTACACCACTGACTACAATATAGGCATACTCTCAGACCAGGCATTGGGTTATGGGATCTTGTGTACTGCTGTACTCAGTAAGCTCAACTAAACTTGATAATCTTTGGTTTTTCCTTCAAGAGCTGTGACAAGTGGCTAATACAGTATTCCAGAACAACCTTTTCACAACAGAAGATTGATGAAGTTTGGGGGTGCATGTGCACCGCTGAGATTGCTTGTGCCCCCCCCCCCGAGAGAAGGACTGGTAGTACTTCTGCCAGTGGTGGTGATCGGCCACTGGGGAAAGGGGGGAGGGGCT
>NW_017729027.1:24261571-24261995 GCF_001723915.1 Gavialis gangeticus | reverse complement strand
CCCCCCCCCCGAGAGAAGGACTGGTAGTACTTCTGCCAGTGGTGGTGATCGGCCACTGGGGAAAGGGGGGAGGGGCTGATGGGGCTCAGCTCACCCAAATGCCGAGGCTACCCACTACAGGCTGCTGGGGGGGGGTACCAGGCTCACAGCTGGCCCAGCACAGCAGGCAGGTAGGTAAGCTTTCTTTCTTTATTTTCTGGGCTTGGTGGGGGGGTGGGAGAAGATCAAGACCCCCACAGTGCAGCAGGGAGAAGGGTAGGGGCAGGGCCAAATCATTCACTCCTGCCCCTGCCCCGATCTCTGCTGCACTGTGGGGATTGTCCCATGACCTGGCCCAGGCAGGGCCCCATTCATGAAGAATGAGGCCCTGGCCAGGCCAAATCATGGGGCAGGCCAGATTATGGGGCAACTGAAGCCAGGTGGC
>NW_017729027.1:24255323-24256571 GCF_001723915.1 Gavialis gangeticus | reverse complement strand
CTCCCTGCTGCACTGTGGGGATTGTCCCATGACCTGGCCCAGGCAGGGTCCCATTCATGAAGAATGAGGCCCTGGCCAGGCCAAATCATGGGGCAGGCCAGATTATGGGGCAACTGAAGCCAGGTGGCTCCTGCTGCTGTGTGCACTGCAGGGGAGCCTGAGGAGGGAAGGCACATTCCCCCAGTCCCTTGGCTCCAATGCACTATGGCCCTCGACGAGCCACTGGGTTCTGATTGCCCCACAACCCGGCTTAGTCAGGGCCCCATTCATGGTGAATGGAGCCCCAGCCAGACCAGGTCATGAAACAAGCAGAGCCTGGTGGCTTCTGCAGAGTCACAGTACCAGAGAGCCAAGGGGGACACATGTCCCTCCCCCACCTTCTTTGCATAGGGCAAGGGCAGGCTGCAGCTGTGAGGAAAGCTGGACTCTGCCTGCTCCGCACCTTGCTACAGCCTTTGAAAGCAGCACAGCACAGCACCATGTGTCTCACTACCCAGCCCACCCACCAGCAGGACACACATGCCAGTGCGCTGCTTTCAAAGGCTGCAGCAAGGCAGGAGCAGGCAGAGTCCAGCTGACCTCAAAGCTGCAACCTGTCCTTGCCCTGTGCAAAGATCGGGGGGGGGCATGTGCCCCCCTTGGCTCCCCAGCACCACTACTCTGCAGGAGCCATCGGGCTTTTCCTGTGAATGACTTAGATGGGGCAGGGTGGGACATTGGTCCCAGGGCCTGTCTCTTCCAACCTGGCAGTGCAGCTGAGGCTGGCCCTACTTCAGCTCCAGGCCCCCGTGGGCAGTGTGGGCCTGAGGCCAGACCAGGGTCGGTTCAGGGAGTCAGCAAAGGCCACTGCAGGGCTGGGGGGCAGTGGATGCCAGCATGGGTGCAGCAAACTCTGGCCCCAAGCCCAATCCCTGCCCAGGGCCAGCCCCAGCCTTGCTCCCTACTCCCCTATGGCTCTTTCCCCTTCCCCTGTCCCTCCCCCGACAGACTTTTGCATAGGAGAGGAGTATGTGCACATGCTTGTGCTCAGCCCCCACCCCAATTTTTTTCATCCCTCTGCCCCCAGGCCCCTGGTCAGTGATCAGCTACTGGGAGACCACCCCCCCCAGTCAGCAGTTGGCCACTGTTGCCCTGCCAGTATTAGGAGGCATCAGTTGCCCATGCAACAGAATGTTGCTCTATCTTAACAAGAGATGATTATTGAAATAATGGAAAAACTATATGTATACCAGTCTTAGCTAAGATTTA
>NW_017729027.1:24244897-24250323 GCF_001723915.1 Gavialis gangeticus | reverse complement strand
GCTGCCGAGCATGTGGGCCTCTCCCCCCACCCCAATTTTTTTCATCCCTCTGCCCCCAGGCCCCTGGTCAGTGATCAGCTACTGGGAGACCACCCCCCCCAGTCAGCAGTTGGCCACTGTTGCCCTGCCAGTATTAGGAGGCATCAGTTGCCCATGCAACAGAATGTTGCTCTATCTTAACAAGAGATGATTATTGAAATAATGGAAAAACTATATGTATACCAGTCTTAGCTAAGATTTAGGCCTTTCTTACTCTGTATCATCCATCTTTTGATGTCAGAGAGTTCCCCAATAGTTTCTGCCTTAGTATTCCCCTTAACAGTCTCTTTTCCTTAAGAGAGTGTCTTAGAAATGAGGAATTTGTGTCTGAAAGACCCAATAAAGGCCTAGGATTGAGGATTTAAATGAACAGGTTTTCATGGTTCCCCAAATGTTTCCATAACATGTAAATATCAGGGTCAGTTCCTCCACCCCTTTCCTGGTTTCTTTCTTTTCTCCAAAGCCAGTAGTCAATTAACATAATATATTAATACACAATGACTGGCTTAATATACAGAATTCATAATCTATTACAGGCAACTTCAAATCCCTCCCAAGAGATACATTAAACATCAATCTCTTGAGTGGATTAAATCTCTATTCTTTTCTGGATAGGCTCTTATACTATGCTCATTATCACAGTATCTGACCTTCCAGTACCTTAAGCAATGTGACTAAAATCTCTCATGCATGGGTCAACCTTCTTTATGTGATTATTACTACTTATACTGCAGGCAATCCCTAGGATGAATAATCCTCTCTACAGCTAAAATGCTAATTTAAAAATCTCATGTTTAATAATAGCACTAGGGCACTAACCTCTAGGACTGCAAATTCCCATCCATCTTGATTACTCAACGTACAGCAGTTTCCTGGAGCAATTCTCCATTTACTTTAATGTGTGAAACCTGCTATTCTCCTAAGTCACAGCTTTAAAACTCCCCATCTTTATCTGCACTGTTCTTTCCTCCTTTGTGTCAATTTGAAACCTGCTCTAAAAGAATATCAACAGAACCTTCCATTTTCAAGTCTTGGAGTGAGAGCTTTTCTCTCATCTTTCACATCATTAATGACTTTAAATACAGTTTTTAGAGAATTTCAAAATATGCACTACCTTCCGGATAAATTTCCCTACACAAACAGATGTCCATATTTAGGTACTTGTCTATGATTTTACTATGGCTTTTATTCTGAGCTATAAATATTTAAATTAAAAAAAAAGAAAAATACTCATAAAGGAAGCACAACCTTATCCAAGATTTAACATCAAAGTTAGCAAAATAAAAATAAATCTTCAGTCAGCTGTTCTCATGATGAAAGGCCAAAGAAATTCTGGAAAAAAAAATAATTTCAGGTTAAAAAGGACAAGATTTATTTTAGCTGAAGTTAACTCTTCCATTATTCTCTTTAGTTTTTCTAAGGATCCCAGAAATGAATTTTTCATGGATATATACATTTTGTTAGTAGTCTCAATTTTTACTAACAAAGATTATGAGATGTAATATCTCCCTCACTAATATAAGGAAATGTTTGTTTTAAAAGTTTAAGGGCTTCATGATACTACCAATGTTATTCTTGAAGTACTCTCAAAATTATCTTTAATTTCAGTCATGTAGGCTTGGCCCTATGCTGATAAAAATGGAGTTAACATTTTGCATTCTTCTCCTTAATAGTGAAAACATATCCAGATATAACTGGCATGAATTGGAGGTATGACTTGGAAGGATATATATAGCAAAACATGGTTTTATATGAAGGCTATTCTGTATTTGCTATTCTGTGAGCACGTCTACAGATGCCCCTGTGGTGCCATTGTCGCAGCACTGTCATTTAGCACTTCCTTTACAAAGTACTAAATAATGGCACAATAGCAACCGCTACTGCACCATGCTGGCACCACATGATTCCTTTTAGCACCTGCTTTGCTGTAGTGATGCATTATAGTGTGAGAGCACATCACTATTGTAATGTAGCTACGGCATCATGGTTTGTGCCTGCTAATACTACGTCACCATAGTGTGTTGCTACAGTGACATAGCTTCTCTTGTAGATGCATCCTGTGACTATTCTTGTGTAATTGTATTAAGTTTATCTTGGAACTGGAAGAAAATATATTCTACTACCTTTTCTGCTATAAAAGAAGTACCAAGTTAGAAAGTGAAGTTATATTATGGATAGATAATATTCTGAAATAAAATCATTTATTATTTTACTTGAACTTTTACAAGTGCCACAATGGACAAAGATTTGTAGTAGGAGTCAAGAAATGTAAGAATGTTGGTAGATTCTTCTGTTTTTGTTCTGTTTTCTACCCTGTTGACCTATCACTATACTCTCCATAACTTTAACATTCTAACTAAAGCAGATTGAAAGCTCTTCACCAGAACTTATTTTAAGCCATTTTTTCTGTTTAATGAAGACATAAAAAGCCCAGTGGCTTACTGAATAAAGAGAATATTTAATTTTTGTAATTTCTTTGGCATAGAAAAAAAACCTTGTTTCCTGACAAACTCTAACTCCAAAGCAGTTTACAAAACTAGTATGGGTAAAATTTCAAAATGTGTCAGATCTAAGAGTGTGGTCTACTGCACATAATATGCTTTTGTAATCGCTCAAAAAAGGGCAAATAAACAGGAATGTTTTTTATGGGAAGTCAAAGTAGTTCCGGAATAACATTTTAGAATGTTCTGGAATGTAGGGCTTTTTGGGCTACATTAGAAATCTAAATGAAAACTACAGATCAGTCAGTAACCTTTTACCTGTCTTCCTTCGGTGGTATTCCAGTATAATTTCATTGGTATCAATGGGTTTACTCAGGGTAAAATTACATTGGTAAATTAGGCTTTCTAGATACATTTCTGGTAATCTCTAGGGCATGTTTCTTCCTTAACAATGGATGGGTTATATAGCATACATATCCTGTTAATATTTTTGTCTGTCATAAATATAAAATTACTTCAATGTATTTTATAGTATAGAAAGGAAAATTATACCACTTTCCTTCACATTTGCAGTTTGAATATCTTTGTAAAAAAAATAAGAGTGCAAAAGTTCTTGTAAAAACAAATGCACAGAGAAAGATATTAATAGTTATCTAATGTAATTTTTAAAAACTTATATTAATCAGGAAAAAAATGACCAAATCAGGCATGCTGGGATGTTTGGAATCAAGTGGTATATACACTACTTAAAAAATAAACTTTAAATTAGTTCAACCTTAAAACACTTCAAAGGCAGAGTAGAAATCCTAACCTCATTGAAGCTAATGATATCAATGACCATTAGCTTCAATCAGGATGGAATCTAAACTTAAGAGCTGAATTTTTTACAACATCATGTTATCTAGTTTAATATTTGTGATCAGCCCTAATCTTAGATTAGTATTTCTTAACTGTAGTTTCCTCAAAGTAGCATAATGAATACACTCTTATATTGTGCTAACTAGCATATATATATATATATAGTTCCTGGGTTGAGGGCTACAGAGGAAGGAAAAAAAACCCACAGTACATTCCAATCTCACCATGAGGTATGAACAAATACAATAAACATTTATAAGTAGTTTAATGTAGAGTCATGGCTGAACTAATATTGATATATGAAAATTCAGGAACAAGGAAAAATGCATCATAAAATCCACTCTTGCTTTAGATTTAGATAGCTTATGATCATTTATTTGTAATTGAAGGAACCAAAGACCTAATATGTTACAGAATTGAATGCATATTGAGTAGTTATATACCTGCTTTTTCCAAAAATAAAAATAATAATACACCTGAACCTTCATTATACTTGTGTTTAAGTTTATTAAATGGTAATGGACTGCATTTCTTAATTGCTTACCAGCAGACAGTGTAGTATAAATGACTTGTTTGCACTAGTAATATTAGCTGAATGATTTCAAACCTAAGCCAGATCTTTCCATACTTAGTAACTCAGACACCAGCTTCCCTGGTCTGTTGAAGACCTTTTCTGCTTTTTAGATAAATCTAAGCACAAATGTCCATGAACTGTCTAAAGATTCTTTGTGATTTCTCCCTGCAGTGGGGGAGAAAGACATAATGGATGGGATAGAAATAGTGATGGTGACAGAGCTGTGCAACATGTAATCAACTATAGGCTGTGTAAATTCAAATCATCCTGGATAATTATTTCAAATTTGTTTTCCTGGGAGAAAAACTGACCTGTACAGAATTTCGATAAAAGAAGCAAAGAACCATCAGTGTGGACATTGGGCAGATCACGCAGCCCAGCATAGAGATTTGCAGTCTTTTTTTTTTTAATTAACATAGCCAGGGATCATAAGGATCAGGGAAGGTGGGGCAGGGTCTGTCCTGTGTACAAAAGAGTGCTCCAGCATTCCCTCCCCAATGCTATTTTTGAACCCAGCTAAGGTTGGACAAGTAGTATACTTGTATACTTCCCTATACCCAAGAGCTGCAGTGTGATTCAGGCAGGGAATGAATTAAAGACAAAACACTCCCCCTATGTGCTTCAACATTGGGTTTTTCCAGCCTGAAGTACTCAGAGGGCATGTTGTGCTACCCACTTATCTGGGATTGACATATGCTTTTCTTCATCCTGTGAAAGGGATAAGAGGAGAACCAGCAAAGAACATTTGGATTTTTGAGGAGGGAGTGAGCATGTGCTGCCTGTACAGATCATAGAATTATAGAATCATTGGAACATAGAAAATTAGGGTTGGAAGGGACCCCAGCAAGTCATCTAGTCCAATCCCCTGCTCAAAGCAGGATCACCTCCAACTACATCATTCCAATCATGTCTTTGTCAAGATGGGCCTTAAAAACCTCCAAGGATGGAGAGTTCACCACCTCTGTGGGTAGCTTGTTCCAGTGCTTCACCACCCTCCTAGTGAGAAAGTTTTTTCCTAATATCCAACCTAAACCACCCTTCCTGCAACTTGAGACCATTGTTCCTTGTTCTGTCATCTGTCACCATTAAGAACAGTTTCCCTCCATCCTCTTTGGAACCACCATTCAGGTAGTTAAAGGCTGCTATCAAATCCCCTTTCAGCCTTCTAGTTCTCAAACAAACACGCCCAGTTCCCTCAGATGCTCATCATAAGTCATGTGCCCTAGCCCCCAAAACATTTTTGATGTCATCCACTGGACTCTCTCCCACTTGTCCCCATACTTTCTATAGTCAGGGACCCAAAACTGGACATAATCTAATGCTGTAGATGTGGCCTTACCAATGCAGAATAAAATGGAATAATTACTTTCCTTGATCTGCTGGCAATGCTCCTAGTAATGCAATCCAGCATGCTGTTTGCTTTCTTGGAAACAAGGGCACACTGCTTACCCATATTCTTCTTATTGTCCACTTTAACCCTCAGGTCCATTTCTGCAGAGCTGCTGCTTAGCCAG
>NW_017729027.1:24238852-24239897 GCF_001723915.1 Gavialis gangeticus | reverse complement strand
GGGCACACTGCTTACCCATATTCTTCTTATTGTCCACTTTAACCCTCAGGTCCATTTCTGCAGAGCTGCTGCTTAGCCAGTCCATCCGCAGGCTGTAGCGGTAAATGGGATTTTTCCATCCTAAGTGCAGGATTTTGCTTTTGTCCTTGTTGAACCTCGTGAGATTTCTTTTGGCCCAATCCTCCAATTTGTTTAGGTCACTCAGAATCCTATCCTTCTTTCCTGTATATTTACTATACCCCCCAGCTTGGTGTCATCTATGAACTTGCTGAGGATGCAATCTATCTCATCTTCCAGATTGTTAATGAAGCTATTGAACAAAACCAGCCCAAGGACTGACACCTGGGGCACTCCCCTTGATACCGGATGCTGACCAGACACTCAACCATTGATTACTACCCATTGAGCCCAAAAATACAGTCAGCTTTCTCTCTACCTTACAGTCCATTCATCCAACCCATACTTCCTCAGCCTGCTTGCAAGAATGTTTCATAGTTTCATTGTTGGTATTGTCAGAAGGGACCTGAGCAGATCATCAAGGCTGACCCCCTGCCATGGGCAAGAAAGAATGCTGGGATCAAATGACCCCAGCTAAGTGATTATATAGCCTCCTTTTGAAGACCCCCAGAGTAGGAGTGAGCACCATTTCCATTGGAAATGGCTCCAGATCCTAGCCGCCCTGACTGTGAAGTAATGCCTCTTGATACCTAGCCTGAATCTACTCTCTGTCAACTTATGGCCATTATTCCTTGTTACTCCAGGTAGGGGTTAGGGGAACAAGGACTCTCCCATTCTCTGCAGGTCCCCCTTGGCCAGTTTATAGATGGCCATCAGATCCCCACTCAGCCTTCTCTTGTGGAGGCTGAACAGGTTCAGGTCCCATAGCCTTTCCTCGTAGGGCCTGCCCTGCTGCCTCCTGATCATGAGAGTGGCTCTCCTCTGGATCCTCTCGATGCTGGCCACATCCCTCTTGAAGTACAGCACCCAGAGCTGGACACAGTACTCCATTTCAGGCTGGACATAAGGAAGAACTTCCTTACTGTCC
>NW_017729027.1:24231789-24233852 GCF_001723915.1 Gavialis gangeticus | reverse complement strand
ATAAGGAAGAACTTCTTTACTGTCCAAGCCCCCAAGGTTTGGAATAGATTGCTGCTGGAGGTGGTTCAAGCACCTACTTTGAATGCCTTCAAGAGACATTTGGATGTTTATCTTCTGGGATCCTATGATCCCTGCTGACTTCCTGCCCCTGGGCCAGAGGGCTGGACCCGATGATCTTCCGAGGTCCCTTCCAGCCCTGGTGTCTATGAATCTATGAATCTATGAAAGCAGAATGCCAAATGTCATTATACCACTGTAAATACATGTGATCTCAAAGGTCATCTCAAGTGTCAAAGCTGATTGTAGAGTATCTATTTCTAAACCAAGGATAGAGGATCCCAGAGCCACCTGGAGAAACCAAGCCGCCGGGACCCTTCCATTTCCAGACCGTGTCAGGTTCTCCAGGTGCAAAGCCCACCCCTCAGCAGAGGATATCCATCCCATGGCAAACCCTCTGGCTCAAAGAGCTCTCCTGGACCACCACCTTTGAGGCCTTCAAGGTCTTGGTGGCCTGGCTCACAGAGGAGCTCTCACTGGCACCCGCCGAACCTTGGGGAAGCAACAACAACAGACCAATGATGCGATCAGGCTACAGAGGCGATCCAGGCACCAGCACTATGACCCAGTTGTAGCCTCCTGGATTTAGAAGCTGTACTTGGCCAACTGTCCCAAGGCGGCGAGAGAGATCCTGGAGGGACCCTCAGCTTTCTGCCAGGTCCCCCAGGAGACTGTTTAATTATTTCAACAGGATCTTCAACTCCCCAGCAGAAGCCGCCACTCCACACCCTTTGACTGTCGAAGCACTGATCCCTGTCCCCCTGACAGAGGGGTTTGAGGATGCCTTCACACCACAGGAAGTGGAAACTTCAAGAGAAACAGGGACATCACCCAGAGCAGGGACGGTATCAGGTACAGTCTCCTCAGAAAACATGACCCAGGCTACCTTGTTCTTTCTGTTTTTTCCAGCAGAGAGTTCTGGCATACGCCCACCATCTGGAAGAGGGCCAGGACAGTACTCATTCACAAAAAAGGGAGATGCAACTGTCCCGGGCAACTGGAGACCCATCACCCTGTGCTCCACTGTCACCAACCTTTATACCATCTGCCTGGCAGCCCGCATCACTGACTGGGCAGTGACTGGTGGAGCCATCAGTCAGAGCCAGAAGGGCTTCATGTCAACAGAGGGCTGCTATGAATACAACTTCACCCTCGGATCACCCAGGAAGCAGTGGGTGGTGGTGTGGCTGGACATCTCTAATTCCTTCAGCTCCTACCAGATGGCATCATTGACCTGATGTGAGAGCTCTACGATGGATGAACCACAACAATCCGCACCACCGATGGAGAGATTGCAGCGATCCCCATCCAGTTGGGGGTGAGACAGGGCTTCCCCCTCAGCCCCATCATCTTCAGCCCAGCCATGGAACTGCTCCTTCAAGCCATGGCAGGAGGCCCAGTGGGCTCGACTTGTAGGGCCAGAAGTTGAGCATCCTGGCCTATGTCGACGACCTCAATCTCCTCGCCCCCGACACCACCCAGCTGCAGCAGATGCTGGACGTGAGGCAGTTAGGTGGATGGGCCTGCACTTCTCCCTGCAGCTAGCCCTGCACGCCGACTGTGTCACCATGACACCCCTCACGAGGACCTTCCTAGAGCGGTTCCTGAAGGACACCATCTGAAACAAGTACTCTGGCTACCTGAGGGCCAAACCTGACCAGGGCAAGGTCTATGACATCACCTCGAAGGAGGACTTCAGCAACCACTTCATGCCCAGATGGAGTTTCACGCGCTTCGTGGACTTGCATTTCCTCCACTGCACCCGCCTCAACTGCCTGCCTCTGAATGGGGCCATTCAATTCAGCCACTGGGACAAGAGGTGCTGATGGTGTGCCTACATGGTAGAGACCCTCTCCTATATGCTGTGCAGCTGAAGGCCATGTGCCAGAGCCTGGCAGCTCTACCACAATGCTGTTCAGGACCTCCAGGTGAAGGCTATCCTGGCCGCAGCGGGGAAGATCTCCATGAACCGCACCATCCCAGGCTGCAAGAGCCAGATGCGACCT
>NW_017729027.1:24223972-24226789 GCF_001723915.1 Gavialis gangeticus | reverse complement strand
GGGGAAGATCTCCATGAACCGCACCATCCCAGGCTGCAAGATCCAGATGCGACCTGACATTGTGATCACCAACGAAGATGCCAAGAAGGTTGTGATCATGGACGTGGCCATCCCCTTCGAGAACCAGCACCAAGCCTTCACCAACACCCAGGCTTGCAAGTGGGAAAAGTGCACCCAGCTGGCCGACATTCTGGGGGTCCACGGCTATGACTTGACAGTTGATGCGCTCATTGTGGGAAGGCTTGGAGCCTGGGACCCCAGCAATGAGAGTGTCCTGCATGCCTGCCATGTCTCCCTCCATTGTGCCAAACTGATGTGCTGCCTCATGGTGTCCAACACCATCCACTGGTCCCGTGACATCTACATGGAACACATCACGGGTCACCGCCAGTACTCCAACCCCACCAGACGGACTGCCACCGGACTGGACCCAGAGGTGACTGCCTGAACCCCCCTCTGCACCAAATGGACTTCACTTTGAGAGGATTCTTCAGCAACAGACCACCCCGGTCCACCCAAAGAGGACCCCCATGATGAGACTCTATATGGACTGAGACACTTCCTTCGACTTACTTCCTCCACCATTGCAGACCATTGTATGGGTTTATGTGTATCTATCTTCTTTCTCTCTCAGTGTTGTGAACCCCCTCCCTCCCCTTCCCCCACTCCTCTCCCCCCACTCCTGGGCTTAGTTGGCTAACATTGTATTTTCTCTAATCTAGTTGTGTTTCCCTCCTCACCCCCATCCCTCTAATGTTAGTCCCTCGCTTGGGCGAATTGTATTTCCCTACTGGCTTTGTCATCTTTTTGGAGTCCCAATTATAAAAATCTACTAATAAAATTCTATCTATTTCTAAACCAACTTAACCTATCTAGCCTTTTGAATACCTTGAATGAAGGAGATCCTAAAACTTGCTTAGGCAGTTTGTTCCATTGTCCTACTACTTTTCAAGTAGAGAAAAATTATTGTATTTGATCTAGACCTTATTTGTTGAGTCTACACATGATTGCCTTATACCTTGGCCACGTCTACACAAGACACTGACTGCACAGTAGCCTGTGACTACAGCGCAGAAGTGTAGTGTGGCAAATGCTACTGTGTATTAGTGCCAGTCACAAAAAAGCAGTTCCTCAGTGTCACTGTGCAGTAATGCCTCTTACTGTGCACCAGTCATTTAGTACTTTTATAAACAAGTAATAAATGACTGTGCAGTAATGACTGCGCAGGCACTGTCTCATGTAGATGTGGCCTTTGTGTAGTCATTTACAGCAGCTCTAAATGAATCCAAAGGAAGTTTAATTTATTATTATTATGATTTAGTAGTATTTTACAACCTCTTTGCACTCACTTTAAAATCCATGGTCACAGGTCCATGAGAAAAGAGGAAAAAAGTCACACCCAGTCCCTTTGTTTTTTCCTATACTTAGGGAAAAGTTAAATTTGAGTAATGACAGGAAAAGGCAAGCTGCCTCTCCCCCTGCCCCCCCCCAAAAAAGCCAGGAGCCCTTGTGCAAGGTCGATCTGTGTCCATTACCTCATGGCTGCTGGCATTTAAGCCATTTTTTCATTGTCTTCAAATATATTAAGATTGTGCTCCTGGGTAAATGGGTTTAATACCTCCTGAAAAAGTGCTTTGAATTAAACTGTAGAGTTCTTCTCCCAAATGGAACCTCCCTTACTTTTTCTAGGGTCTTAAATTCACAGCAATGGTAGCAAGGCTAAGCATAGTTCTTTGTTGAGAACATAATAATCAGATGATAACATGAATACTATGTTGTCATACATTTCAAAACATTGCTGTGACTTTTCTTTTCAAGAAAAATTTAGAGCATACTAATTCAATTATTCTTTGTTAGTCTATCTATAGTGCCAAACACAGTTTGATCTTCACGGGGAGCAATCCATGTACCCTTCACTGTTCTTCAGTTTCCACTCCAATTATCTACATTTGTTCTACAAAAACTGCAAGTGTTGTCACTCTCGTTGTCCATGACATTGCCAACATCAAACTTTTTACCACTAAGCATCTGATACATGCAAAGGAAATATTAGCTGACAAACTAAATATTTTATCTCCTCTTTTGCAAAATATGAATTTTGCAGTGGGACTATTCTCTAGAATGAAATAAATTATAGAGTAGCAATTCCCCTGGATGGGAAGGCTTCTTCCGGATCAATTACACAGATTTATTATGGCATTTCCAGCACTGACCTGCTGCTGCATCTTACTATGTAGCTGCAGCATGTCCACTTAGCCACCTGAGAGCTGGCTCAGCTTCCTCCATTGCTTTTGTTTGCCTTACCAGCAAAGGGCAGGGGAGGCTGAGGATGAGACAGGGCCTTGCTGGTCAATAAGAGCACACTGGCAAAGGTCTTTCTGTGGACCTTAGCTCTGCCTGCTTTCCCCCTAAGCTCTGGGATCCCTAGCACCAGCTTGACAGGGACCCCAGAGAGTGCTTCCCATGCTGCCCCCTAAGGTACACTATCCCCCCTTGCTTGGAGTAAAATAGTTAATTTTCCCAGTCACAGTGGTTCATATTCTCACTGGTCACATCTTGTTTTTTCAGATGCTATGAGCCCTCTGTTCACTTAGGGAGCCTTTCTTGCTAGTGCTTTCTCTCCCCAAATCACAGGGCATTATCAGTAGGTCCAGTCCACCACTGTAGGTCCAGCTTAATTAGAGCTGAGATTCACTGTGGTCTTGCATGTGTAAGGTAGTCTTATTGCCTCTCCTCAATGCCTATTCTAAACACCATCTCCCTCATCAATGACATTTCTGGGTCTAGCTTGCCTACTCAGCAGCCCCACTCCCCCCC
>NW_017729027.1:24220629-24223878 GCF_001723915.1 Gavialis gangeticus | reverse complement strand
ACTCAGCAGCCCCACTCCCCCCCACCCCTCACCCCGCATCCTAGCTCATATGCTCAGGAAGCCCTCGGGCCTTGCTTACACCTGCAAAACAACCTCTTGTACCTGGATCACCTGCAAAGCTTACCTGAGTTGTCCCTGCTTCTCCTCTGGCCATCGGGGTTTACTCCTGGCAAAGGTCTTAACTCCAGGCTGGGTGTATCTACATGAGTGCTTTAATGTGCACTGGCGTATTTTAATGCATATTAAAATATCATAGAAAACCATGTGATTTCACTAATGAACATTAAAATAAGCTAATACACCTTTTTCTAGTACCTCATATTGGAGGAACTAAATTTAACATACATTATCAAAAGCACATTAATGAACATCCCCACTGTCTCCTGTGCAAAAGATTAGTCCTTTAGCAAGGCCTCTTGTATACCCTCAGAATACGGTGCAGTTCCCACTAGTGTGCCTATAGTCTTAAAGGTAGACCCCCTTTAAAGGCATGATCCCTTTCTACATAATAGGGGTGGGGATGCCCAATTACACCCCTCTCAGGAAGGGCAGGTGCATAAGGTGTTAAGCTAGTGGGGAATCTGTTGGGTCATGGGAGGGAGAGTGCCTGACTCCATAATGATGGGAATGGGGTTTTGTCACGTGAGCAGGCCTGTGAAGCAGCAAGAGGAAGTGTGGGGCTACAGTGACTTTTTTGGGAATCCAGCAGAGTATCTAGCCAACTCTCTTCACAGAGTACCTGGGTAGCCTTCCTGTTCTTCTATAAGTGGCTCCACTTGAGGATAGCTACTATATTAGAGTGTTTCTATCAACTGGAAGATTATGGTGCTCAAGTGGTGCTCATTCACCATTTAAGCAGGTCTGTAGCAGCATGGCTTGTGCCCTGCACTGAGAGTTCTGAGAATGACCTGTACTGGGGTCAGCCCAAATGGGGCAGGGAAGTACTCAGCTGTCACTGATATACACACCATGTCACTCTCCTTGGGTAGCTCCCTGCCATGTTGAGGGAGATACACCTGACAGAATAGATTCTTCAAAAAGAGAAGTGTTGTGCATGGAGAAAAGAGAATCTCCTTGTCAAATATGCTTCTGTCTGAAGCTTCTGAGCTCAGGTCTGAATTATGATCTTGTCCACTGGGACATGTTATATGTGTGTTTTAGGGCATTGGTGGGGCTGATTGGATGCTCAAAGAGGGGCACTGACCACCCATTACAATTGTTTGGAAATGTTAATAACCATCTTCCTGGCTGATACTTTGATTTACACCTTGGTCATTGCTTGTATTTCCTGGCACCCTCATTTTTGCCTGTCTGCTGAGGGAAATATAACCCCATGCTTAGTTACTGAAACACCTTCCCTTTTAAATCTACGACATATTATAGTCTGAATATATCACATTTTAGATCTATCACTTTTTCCAGAGAACGGTTTTGGAAACATCTCTTAAATTGTTGTTTGTATATGTCTCCACATTTCTCTACATATCTCCTCCTAAAGGGAACTCAGAGGGAAGAGAAAAAATTATAATTACTGAATTTTTGAATAATCTAAAATTTACCTAAGGACTTGCTTATTAATGTTAACAGATAACGAAACTCATAATGGCAATTAATATTTCAAAGTGTATTTTTTGTTAAATTCATTTAATATATATTCAGACAAGTTACTAGTGAAAAGTTAAACTCTTGTTAACATAAATTGATATCATAGGTTTTTTAGCTCTCAGTGGGTTTTTGGTTTTTTTGTTAGCCTTTATCATATATTAACACTTTAACAGCAATTACATTTTTCAAACCGAAACTATTTAGATGTAAATAGAGGTTTTGAATTCCCTACAGGTTGTAGCAACATAGATATAGATTTGAGATTTAAAGACTACTGGGATTCTTCTATGGAACTGCTTTGTTAAATGATTTAGAAGATTCTAGAGAATAGCCACAGAAATGTGGACTGATTCCTGATGACCTACTTCAGTAACTCCTACAGGGATCTGAAATAATGTCCTATGAGAACAATCCTATGAACTGCTAATCTTGAAAAGAAATATTAGTCTTAGATTATGATTTTAAGTTGATTCTTCAATTAATTTGGAAGTCCCAACCTCAGAAATGTTGTAAATTTGGATTAAGCAAAATGGCCAAGATTTTATACTACCTATTCTATCTACTAGACAGTCTACACAAAAAAACTTATATAACATTAGGAAAGTAAACTCTTCTTTTCAGGTATGCACATAGTTCAGCCCTGCTTTCAATGGGCAACTGAGAGTACCAATGGCAGCTAAACCTAATCTGTTCTAAGTAGGTACATAGCTTTCCCATTTTCTCAAAGGGCAGCCCACTGTGCTTCAAAAGCACATAAGCAATGAACAGGGAGTCCCAACAAGCACACAATAAAAAGCACTTAAAATGGTATGTGCGATTTCTTGTCCCTTTGATGAATGTATATATACTATGTGCCTGTATCATCTGAGGTTATGAACTGTCCACAGGGGACATGTTTACCAGACCCAGGACTTAGGAGGAAGCAGTGGACTGACCTATTTTTGGTCCAACCACCTGCTGGTTAGGGAAAAAGAAGAAGTAGGCTATCAATGACCAGGCTACACTCAGGCTCAGAGAGTTTCAACCCACATCTCTCACTTTCCACGAAGTTGTCCTAACCACACAACTATGGGGTCTGAATAGTTCAGGGGGAATAAAAAAACTGGCAATGGGATCCATTCACATAAGTAAGCTGCATGATTACAGCCTCTAATAGTAAATCAGCCATATAAACACTGTATTCTCAAGAAAATGTGTTAAAAATTAAAACAAATTAGTGATAAAAATAAAACAAATGGTGGATAACTAAAGCTTCAGGAACTTTCTGACTTCATGAGATAACATGACCATGTGTGAAAGCTGAACCATTATACTACAAGCCTCTTTCAAAAAGAACAACTTTGGCTTTAGTTTTAGCTTTCTGCACGGATCAACAGATCAATGTAAATTTTTAGTTCATAGATTCATAGATTCATAGATTAAGGGTCGGAAGGGACCTAGTAGATCTTCTAGCCCGACCCCCCGCCAGGGCGGGAGAACAACAAAAAACCCCAAAAAGAGAAACGGGACTCAAACGAGTCCAGCCAGGTAGGCATCCAGCCTCTTCTTAAAGACCCCCAGGGTAGGGGCCAGCACCACTTCCCTTGGAAGTTGGTTCCAGCTCCTAGCCGCCCTAACCGTGAAGTAGTTTTTGCGGATGTCCAA
>NW_017729027.1:24214871-24219970 GCF_001723915.1 Gavialis gangeticus | reverse complement strand
CCATGCTGATTGCCCCTGAGCATCATTTCTGATGCCGGCCCCTCACAAATGTGCTCCTTGATGATCTTCTCAAAGAGTTTCCCCAGGATTGAGGTAAGACTGACGGGCCTATAGTTACCCGGGTCCTCCCTCTTCCCCTTCTTGAAGATGGGGACCACATTTGCTACCTTCCGTTCATTGAAAGGATCTTCAGTGCAAAAAGCTTCACAACTCTACCCATGGTTGTTTTTATTGTGTTCGGATTGCTGCTTCATCGTGTCATAATGTATTACTAGCAATCCCTTAAATTAGAATGCTGAGGAAATTATTGTAATTCAGCATCATTCGATCTACATTATAAATACCTGTAATAAAGTGTTTTAGCATGGTCTTGTTCCTGAGAGGACTTGTTCATGTGGTTCTTCATGCATTACCAATATCACAGAAAACTACATTTGACTAACATTGCCATAACAGCTTTTTTGCCAAAATATTGTCCTACAAGCATGAATACTTCAATCAAAACACTACTCTGATGAAGCATTTTAAATAATTTAGCTTTGGTCCTCCTTTAAATTTTTAGGTTGCTAAGTCTGAAACTTTCATAGTTTCATAGTTTCATAGTTTCGTAGTTAGTAGGGTCAGAAGGGACCTGAGCAGATCATCAAGTCCGACCCCCTGTCATGGCAGGAAAGAGTACTGGGGTCACACGACCCCAGCAAGGTGATTGTCTAGCCTTGTCTTAAAGAACCCCAGGGTAGGAGCCAGCACCATTTCGCTTGGAAGTTGGTTCCAGATCCTAGCCACCCTGACAGTGAAGTAACGCCTCCTGATGTCTCATCTGAATTTACACTCTGCCAGCTTGTGACCATTATTTCTAGTCACTCCTGGTAGTGCTCGGGGGAACAGGGACTCCCCCACTGCCTGCTGGTGTCCTCTGACTAGCTTTTAATAGGCCACTAGATCCCCCCTCAGCTTTTTCTTTTGGAGGCTGAACAGGTTCAGGTCCTGTAGCCTCTCCTCATAGGGCCTGCCCTGCTGCCCCCTGATCATGAGAGTGGCCCTCCTCTGGACCTTCTCCATGTTGTCCACATCCCTTCTGAAGTGCGGCGCCCAGAACTGGATGCAGCACTCTAGCTGCGGCCTGACCAGTGCCGCATAGAGGGGGAGGATCACCTCCTTGGAACTGCTTGAGATGCATCTGTGGATGCATGACAAGGTACGGTTGGCCTTCCTGACTGCATCACCATACTGCCAGCCAATGTACATCTTGGCATCAGTGATGACTCCAAGATCCTTTTCTGCCTCTGCACTGAGAGAAGGGAGTTCCCCAGCCTGTAGGTGTGGTGCTGGTTATTCCTCCTTAGGTGCATCACCTTGCACTTGTCAGTGTTGAATCCCATCCTATTCTCATCCGCTCACCCCTGTAACATGTCTAGGTCCAATTGTAGGCTATTCCTTCCTTCTAGCATGCCCTCATCCCCCCACATCTTAGTGTCACCAGCAAATTTGAACAGGGTGCTTTTTACCTCCTCATCCAAGCCACTGATGAAGATGTTGAGTAGTGTGGGCCTGAGGACCGAGACCTAGGGGACCCCACTGCCCACATCCATCCAGGTCAGAAATGACCCATCCACTACCACTCTCTGGGTGCGGCCCTCCAGCCAGTTGGTGACTCATTTGACTGTGTAGGTGTCGACACCACAGTCCCCCAGTATCCCAAGATCTCTCACACCCCTGCCTGCAGAGTGGGACTAGAAGCCTGTCCTACTCCCAACTCTAAGCTCTATAGATATACACACACATGCAGTAAAAGCTCTGTTATCTGGCATGAGTGGGGAGTGGAGGGTGCTGGTAATCTAAAACCGCTGGCTACCTGAGGCAGGGGTTTTCTTCCAGATGCGGAGCTGGGGGTGGGTGTTGTGGCAGCAGCCACACGCGGAGCGGCAACAGCACAGGATGGTGGGTGGCAGTAGCGGTCACCGTGTATGAGCTTCTCCCCACCACCACCTCATCCAGCTACCTGGCCAGAAATTCCTGTAAGTAGAGTATGCTAGTTAGTACTAAAATGCCAGTTAACACAACTTTTACTCTGTGTGTGTGTAGAGAGAGATATAGACATAAATATAGATATAGTGCAATTCAGCTTTTATAACCAGCTCACAGGGCAAGAAATAAATAGGCAGAAAGAATCAGAGAGAAAGAATAACAAAATATGGGCTATAACTTACAACTGAAGTCAATGAACGTCCACACAAATGCGGAAATCTGTGCAAGGATAGCTACTTGCAGAATCCAAGTCTAAATTACTAACAGTACAACACAATACTGTTGATTCAGTAATTTAACAATGGCTTGTGGCTTCTAGTAGTTCTGCTGCTGTGGTTGACCACATAAATCAGGCATACATCCACAAATATATCATAAGCAGTCATCAGCTGCAGGTTTGTTTATAAACTTACAAAATACAAGCTGACAAAATGATTAAACTAAAATAAATTCATGTGACCACTAAGCAAGGCCATAATAGCTATATAATACAGCTGGATATATCTACCACTGGGTTAACCTGTACACTAGCAGTCTCAGAGTTTACATTGAAAGGACATGGTGAACTGCATTCAACCAAAAGCTCAGAGACCTATCATAAAGCCACAGAATCTTTACTGAAAGAAATTATCAATGCTGTTAATCTGGATTATGATGGTATAGGGAAGTTGTCCTTTTCTGTAAGTGTAAAAGGATTATGAGAAGTTCTTAATGTTCTTAATGTTCAGGATTATGAGAATGTTCTTAATCCTTGTGCCTCTTCTAGAGGAATAAATTATCAGATTACATGACTGAGTTTAATCACAGTCTCCAAAAGACTATATTTTCTTTCAGACAGCATTTAAACTCAAAACCTTTAATACAGAATTATATTACTTAAACTAGCAGTCTATTCCTTTAAGAGACACTGAGACCATGGAGAGTTAATGGATTTTTAATTATGCCATTCCTTAGAGAAAAGGCCAAATTCCTCATACATATTAGGGGATGCAATCCAAAGTGTCCATTTATTGACCCAAGGGAAAAGAAACTGATAAGGATTTTAAACTGTTTTTTTTTCCCAGTTACCACTAGTGCCAGGTGAATACCAACTCTATCTAACCATGTCATTGGCTTTCTGTATTAACTAAAATTTTATTTCCAAATGCTGCAATTTGATGTAAAATGGGGGCATTTGCATAGGATAAGTTATTGTTTGAGAAACCCCAAAACAAGGTTATGAAAAGAGAAAAGCAAAAGAAAATCAACATGAAAACTAAACATCACCACATTTATTACTTTTAGCTCATTTTATTCTTATGGGAACATCATTTACTTGATTTAATTTTATTAGTTTCTGTCACTCTGAGCCAGACCTAGCCGCTGAGTTGATGCTAGGGGTGCTAGAATGCCAGTGCCAATTACACTGAACAAGCCAAGGGCCAAAAACTAAGGAGCATTGGTACCATGGGAAGAAAGAAGCTTGTTACTTAAGTGTTGCTAATAAGTCACTGATGCTGTCTCTACTGTTTGTTGATAAGGCACTGCAGAATGACATCTTGGACAGTGGAAGGGCACATTTGTCATGAATGCCATTCATTATTGTTGCTTCATATTTCTCTATTAGTTATTTGGCAGTGTGTTGATTATGTCACAGTAATCAGAGACATAAAGATCTATTGAGTCATCTAGTCCATCTCCCATGGCCCAATGTAGGATTGCTCCATTATTGTAGGATTATGCACTAAGTTTCTTCTTAGAGTACAAATGTCTTTTTTTTTTAGCCTTTGGTTTGTTTTCTAGTACTCATCCAGTATATTTTTAGGTGTCTTTAAATCTTTAAACTGGATGTCTTTTGAGAATTAGTTCAGTAATAATAAGAAGCAGAAATTGCAGTTAATTAGGCTTAAAATTACATTTAAAAAGCTGGCGTGTGACTATGTATAATGCAAGTTGCCAGTTAATAATACAGATTTGTTATTTAGGGCAGAATGCTTTTTTCTCTGCTAAGTGACACATACTTTTTTTAAAGCCACCCAATAACATTTAACTTTACTCTTTATAATGGATTCAATTGTGCTCAAATGCCTGAATGCCTTACATGACTACATGCTTGCTTTATATGAATAAGTGTGTTCCAGCTGTGTATGCTATAACTTAATATTGCTATGGAAGCATTTAATTCCATTTACATTTAGTTGTGATTTAACTTCACTATGAAGAAACAGAAATGTTGTGTAGACTTCTGAAGCTTTAAATAATAAAAAAAATACAAGTAGCAGTACACTTTTACACTTCACTGAAAGCAACATGGTCGTGCTACCTGTAACAGAGTACCCTGTGCTCTGTCACTAGCAAGGGCCTGAGTGGCAGCTGGGCAGCCTGAAGTACCCTTCAATGCCAATTAGGCAGAGTTGCCCGATTGGGAGCAGGGCCCAGCTTTGCTGTATAAGAGCTGAGCCCAGAACTGCAAAGAGGCAGCAGTTTGCTGCCAGCAGCTCCAAAGAACACCATCTGGCTGGCTGCTGCTCAGAGCAACATCTTGGAAATAAGGGCTGGGGCTATAGGGAAGGAGGAGGTCCCATGGTCCTTGGTATGACCAGAACCTGCACCATGCCAGGGATGGGTGGCCTGTTGAGACTGTGTCAGGACTGTCCCCCAGAAATGCCAGGGCAGTTACTGCCCTGGTGAAAGGTGAGTATGGGGCACCTCCTAACCCCAGCTCCATATCTCTGGTGGGTAAGATTGATCAGAGGGACCCCAAACTCACTGAGACTCCTGAGGCAGGGTCTAAGTCAGTGGAGGGACCTGTGGCAGCACCCAGATTCTTGGTGGAGGTTTAAGGCTACATATAGAAGCCAGTGTGAAGCTCCAGGGGAGTGGGGTCCTGAGCCTTAGGGCCAATGATAAGGGGGTAGCCCAGGGAGAGTTTGATTCATAGATTCATAGACATTAGGGCTGAAAGCGACCTTGGAAGATCGAGTCCAGCCCCCTGCCCAAAGGCAGGGAGTCAGCTGGGGTCATAGGATCCCAGCAAGATAAGCATCCATTTTCTCTTGAAGGTGTTCAATGTAGGTGCTTGAACCACCTCC
>NW_017729027.1:24203462-24209871 GCF_001723915.1 Gavialis gangeticus | reverse complement strand
TTCCAGACCTTGGGGGCTCGGACAGTAAAGAAATTCTTCCTTATGTCCAGCCTGAAACGGTCTTGCAGTAGTTTATAACTATTCAACCTCGTAGTCCCTTGGGGCGCTCTGGTGAACAAATGTTCCCCCAGATACTGGTGGTCGCCCTGATAAACTTATAAGTGGCCATCAGATCACCCCTGAGCCTGTGCTTTTCCAGGCTAAAGAGCCCCATAGCTCTCAGCCTGTCACCGTAAGGTCTGTTTTCCTGACCCTGATCATGTGCGTGGATCTTCTCTTGACCCTCTCAAGCTTCTCCACATCCTTTTTGAATTATGGGGCCTAAAACTGGACACAGTACTCCAGCTGCGGCCTCACCAAGGCCGAGTACAAGGGGAGAATGACATCCCGGGATTTGCTTGAGAAGCATCTATGGATGCAAGCCAGTGTTTTGATCACTTTACTAGCTGCAGCATCTCAGTGAAGGCTCATGTTCATCTTGTCATCAGTGATGACCCCCCAAGTCTCTTTCTTCTGTAGTGCTAGCCGGCGTAGCACTGCCAAGCCTATAAGGATGCTGCAGAATGAGGACGGGGGAAGCAGGGTCCTCCCCCATACTACTGTTTTTATTTCATTGAAGTTTTTTTTTTTTGGTTTGTAAAATGGCTATGCACCACCTATTAAGCCTAGCATGGCTGCAATCAGCCTGGAGGGGAAAAGGAAACTCCCCAGCCCGCCAGGAAGCGCAGGGAAGCCATCACCGGGAGAAGCCTTGTAATAACCCCGGGGAACAAACATGACCTGCTCCTTGGAGAATAAAGATCCCACAGATGTTCTAATAATAAAAAGAAAGGAAAGAAAGGAACCTCTTCAGTTTAATTATTTTGCCATTTCCCCTGTTCATGGCCTTGGGAACTGGGGCGGAAACTGGCAGTCGGTCATGGTAGAGGCGGGTAGTCACCACCTCCGTTTCGTTAACATCTCTAATAAATAAAATAAAAATCCTTTTTACCATTGAAGTCATGGCAGGTGGGAAGAGAGAGAGTGTAAGAACCCCACTTCAACCAACCAAGGGTTGCGAGCACCCCTGAAAGGACCAGTGAATGTCTGCCACCCCTACCCAGTGACTACCTGGCAGTCTCTCTCTTTTTCTTTTTTTTTTTCTACCGTCAGATTTAATTCTGTAATACTTAATCCAGCTTTTTACACATTCCTGTGTGTTCTCTTTTTTTATCTTAATCAGTTAAATATTTCTATTACTAAATGACATGCATCACCTTCAGCTATGTAGTTATCTTTCCTTGATCAGTTTGTAATTTTCCCCTTTCTCCCAGACAGTTCTTTTCTTCTGCTTTCTTTTGCTTTTTTTCCTTAAGGACAGTCCATATAGAACCTAGACAGTACAGGAACCATGTGTACAGAAACCACAATTTAAAAAATGCCTAATGATTTTGGAATTGTCATTAGAAACACATAATAAAAATATTTTATTATTGTGAAATTATATCTGTCTGTCTTGTATGTTTTTTTATAGTGGGCCAGTTCTTATAAAAGATTGATTCTGTATATTATATGTAAAATTATACTATTGTTTATTCATTTAGATTTGTTTAGGTATTTGTGCATCCATGTTACTATACTCATGCATATCTCAATAAAAGTCCATGGGTGTTTAAAGTGTGTAGTGTAAACAAACTCCATACTGTTTAAAATTATTTATATTCTTAAATACTTTCTTCAAGTGGGGCCATAAAGTCTATATAGAACAATTCTTAGAGCAACTATGTCTGCGGGGAAGAGAAGACTGTTCTCTCACTCTTTTTCTATAATCCAGACAAAGCCTCACTGCCCATGAGCAAACAATACTTCTAGTCAGTGGCAATTATTACCTTAAAATGTGAGACTAAAAAGGCAAGTAGGGCTTCAGTCTGACTTTCCTCTGATGTGGGGAAGAGTATAGACTGACTTTTCTATTGCATAATAGCACTGGACATGCTTCCTGGGAGCTCCTAGATATATTAAGTTTTTCTAGAAGTTTGCAAGTATCTAAAAGGCTCAACTGAGACCATAATTTATACATTCCTATTTTTAAATCTGTTTAGTTTTAAAGTACTAATTTATTCAATATCTGTCCTCACATATAAGACATAATTTCATTAAAAGGATGGTGTGGCAAAGGGTAAAGCAAATATCTGATTAAATTATTCTGCGGTGCACTTCTCTCCCAGTCACCTGTAATAGAGTGTTCTCACATTGGTTGTTAATGAATCAGATTGACCTCTCTGATAGTTTAAACAAATTTGTTTCGTGTCCTCCTCAAAGCCTTTTGTTATTGGATTTTTTATTTCTGCCTGCTAGTTGGCACCTCCTATTTGTCAGGGTACATCATGTATCTAAACACTTTATAGTTATTTATGTAACTTACATTTTTTTCTGGTTATCACATTGAATTCAAGGTCACTCTACTAGTAAGACTATATTTAAAGTCAACAGCCACAGCTGACAGAGCAAATTGTACCAATTATGCTTGCTTGTTTCAACATCTTGTTATCAGCAAAGGTAATAGTGAACATTTCTTGTCATCAGATTAAAAAAAAAAAAAAAGAAAAACTGTAGATGACTCCATAGATAGACACATACATTACCTTAGTGTTCCAACTCTAGGTGAAACATCCTGTTGCGTTTGTAACTGTAGCATAACATTAAACTATTTTTGAAGCTCCCCCTCTCCACCTCAGAGAATAACCTTTTTCTTTACCTCTTCTCTATTATCTGAGAGTTTATGATATCAGTATAAGATGTCATTGTAATCCAAATCCCAATCTCCCAGCAGTATTACAATTTAAACTCATGCCCTAGACACAATGATTTAATTTGCTACCATAGAACTACATGAATCTCTGGATATTAAATCAATTTAATTTCTTTAAATTACTGTTAAATTTTGGGAAATCTACAACTATTACTTAATTGACCTCTAATAGAAATAAAGCAGTAACTTCTGCCTTAAATTCGTACCTTTATATTACCAATTCTTAGGCAACAGCAATCTACATGAATATGCAGGTCTTATGAACTTTCTCTGTTAGGTGAGGATAAGGAATATAGTTAATACAAAATGCATTAAAAGGATATAATTTAATTTGAATGGTGAGAAAGGCAAGACTCATTTAGTGTCATTTTCCCATGAATTCTAATTTTAAAATTTACAAAAGTTTTTAATCAACAAGTACTTTGATTACAGTGGCTGCTGTTAAGTAATTCTAATATAAAAATGACGATGAAAAGTACAGTTGCAGTTTCAGTTTATCTATTTTTCCAGTAGTGTAAAGATATCCCTAAAGACACATTTTCTTGGCTGAGAATAATGCATAAAACAGTTCATGAATAATTAATTATATGCTTGTTTTACCCATAGGTACTAGATATTTCTATATCTGGAGACATTTTGATAAATTTGCGTTGGAGAGATGAAAGTAACTTTTGTGTAAAGCAATACAATTAGAACAGAAGTTAGAAGCATAAACTGATTCAGGCAATATTTTTACATCAAATGTCAACATAATGACATTTTTCCATCCTGAGAACCTTGGTGTCTTGTGTCCCATCTGAACTTCATATGCAACTTTTCCTTTTAAGTCTCAAACCTCCTTATTCTCTCATTCCCTTCTTCCTCTCATAAACAGAAAGGAAAGATGCAATCATAATACATTTTCCATGACTGGCATAATTGTGCCATAAATCAAAAAGATCCCATGAACAAAAATTCCATAAATTCCCTAGGCAACTTGTTTCATTGCCTTACTTTTCTTACAGTTAAAATATTGTTCCTGAGATGTAATCCCAATCTGTTTTTCCACAGTTTAAACGCATTGCCTTCTCTCTTGTTTTCTCTAGCAGTTATTTCTCTTCTTACATGCTAATCCTTGTATCACCTTTCTTGTTCACTTTTGGAGTCTCCCCAATTTTTTAGAAACTGGACAAACCCTAAGCAATTGGTACATACAAACATTTCACTTTAGTGGTGGAAAATTTAAGCAGATAGAAATGATTTTGGAAGAGGAAGCAGTACAGATGTTCAATCTTCAATGCGCCCTACTCCTTTGCTTCCTCCCAAAACTAGGGTGATCCTGGTCTGCGGAAAGTATGGACTGCTCTAATCCTCCCATTTTCAAAGGTCTAAAGCAATCGAGAAAAGCATGTCTAGGATGAAATATCTTAAAAAATTGAGATGTCCATAAAAAACTAAGAAATTCTGACCTTGATTGAAGATCCGTGATTGGAAAGAGATTGAAGGCAAGGGTAGATGGCTAGAGTAAAGTAGCACCACCTTTTGTAGTACTGGTGTCTGAGTAGGAGCAGAGCACCCTGCAGGAAGCATTCTCTCAGGGCTTTGTAGGCAATAGAAATATCCATAGCCTCCTCCCCCAGCTATGTTCTGCTACTGTAGCTGCCTCTGCTGCCTGTAATGGCTTCTGCTCTCAAATGTAGGCAGGGATGGGCACTTAGGTGCAGTAAGTGGCACAGGGATGAGCTGGTGTGACTGGATGGAGCTGTGGGGCCAGGTGGTGAGAGAAGCACTGGTTGTGGTCCCTGCTGGGAGTGGGGAAGCAGGCCTGGTGAGGGTAAATTTAAGGGGCAGGAGAGGGGTAGCACCATATAGGTTATGGTCAGGGGTGTTAGGATATGAGGTAAGTAGGGGAATTCTGCTGTAAAAACATTGCTGCAGTCAAACAGGACTATGTTAGAAGTCGATGTCAAACCGCTAAATTTGAATCCCACACTGGTTTCTATCATCTGGAGCCAGGAATAAGGGTTATGTTTGCACTACATAAAACATATAAATAACAGTCAAAAAATGCTAGATCCAGTAAAAAAGTTAGCAGATTTTCAATAAAAAAACTTTGAAACCTATAAAGCACCTTGCATGCTTTTCATACTGGGAACAATGAAGTGAGAAACAGGTGACGAGCACCTGCTGGCTGTTTCTCCTCCCCTCACCTCTCCTCCCCTCCCCTCATCTCCCAGTCTACAGGAACTGTGGGAATAGCTGCTCCCTTTGCTTCCTCCAGAACAAGGTGTCCACAGGAGGAATGAAGCTATGAGAAAGTGTGAAGATGTTCAGCCTGCTAAGAAAAACTTTCCCAGTCGTAATTTCCAACTTGTTGTAATCAGGTTATATTTATCCTGAAGAGAGCATTTTTGCTCGTGGGGGTGGCGGGGGGCAGGGGGGAAGCTTGAACCTCTTCACACTTTTGCTTTCTACTGGGAGAGACTCAGTCCCAAATCTACTAGCAATTCTCCCAATCGAAACTAAATAGATAGATTAGTACACTGTCAATGTCAAACAGGGCACATACACATGGGAATTTAAGTGTAATTAATTGTAATGTTCATTAAGTTAATGTGCATTAAGCAATTTTTGGCAAGTGTCTACATATGCAGGGACTTGGCACTTAAGTTAGTGGACTTCACAAGTTAGTGCCAAGTCCCTGCAGCCCTGCCACGTTCCCCTAGTGGCTGGGCAGACTTGGCACTAAAGTTTGTCCTGGGTCATGTCTACAATTGCTTTAATGGATTTTAACTAATTTCCTTTGCATTTGCAAGTATCAAAATTAGGTGTAATTAGCCTAATTGTGCCATTTTTAATATGTATTAAGGGCACACACATAGATGCATGCCCATAATGTGCATTAATTTATGCTAAAGAGGATTAACATGTCTCATGCAGATGCACCTGTCAGGGAAAACTCGCCAAATGAATCGGGCCCCAAGGTCACGGTGGGCTGGGGTTGGCAATTGGAACACGAACAGGCGGGATTATTAGCATGGAGGTCTGAGGTACGGAAGCGTAACGGTTTCAAACAAAGGTGATTTATTTGACTTACGCTTAGAAGGTGTAGGTAGAGTTGCTTTCTTCAGTTACAGTGGTAACGAACAACAAAAAGGGGGTCTGTTGGCCCATGGGGTTCCGGAGTGAGCCCTTGCGATCTATCCCATGAGGGATAGGGGAGGCTGCCCACTCCTTAAGTCCCAGGGCTGGTCAATAGCTCATGTAAGGATAATCAAACAATGAAACTAATGAGGTGACGCCAGTCCAAGTGGACAAATGGACGGTCGGAGATCGAAGCCGAGATCAGAAGCCAGCTAGTTGATGAAAGCCAGTGGGGTTGCGCAGAATCGTAGTTGAGAAGATAGCTGAGGTCGAATACCAGGTAAGTCGTATCGAAGTATCGAGGATGATCCGAGAGTGAAGTCAGAGTCCAAGCCAGAACAGCCCAGTAACCAGAGAATCAACACAGCAAGACCGAGGTACGAAACACAGCGAGAGCCCACGCTGGAGGAGACCTAACTGAGGGACAGTCCCTAAGAACTAGCCTCTGTCCTCAGTTGAATGGATCTGCCCGCGAGGGAGGGGCTCCTAAACCTT
>NW_017729027.1:24202394-24203441 GCF_001723915.1 Gavialis gangeticus | reverse complement strand
GAGGGAGGGGCTCCTTAACCTTTTATACCAATTTGGTGGCCAATTAGAACACTTACTGAAAAGAAATTTCTAGACTGATTACCTCATGCTTTTAGCTGTCACTGAGCATGCGTCTGTGGGGAAACTAGGTCAGCAATGACTGACAGGCCCTCAGGTCACCCAGGGGGCACGAGCTGGGTGAGCCTTGGAACTTTCCACTCACAGAGTAAAAAGTGCATGTCAGTTTCAGCTCTTCTGTGTTGTCAGCACACCTTTAAGATTTTCCGTGACAGCACCCACATAGTAGGATTATCATTTCCTATATCTTTGTACGCTACACTTCAGCTAAAGTAGTTCTAAATTGCCTTTATTTTTATTTGTAACATCACACGCCTGACTCTTAACTTCCAGATTTTCTCTGCAGTACTACTTCCCTGCCATCATAACATTCACATAAAAACAATGAAGGGACATTAAGACAGGTGTTATATGAATATATGAGAGCTCAGGAGGCTTGTCAGTGCGGCCCTAAGAGACCACAACCCCAGGGTGAGGGGATTTCAAGAAGAGTGGTTGCTCCTCAAGGGAGCAAGCCTCATTCACAAGCTAATTCTATTCCATCTCAGAGGAAAGGCAGCAAGAGGGCACAGCAGCTCCCCTGGCTCTCCAGGGATCTAGCAGATCTCCTGAGGCTAAAAAGAAAGGCCTACAAATGATGCAGGATAGGATTCACCTCCAAGAATGATTATTCTGCACTGGTCCGGTCCTGCAGGGAGTAAATCAAGAAAGCCAAGGCTGCAGCTGAACTCCAACTAGCTTTGAGCGTCAATGAAAATAAAAAGTCCCTTTTCAGATATGTGGGGAACCAGAGGAAAAGCAAGGGCAACATTGGACCCCTGCTGAACCAGATGGGCCAACAGACAACTGATGCCCAGGTAAAGCCAACCTATTAAATGAGTACTTTGCATCAGTCTTTCATCAGTCTCATGGGATGCCCATGCCCACCACGGGACAGGGCAGTCCGGGTGAGGGAGATCCCCTGCCCTCCATTAATGCTGACCTTGTGAA
>NW_017729027.1:24198423-24201642 GCF_001723915.1 Gavialis gangeticus | reverse complement strand
GAGGTCGCTTCCAGCCCTAATGTCTATGAAATCTATGAACATTTATGGTGTCATAATTAGATCTAGAAATTTGACATTCATTGCCTAAGTCTGTAGTCCTGCAAAGATTTAAATGTGTCTGAACTTTAGACACTGAATGACATGCTGGCTTCATTAAAGTAAATGGTAAAAATGCTGCATCAGTTTTCCACCTATTGAATCTATGGGATTACGTATAGTGACTAAAATTAAGCACATATAAGTCTTAGTACGTTTGGGGCCATATTTTTTATCTATGATGTTCTTCCTTTTTTACTTTACATTATTTTTACTTCATCTGGACTCCTTACCTTTCTCAAAGCTTACTCTTGCATTAAAACTAGTCCTTTAAAACTTCATACATTGCCATGGAATAATTTCCTACCCCAGACATATATTTTGTGCAGTAACTTGAAGTTAATTCATTCTATTCTTTTTTTCATGCTCAGGATAACATGTTACCCCAAGCATAAATGCATTTTTCCATATGGGGTAACAATTTACCCGAAGCCCACGTTAATGCACTGGGGTAATGTGTTACCCCAATGCAATTTCTGTATAAATGATAGGCCTAGACCTGTTCGGCCACTTCGGGTGGATGCATCTGAATGGTCAGCATACATTCACACCTCATTCATGTCCACCTCAGGTATCCATGGTAACTAGTGGATGGCCATCCTCCACTCTGCTTTTTCAGAAGATGTGGTAATCCCTTTTGTTAACCGTTTGTTTGCAGGCTGCAAGGTCATCAAAACACCCTCCCCTTTGCCAAAAAAAACCCCCAAACCATTTGTCATACCCAAATCCACTTCTGCTCTCTTTTCTTATGGCAAAACTCCACTTCACCTGCCCTCTTCATAACATACAAACTACTTTACCCTGCCTTTGTTGGAAGTGAGGACAAGGAGCAAAGGTACAGCAGAGAAGAAATAGAAAAACATCATACTGCAATACAGCATGCACTATGGAGTATCATTCAACAGTAAGGACTTGACACCCCTCCTGCCCCTTTTACCTGCTCTCAATAAGCCCCTGAATCTGTGGTTTCCAAACAGCATCCACCCACATTTGGCTTGCCTGCAAAGTGTGGATGCTGGTCTCTGGCTTCTGTGCCCAGGAGCAGAGGGTGCTACCGGAGCTGCCATAGGGCAGGGAAGAATTGCTTCTGTGAAAGCATAGGTGGGCAGGCTTGTGTTTGATTGTTATTTATATGCATTCAGCAATAATCAATTTTTTCTTTTTCTCTGCAGTCCAGGATAAGAAGGCAGGGCATATTCAGTGCTGCTGCTTGTTTTGCACAGGTAACTGGGGATGACAGTGACACAACCACTGATGCCATCTTATCCGAAGGCAGTGAGGATCCTGACTTTGTTGCAGACATGGGAGATTGTTCAGAGCAAGAAGACCATGTGTCTATGGAAGTTTCATCCAGCTCAGATGAGAAGGAGTTGGTGCCACAAGCAGAAGTGATGCCACTTCCAGTGGGAAAGGGAAGAGGACCAGCCTGGGGTCACCGTGGAAGACCAAGGAGAGCTACAGCAGGACATAGAGCAGAACTACTGCCACCACCCCCCAAAAACATTGCAGAGGATGACACATTTAGAGGAAGGAATAGCAGAGTGTGGTACAGAAACCCACAGCTAATTCATCATTGGAGACCAGCCAAGGACGTAGTCCATGAAAGTGCTGGGCCAACAAGAGAAAGAAATGAAGGCACAGTGGTGGAAATGTTCAACCTGTTTCTCTCACAAGATATCCTGACTGTTATCATAAGATAAATAAACAGAGAGGCAGAAAGAAGATTCAGGGAGTGGAATGATAGCCCATCCTGCAATAGAAAGGAGTGGAAAAAGCTGGATGAAATAGAGCTGAATGTCTAAATTGGTCTCCTACTGCTAAGTGGTCTATACCATGGTGGTTGCAAGGTACTGAAGGAGTTGTGGGAGCAGCACACTGGGTGTCCTTGCTTCTGTGCCACCATGAGTTTAAAATGATTCCATCAAATCACCAACTACCTGAGATTTGACAACAAACTGATATGTGATGAGAGCTGTGGACAAGCTTGCTGCCTTTAGAAATAGTTGGGCACAATTTGTGGAGCAACTCAGGAAATGGTATATTCCAGAATATACCTGATGGTTGATGAGCAGCTCATTATTTTCAGGGGTCGCTGTCCCTTCAGACAGCATACGCCCAGCAAGCCTGCCAAATATGGCTTGAAATTTTAGTGGTGCTGTGATGCAGCAACATCATTCCCCCTGTTTGGAAACATCTGCCTAGGCAAGCCACCAGAAGCTGCACACCAAGGTAATCTTGGTACCCAAGTTGTTGAAAAATTGGTTCATCCCTGGTACAAGACAGGAAGGAATATTGTGGGTGACAGTTTCTTCACAAGTACTGACCTGGCAGAAAGACTGCTACAGCAGGACTTGACCTATGTGGGTATGATTCAGAAAATCAAGGCCGATATCGCAAACGAAATGAGAACAAATCAAAGAAAGGAAACTTTTTAATCCATTTTTGCTTTTGATGGGGAATTCGCCCTAGTTTCCTATGTACCAAACAAGTCCAAGGTTGTACTGTTGCTGTCAAGCATGCACCATGAACTGCCAGTTGGTGGAAAGCAAAGAAAACCGGGCATCATCTATGACTACAGTAAAAACAAGGGTGGGGTGGTTAACCTTGACCACTTAGTCTGTATGACCACCCGCAGACAGAAAATCAACAGGAGGCCAATGGCACCATTTTTCAATATGCTGGATGTGGCTGCCACTGCCAACCTCATCATTTGGCTAGGCTACAACAGAAACTGGAAGCAAAGATCACATTTAAGAAGATAACGGTTTTTTTCTGCAGAAGCTTGGAGAAAAGTTGATTGATGGACAAATAAAATGAAGAATGATGGATACATGTAGTCTGTCTAAATCCGTCAAGCCTGGTATGACCATCCTAACTTACAAACTGCCACAACGCACCCCAGTAGAACCTTCTGCAAGCATAATTGAATGTTGTGCTTTTCGCCCAAGGACAGATGACTGCAAAACCGAGAAACAATGCGATTTGCTTGTGTTCACCACAGTATATCACTGCTGCTTTGTGAGGAATGCAATATTTAGTTAAAACAGTTAAGAATGTTTTTGGATGTAATTATTAGTTCGAAAACGTGTGAACTGCAGACTTAGCAAGTTGTTAATTCACATT
>NW_017729027.1:24191400-24193423 GCF_001723915.1 Gavialis gangeticus | reverse complement strand
CTAACAAAAGTTTGAATTTTGTTCATAGTTCTAGTTAAATAATATTTTGGGTTCAAATCATCATAAATACTATTTCAAACAATCTGTATGTTTAATAAATAGTTTTTGGTACATTTATACTGTTGTCACTGGTTCCATTTTGTTCATGTGGGTCGGGTTACCCCATGATACCAACAATATCAAATTGTGGGGTAACAAGTTACCTCATGAGAACAAAAATGGTTACGGTTTCATGAGAATGGATGAGGGTTAAGTTCAGTCACTACTTTGGTTCTGTGCTATATATATATATATATATATATATAAAATTAGAGACAATTGTTGTATTCCAAACCTTTGCTTTTCCTTAGATTTTGTATCTATGTGCATACGTAAACATGAATTATTATTATAATTGCTTTACTCTGCCCTGCCCTTTTATATATGTCCCTATGTCCATTTACATATTATCTATGTAAAACTTTTAAAGTTAGAATTCTGGTGAATAAAGAGCAAAAGATACAGCAAATACATAGCAGCTTCTACTTATCCTTATCCATTTCATTTATGAAAGTCATGAAAGTTGCATTTCTATTATGCAAAAAATCTCATATTGACTTAAGCAGGGCTGAATTATCTCAATGGTCACTTCTATATTAAATAGAAAGTGTTAGGGTGACAATAATTTGGATTATTAGGGAGCACTGGATTTGCAGCTGAATACAAGGCACAACCTGTAGCCTAGCAAAGCTGCTGACCACAGAGTGATAGCTAAGCCAGCCATTTGCTTATGCTAAGTAACCATTTTAACTGTGTCAACCATTTTCTGAGAAAAAAGCAGCAGGTGAATCTGTGTGCTACGAACCAGCTGTAGTAAGGAACGAGATAAGATACAGGGGCCCAAAAAAAGATGGAAGATGGTACAACCTAAGACAGAAAAACAGACTAGAATGTGAAAAATAACATGTAATTCGTAACAAAATCCAAGATGAACATATGCAAAAAGGTGAATGGTGATTGGTGAAGAAGCCTCCAGAAGCTTCCAGATTCGGGTCAAGGCCGCCCATTGACTGAAGAAGAGAAGTCAAGGTCTTAGACATGCTGTCATAGCAAAAATACATGTAACTGAGTAAAATGCATGGGCAATTCCACGTTAATGAAGCAAACAGTAAACAGAGGTGGAGCTTGAGATGGGAGGAGAAATGGGTGGAACAGAAGGTAGGATGAAGGAGGAGTGAATGTTAATGAGTATAAACCAAAGTGTATAAATGAAAGATGAACCTATTGTTTGGGGCACGACCCCATCTCTTATGGCGTGAGGCCCTTGTCCAAAGCTATGCTGGTGTTTCCTCCCTGCTCTGCTCTGCTCTGGCTAATGAGAACAGGATCCATGGGTAGTTGGACTGTTGTCTCTCTAGTCATTGGGCACCACATGGAGTCGGGGTCTAACAGAAAACATAATAATAAAGAATTTAAATTTGTTTTTAAGTCAGTTTGTTTCTTAATTCTCCTGTTAATTGACAATTCTTTCTTATTTTTTCTTTTTTACAATGATTATGATTATTTACTAAACCTGCAAAATTAGCATTAGTTGCTTTGTTTTTGTTTTTCAAAATTTAAGTAGTGATAAGAACTTTTTTCCAAGAAACTTGGTTATAATTGAAATTTGAATACCCATTACAAGAATAAAACCAGCAAAATATCTTACTTTTTACCATGCCTTAGTGACAATACATTTTGTGTTAGCTAACCATGTTTAAAATAAGGCACCCATACCAATATTCTAACAGCTATCACTGTAGATTACAACACTCCTGGGTATTCTGAGGTTGAATGTCAAATGATACAGCTCATCATTTTCTGTTGTTTTCAACCTTAAAATGTGTTATGTATGCCTTACCAGAAACAAACAGTGAATACATGTGCTTTAAAAAAAATACCCTGCAAGGGAAAACAAAGAGCTAGCGTAGGTGTAACACATATTTAAACTAGCACAGATGAATCTCCATTACCATGTCTTACCATTCTTTCTGCTAAGTGGCTA
>NW_017729027.1:24176276-24191325 GCF_001723915.1 Gavialis gangeticus | reverse complement strand
TGCATGAGCACTTTGTATAGTTATATCTTAGGTGAGTGAAGCCAGATCTTCTCTTGTTTGCATGCAGCCTGAGGCTGACAAGAATTTATATACAAAATATACACAAAATGTATTCAGATAGAAGTTTTTTTCATTCCTGCTATGCATATAAACAGTTTTATCAAGGTAAAAGCAGAAGCAGAAAATGTATAAGATACACATACATTACCTGTATATCTACATCAATATTTATATTATATGTTTGTGTTTTGTATCTTCATGTACACACACATGCAAATTAACTATATAAAGATGGGCATCTATATAAAGATGGGCAAAACACAGTGGCAATTATTCAACACATCTGCAATATTTTGGTACAAAAATGGAAGAGCACATTTTGCAAATAATTAGGCAGAAACCTTTTACCCAAGTAGAAATAAGGTCAGGACACCAGGACATGATAAAATATTTCTGTGTAAAGATGACCAGGAACTTGGTTTAATATCTCATGCTAAAGGCAATACATCAAGCAATAAATTATATTCAATACTGTGTTGGGGTCCTGACTGAGTACTAAGTAGGCCTGTGCAAATAGGAAACTATTCAATTCAGGTTCGGATTTGGCTGATTCAAATGCCAGCAATTCAATTTGGAGCACTGAATTGGTTTTCAGCTTTGGTTCGGCTGAATCAGCTCTGAAGTTTTGGAGCCAATTCGGAGATTTGGCCATAGGGTATAATGGGGAATTAATGAAATATCTATAACTTTGGGGGTTTTTGTCTGATTCAGATGAAACTTGCAGCAGTGGTACCATCTGCTGAAAGCATGAAGCCTGTGAAGGTTCAAGGAGATAGGTGTAGGGGTTTGGGGGAAACTCCACCTCAAATTATTGAAAGCAGAACTCATGTCATGTGTATGTGTTATGCCACAGTGGGGTGAAAACTGCATGGGTGGTAGCCCCTGATGAGGCCACAAATCCTGCCAAGTTTCAAAGTGATAGGTACAGGGGTTTAGGGAAAACTGCACTTCAAGCTGCAGACAGGCAAAACTTGTGACATGGGTGGATGTGCGACTGTGTCTGTCTTGGGGCACAGGGGGATGAAATCTACTGCAGGCCTGGCTGATAAGTCCTGCCAGACCATGGATCCTTCCAGCTGTGTGTGTGTTTCTTAGGGTGCAGGGGCAGGTGAAAAGAACTACTGCAGGCCTGGCTGCTAGGCGCTGCCAAGCCATGGAACCTGCCAACTATCAAAAAGATAGGTGCAGGGGGAGTCTGGCTTCTGGGGCCCTGCACCTCTGGCTGCTAACAGGCAAACTCATGACATGCGTGGGTGACACTGTGTGTGTGTTAAGGTGCACCTTCCCTGGTGCTGGGGCCTCTGCACAACACAGCAATGTGCCCCAGTGAGGCCTCCTTCTCCCCTACAGCCTCAGATCCAGTCCACCACTTTAGATGACAACAGGTAAAATAATTTAGTGACTGCCTGAGCACTATCAGTAGCACCAGTAGCATCTCAGGTAGCCACACTTTCAGAGAGCCTTTTTTTCCTCTCAAGTAGGAGCTGTTTCTTCTCTAACATATCTATTAAGGTATGCTCTCACTGTGAGACTCTATGTGTGTGTGTATTCGTGTTCAGGTGCGCCCTTCCTGGTGCCGGTGCCTCTGCACAACATGGCAGTGTCCTCCAGTGAGGCCTCCTCCTCCCCTACAGCCTCAGGTCCAGTCCACCACTTTACATGACAACAGGTAAATTAACTTAGCTGGCTCAAAACCAGTAGCAGCAGCAGCAGCATCAAAGTTACCTAAACGGAACTGTGACAGAGCCTTTCTTTTTATAAAGGAATTGACAGCAAGAAGTAAAGCTGTTGTGTTGTGTTGTGTTGTGTTGTGTTGTGTTGTGTTGTGTTGTGTTGGATATATGATGTTACTCAGGGTGTGTGATGGCTTATCTTGTGCTTTTATGTCTATATGAAAAAAAAAGGAGTACTTCAAAAATATATCTTAGGCAGCTTTAGAGTTGAAAAACCCTTTGTCAGGCTGAGAAAGTACCTGCAGTTGGTCCTGGATGGAAAGAATAGTAAATAAGCCAGAGGCTGGCCTGGCACGCAATGCAGGCAAGCCAGTAGGTGAAAATGGAAATGGAGGTGTCAGGGAGTGAGGGACAGACTGGGGTGGAGGATGGGAGGGGAAAGGGGGATGTAGCAGTGCAGGTAAAAGTGCAGCGGTACCTGGGGAGTCAGATGTCTGAAAGGTCACAGTGTGCCAGAATTCCACTGTCTAATCTGTTTTGAGTCCATGAGTCTCTGTACCTACTATCTATGATGCTGATGAAGTGCAGTCCATAGGCTCAGCTCTGAAAAGTGGTTTGTACATTCAAACAAGCACCTAACCTCATCACCAGAACTGAAGCCAACTTCCTACAGTTCAAAACATGAAACCTGACAATTATGTCCAGTACCCCCACAAACTGCACACCATAATCTATCAAAGACAATACCCAACTACCTGTGGGGGCACATTCATCACCAAAAAAAACACTCTGCCTCCAGCCTCTCAGGCCTAATCCTGGGAGGGAACAAATTACAATGCGAACCATTTTTAACAGCCGGGCCTATGACATGCTCTTCCCTTTCTGGCTGGTGATGCAGTTAGGGCCCCCTCCAGCTGAGAGCAGGGCATTGCTTGGCTTTTAAAAAACTCAAAAAAGGAAATTGTTGCAGATGGAGTGAGGAGGGTGGCACTTAGTCCATCTGCAGGTGGAGCTTGGGGAACCCCAGCAGCGGGAGGTTTACCATTAGGAACACCAGCTGCTCCACCAAAGCAGGATCTGAGCAAGTGCAGTGGGGTGTCACAACATCCCCGGTGATGCTGAACACCCCCTCACTCATCACACTGGACAATGGACAGGACAGGTGTTGCCGGGCAGCTGTGGCCAGATCCTGCCACATCTAGCTGCAGCTTGCCCAGTAGGCCAAGGAGTCGCAATCCAGTGGCTCCACATCCTCAGCGAGATAGATAGCCACTGAAGTATCAGCACTACCTCCCCGAGGCTGGGGTCTGGTGCATTTGGACCTCAGAATTGAAGCCATGCCCATGGCCCACATTGGCAGTGGCTGGCATAGAAGAGAGTGGCTGCTGCTGGTGCTGGTGCTTATGCTGGTGTTGGTGCCATTGTTGGTGCTGGGAGTGCTGGCATGGGAAAGTGGATCCCCCTCTTCCGTATCCCCTTGCCTCTGCACTTCAGCCTCCCTGACTTTGTTGACCAGCACCTGCATCCAGTGATCAAAAGTTTTGGGGCTGTAAGTGCACATGCTCCCCTTCATCCTTGGGTCACACATGCCCACCATCATGTGCACTGTACTGCACTGCAAGGGATCCAGCTGTGTCCTGATGCCCTCCTTCAGCCACCTCACCAGTTCCTGCACATCTGGTTACAGCGTCCTGCCCCAGCCAGGAACACTGGTCCCCTGGAACTTCTCCATTTTGTTCTCAAGTTCCCTCACTTGGGGGATCACCTGGCTGAGAAAGGCATCACCAGTGCTAAAGGTCAGGGAAGGACTTGAGGACCACCAAGGACTGGGAGATGGTAGCCCACTCAGCTCTGTTCAGGGGGTCACTGATTCCGATCTCCCCAAGCAAGGCCATCTCATAGATGGCCTTCTGTTGCTCCACCAGCCTCTTGGCATCAGGTATGTAGAGTTCCACCGAGTCTCCACATCCTGCATGATTTTGTGCTGCAGGATGTTCAGCTCTGCCTGTTTCTCCTGCAGCATCTTGCCCCCCTTCAGGCTGTAGTGGAAGTACCCACCACCTTCCTGCATTTTGAAATCATTTGGCTTGTAGCAGTAGTGGTGGTGATGCCATCACCAGCATTCCTGTCCACCTCCAAGGCATCTCTGACTATGAGGTGCACCTTGTATGCCACACAGCGGATGCCAACAAAGTTGGCATCATGAACAGCCTTCACCATATTGGCCCCATTGGCCTGCCCAATGAACCACCCCTGCACCATTCGGTTCATGGTCCCCATGATCTCCCTTGCCATGTGGGACTCATTCAGCACCTCAGCTTACAGTAGACCCTACCAATGGCCTGACTGATAACATTAGTGCCCTGTGAGGGAGAGGTAGGTGCAGTCACCGCCTCGGGTGCTCCAGATGTAAGAGGTGAAGTGCAAGGCTACTTGTGGCCCTGCCTTGTGCAGCTCCTCCCTCAAGTACTCTCTGTATGACTCATACAGGGAGAGCACCACCATCCTGCTAAAGGTAGTACATGAGGGCACTTTGTAAGATGAGGCAAAAAGTGCTATGAGCTACCTAAACCCTGGCCACTCAACTAGGGAGAAGGGCTGGCTAGCCATAGCAAGCATCTCCCCAATGGTCTGGGTGATCTGGCTCACCTTTGCAACTCACCCCCCTCTGTCTTCAGCTTTCCCCCACTGGTCCAGGGTGCCTCGCCACTGCTTTGGGGGTAACAGGGCTTTGGAGTGAGTGGGCGACTTTCCATTTGGCATGCTTGCATTGGGGCTAGGCTGAGCAGCAAAACGGGCAAGGGGGTGCTGCTTCCTCAGATGCAGCAGCACCTCTGTGGTGGAAAAGTGTTTCACATTCTTGCCCTGGCTGATGTGCCTACAGCAGTGCTGGCAGATGGCAAACCTGGGATCATCTGCAAGCTCAAAATGCTCCCACACTATGCTACTCACCTGCTTCTGGGTTGAGGGTGAGGATCTTGCTTTATGCCACTCTTCAGCAGGCTGAGGCTCAACAGCAGGAGGAGCTGCCTCAGCTGAGCTACTTGCCTCCACAACCTCAGCCTCCTTCGAGGTGCTCCTTTCCAGAGGATACCTAGGTCTAGGGGAAATTTGAGGGGTGTGAAGCACAAACTCTGATTCCCCCTCGGTCCCCAGAATTGCTGGAGCCAGTGCATTCAGCATCCCTGGCTCTGGCTCAAGCTCCTCCTCTGGCAGTGGGAAGCTCATGCTGAGAGATGACATTGGGGTGAAGGAGACAGTGATTATGCTGCTGGTGCCTATTTCTGGACTGAGGGGAGGTGGTGCAGGTGCGGGGAGACATCAGGTACAGACACTGCTCCCACCTCCTTGCTTCCACTGGCAGTAGAAGTGTCATGGCTGCTTGGGAAGAGAATCTATGTTTGTGTGGGGAAAGAGGTGGCATCTATGTTTGGGGGGGGAGGGACTTGCAGCTGTAGCTCTCCCCCTACCCCCTCTCCCTCCCCTGCCAGAAGACCTGGCACCTGCCTTTTTATCATGCTTCATATTAATCTTTCCTGTGCTGCAAAAGGTGTGTGTGTGTGTGGGGGGGTGTCACTCTTTTTGTGTTGTGTGTTTTATTCCTTCTGTATTGCGTGCGTACATTGGACTCTTCTTTGATTGTTTGATTCAGTAATAATAGGTATTAAGAATGACGTAAAAATGTGTTTTGTCTGTTTGTCTGTCTTCTTCTCCACTGAGATGTATTTATTTACTATGAATTATGAATGAGAAGTGTGACTGTTGTCTGTTTTAATCCCTCTGTGTTATTCCCTCTGTGTTGCATGGACTCTTCTTTGATTATTAATAACTATATATGGTGTCTTTTTCTGTGATGTTCTGTTAATGTGAATGTGTGACTACTACAGTACTTCTTGTTCTTCTTCTGTGTTGTAATGTGTACCTAAAATGATGTATCTCCTTCTTCTAAGACCCTGAGTTTTGTGTTAGTCTCTATCTGAATCTGACTTCTGTGTTGTCTTCAGTCTGTATGTAAACTAACTATAATAATATTAATAACTACTATATATAATCTGACTCTCTTCTTCTCCTATGAATATGTGATTTTTCTTCTTCTATGTGTGTATATTATAAGTGTGTGTGTGTGTGTGTACGTGTGTGCGTACGCGCACGCGCATGTGTGTGTGTAATCTGTGTGCCTCCCTGAACAGTGATGGATCACACTGGCAGGGAAAACAAAGAGTTTTCTTTTTTCAAAGTTTGAAAAAAAAAGAGAGCAAATATAAATTGAAATAAATAGTATTAAGAGATAGTAAGCTAAGCTAAGATAAACTAAATCCTACCCAATCCTTTCTAACAACAAAAAGGAGCAGGCAAGTAGCAACTCCTGACTATAAAGCAAGCCAGGCAGTGCACAGTACCTTTCTCACACTGTTCCTCAAAAAGAACCAGTTACAAAAGGCAGAGCAAGCCTGCACACAGAGGCTTTTATGCTGCTTCTGTGTCCCTCCCTGCAGACACTGTAATTGGAAAAGCAGTCAGAGAGAAATGTTTCTCACTGGCCATCTAGACACGTAAGTCTCCCTCTTCTAACTTTCTGTTTCCCCATGCAGACAGCCCTCCAAATCTCCAAATAGCTGAATCTTTTCCAAATCGATTTGGAAACTCTGAATTGATTCAGAAAGCCTAAAGCAGCCAGTGATTCGATTCGGACGTGCTGATTCAGTGTCTGAATACTCTAAATCTTTTCCAAATCCCAATCACGGGCTGAAGCTTCACACAGCCCTAGTACTAAGAGAAATAACAGAAAGCTGAATCAATAATGCTGTTGCCTAGTGTGTCTTTGAGGATTCTGGTCTAAACATTGGTCATGCTGGCCCTGCTTAGATCATGACCCAAAGTGATATGACGCATCCAATTCTAGTCTCACTCATTTTTGTCCAAATATCATCATAGTCCTAATGACTTTACAGAAGCCATGTTGAAGGACACCAAGCTTTAAGAAATACATTTTCTTTTATCATTTTATTTTTAACATTTCTTTTTTGAAGGCAAGCAGGAGGTATGGTATGTGCTCACCAGGCAATACTTCAGCCTTTGAACAAGATCAGAGATCAATGCTTTAAATTTTGCCACCTTCTGAAGGAGTCAAGAACATCATATCAAAATTTGATAAGCAATGTATGAATCATCACATTTATGAAATATGATAAAATATCTTGAACTGGAAAAAAGGCTGATTCCTTCAAAAATCCTCTATCTAACTGTACGAGATATTCTTCCAAAAGGATTTTTTTGTCTGCCTTCCTTGACAATGTTGCCAAATTAATGATATCATTGTTTATTTTTCTGTAAGAATTATTTTCCCACTAGAGTAAATATTGAAGTATAAAATGCTGATGTCACTATATAACATGAAAAAGATACAGCAGATCTGGGAAACAATCCAAAATGCTTCATACTGACTTTTCTGCCAAGCTAAGGCTTTTTACCTGAAGCTCTCAGTTCCCAAAAACACAAAGTCATCTTTGAAGATAATGCAGGTGCCGTCTGAAAAGATTAGATTTCTGTAAATGGAATGCAATATGTCAGCCTCTCTCATCACAATAGTAACAACCCTTCCAGAACCTATTGCTTAATAATTATATAGTCATTTATCATCTAGAAACATAATTTTAAAGTTTGCTTGTGCTCTTTCATGAAAGTTAGTGCTTTATGAAATTTTCTCAGCACTGTGTATTCCAGTAAAAGCAGGGATGGAGAATATCTTAAGAAGTTTTCTCCTTTGGGAAATAATTTCTAAATTATGACTAAGTATTTAGAAAAAGTATATGAAAGAAGCAAACAGATATTTAAATACATTTGTCATGATTGGAAGGAGTGACAAATAGGGATCTCCAAAGACATGATCAAACAGGCAAATCCAATAGATTTCCTATAGTTTTTGGAGCCAGTGATAATTTCTAGTTTGAGGCTAAATTATAGAAAATGGACACAGGTAGGTGTGTTCTTGTTTTTGCTTTCAAATAAATAATGCATATTCTAACATTTCATGTGGAACAAAAGAGAAAACAATCACATTAACCGGGTTTTTTGTTTTTATTTTTTATTTTTGTTTGTTTTGTTTTCTGTTTTTTGAGTTGGAAACTTCCCCAACTAATGGTGGAAGCAAAACATAAAGGGGTCAAATAAAATGAGACAAACACTTGGCCATAAAACACAGTTCTTCAGAGCTTTTTTCAACAGATCAGAAGAACTTCTGTTGCTGCCTTCCTTCACTTAAAACCTTTATAATATGTGATTGGGATCTCACAGGAAACATTAGTGAAATCAGTACCACAGGGGTACTTTTCTTAGTGAGCAGCAATGTTTTAAAGAACTACCTACACTGACTCCAAGGTCTCTTTCCTGAGTTGTAACAGCCAGTTCAGAATCCAGCACTGTTTACATATAACTGAAGGTTTCTTTTTTTTTCCTCCAAGTGAATTGCCTTGTGGTTGTCAACATTGAAGTTATTTTTTTTTTCTTTTTTTGACCACTCCCTTAGCTTTGTGAGATCTTTCTCCAGCTCTTCAACATTAGTTTAGGATCTTACTACCTAGAATAACTTAGTATGATGTGCAAACTTGAACATTTTTACTGTGTGCCCCCATTTCCAGGTCACTGATAAAAAAAGGTTGAATAAAACCGGTCCAGCATTGATCTCTGCAAGAGCTCACTTTTTACCTCCGTCCCCCCTGAAAAGTTACAATTTAGCCCTAACTTTTGTTTCCTTTAAGTCCACAAAATAACCTTTCCTCCAATTCTGTGGCAATTTATTTTTTAAATTCCTTTGTTGATGGACAGTGTTGAAAGTTTTTGAAAAACAAATGTATATTGTATCAACTGGATCCTCTTTGACTACAAGCCTGTTAACAGCCTGAAAGAACAGCAGCAGATTGGTGAGACTGGATTTCCCTTTACAAAAATAATGCTGACCAATTGATGATTCCTCCCAACCTTACAATCTGTGAACCTAGCACTGCTCTATTTTCAGTCAGGTGGCTTCATATTTTATTGCTGGTTTAAAAGAATTGATGGGTTTAAAACTTGCAGAAGTTCTGCTTAATTAGAGCAAAACTACATGTTCGCTTCTGCACTATGAACCTGATCTTACGACACTGGAAGGTGTTTTATCTGGTTTGGAAGGCTCTGTGATGACTAGTTAAAAATGAAATGAAAACTTCACAAAAACAGAAATGGAATTTAATTCAGGCCATTGCTTTCCCTTCCAACCCCCTTTCCCTCCTACCCCCTTTTCTTGCCTCTGTTAACATGATTACACATAACTGGATAAAGAGTCTTTGAATCTCAGAAAAAGTTCTCTAGCAATATTAGGTAAGGCAGAATTGATATTTCTTGCATTTTCAGGTGAATAAAAGGATAAAAAGATACCCAAACTTTCTTTTTAAAAAAGAATCAGGGTTTCTTAGTATATTGGAAATAATAATTTAAAAAAAAGGTGTGGGGGACATCCAATTTTCCTGAAATCTGTAAAACTGCACTCAAGATTTTCCTTCAGAAGACCTTTGCACTATATTTCTCATACTTATTTTCAGTAGTTTGGTTCAGAAACAATAAAAGACAAGCCTATTTTGGAGTATAATCAGTATTGCTAGTTCTGTAAGAAGCAGCAAGAAGCAGGAAAGAGAGGTGTACAACTGTGAAAAGGAACCTAACAATCATAGTGTTTACATTTTAGATACATCTACCTTAACTTGCTCTCCACCCCTGGGTGTTGAGAGAATTGGCAGGGGTTATTGTGAGGCCCCTGGAATGACTTTACAAGCACTCGTGGTGCTCTGGCCAGGTGCCACCTGACTGGAAGAAAGCCAGCATGGTCCCCATCTTCAAAAAAGGGAAGAGGGAGGACACGGGACACGAGGCCCATTAGTCTTACTTCAATCATGGGGAAACTCTTTGAGAAGATCATCAAGGAGCACATCTGTGATGGACCAGCAGCAGAGATGATGCTCAAGGGCAACCAGCACAGTTTCGTTAGGGGCAGGTCCTGTCAGATCAACCTGATTGCCTTTTATGATCAGATCACAAAAGCATTGGACGCAGGTGTCTCAGTGGATGTAGTGTTTCTGGACTTCAGCAAGGCCTTTGACACTCTCTCCCACCTCATTCTCATCAAAAATCTAGGTGACTGTGGCATTGATGCCTACACAGTCAGATGGATTGCAAATTGGCTGAAGGGTCATATTCAGAGGGTAGTGGTGGACGCGTCTTTTTCAACCTGGAGGGAAGAGGGCAGTGGAGTCCCCCAGGGCTTGGTCTTTGGGCCCACACTGTTCAATTTCTTTATTAGTGACTTGGACAACAGGGTAAAAATCAGCCTGTTTAAACTTGCTGATGATACCAAAATTTGGGGTGAGGTGGGTACACTAGTAGGGAAGGATAGATTACAGCAGGACCTGGACAGGTTACAGGGGTGGGCTAACGAAAATAAGACGGGTTTCAATACTGACAAGTGCAGGGTGCTGCACTTGGAACCAGCAGCACACTTATAAGCTGGGAAAACCCCTTCTCGAGAGCACAGTTGCAGAAAGAGATTTGGGGGCCATTATTGACTCCAAGATGAATATAAGCTGACAATGCGAGGTCACGGTTGGTAGGGTTAACCGTATCATGTCATGCATCCACAGATGCATCTCAAGCAGGGCCAAAGAGGTGATCCTCCTCCTCTATGTGACACTGGTCAGGCTTCAGCTGGAGTATTGTGTTTAGCTTTGGGTGCCACACTTCAGGAGGGATGTGAAAAGCATTGAGAGGGTTCAGAGGAGGGCCACCCGAATGATCCAGGGACAGCAGGGCAGACCCTATGAGGACAGGCTACAGGACCTTAACCTGTTCAGCCTTCACAAGAGAAGGCTGAAGGGGAACCTGGTGGCCATATATAAACTCACCAGGGGGGGCCAGCAGGTCTCGGGAGAGACTCTGTTCCTCCTAGCACCCCCCGGGGTAACAAGGAATAACAGCCACAAATTGTTAGAAAGTAGGTTTAGACTAGACATCCAAAGGCACTACTCCACAGTCAGGGCGGCTAGGATCTCGAACGAACTTCCAAGGGAAGTGGTGATGGCTTCTATCCTGGGGGTCTTTAAGAGGAGGCTTGATGTCTACCTGGCTGGGGTCATTTGAGCCCGGTTTTCTCTCCTGCCCAAGGCGGGGGGTCGGACTTGATGATCTACAAGGCCCTTCCCACCCTACTTCTATGAATCTATGAACTTTGTCTTCAAGCATTTCATCATTTAAGATGATCATGTAACCAGATATAGGTTTCCCCCCACTACACTTTCCCAATCTGGTGCCCTATAAGAATGCTCTGCCAGTGACCCAGGGAGAATTATGAACTGAAGCACATGTCACTGTAACAGGCTTCACATATTTTTTAACATTTTTGGCCACTTTTATGTGAAAAGTCCTCAAACTCTTACAGAAATTATACTTAGGACTACTATGGATCCTCTGTGTAATTCAAAAAAAACTTTCGCTTCCCTCTGTTGTCAGAGGCCATCAAAAAACCATGACGGACAGTGGTTCCCTTGGCTACCAGGATGGAAGCTTCTAGGTGAGAACTGAGACAGGCTGAGGATTTTGCTTCTCTGATGCAGGGCATGAGTAGAGAGATTAAGCATTGAGCAAGGCTCAGGAATTAGTGATGAATATTGTGGCTTTGTTGGATGCCATAGTGAATCTGGTTCAGGGAGCAGGATAGGGTTTCTACCTGTGAGGATCTAACTATGGAAATAGCCAGGCTGACAGATTCTCATACCAAAAAGCTGCAGGCTGTGAGAGACAATGTGCTAGACTTGGAAGGCAGATCCAGAACACAAAACATCTGCATTATTAGAAAAAATGGTAATCCCACTGAGTTTGTAACAAAACTATTTCCTCACTGGAGGAAGCCTGACCTGGAAAGAAAATGTAGGGCTTTTATCCAAGTTTCTGCAATTTTCCACCAAAGACAGTGTGCTCAGAGCTGCCAGAAACCTTGGAAATCAGACATGAGATAACCCTGGTGTTTGTATAATGCTCTTTCCTGATTTTCTCCATGAGGTGACTGAAAAGCAAGCTTTGTTTAAATCAAGCCAAGTTCAAGCAGGATACTTCATGATCCTGCCACCCTGAATCTGATTCACAAGAGCAACCTTACACCTTCTCTGGCCCTAATGAAGTAGAAAAAATTATACATTACACTGATATCAGTGGATGAAGTTAAGGAATAATTTGAGTTGTACAAAAAACAACAGAAAACAGAAAATTAGGGTGGGAAATTAGGTGTTTTTAGATTATTAAACACTGTTTATCAATGAGTACATCTACATGAGACGCTATGTTGCTGCAGCAATGTGCTCCTTCGCTATAGCGCATTGCTATGACAATGTACCAGCTAGAAATAATGTGCGCTGCTGGCACAGCACAGTATGGGCTGTTACTGTACCATCCTTTTGTATTTCCAGAAGGAAGTACTGAAGGATGGTGCAGTAACAACGTCACTGTAGGAGCACATGTGGACATGCCTAAGGAATGGCATTCATATGATTTTTTTTTGTCTTTGGGCATCTGTACACACTCTTGGTGGGGGTGCATTTTAGTTAGAGTGGACCTCTAATTTTGAAATGCGGGGGGAGGAGGGGTGCATTGGAGCAGGCATCCTGCACCTGTACAGAAACCTTTGTCTTTATTTTTAGAGAGTAATAGAGAGCTTTGAGCTACATCTACCCAAACTTTCCTAGTAGTCATATATTAAGCTCACTGCTATTATTTCTTGTACTTTATATATATTTTGTTTTTGTTTTTCTTTTCTGTTCCTTTTCTGCCTCCTGATCATGAGTATACTTGAGAATGCACATTGCTATTGTTGTTCTGAGGTATGTGGAGTGTTTTCTTGAGTGGTATCTCGTTGCTGTCACTTTTGATATACAGACTGCTGAAGTCTGTATGTTCTGGAAAGCCGATACTAGCAAGCTGTCTTCCAGATCCTGCAGGTGATACAGAAAACACAACTTAGATGCGTGCTTGGTGGCAAAACCTCAGAGATGTTTATTGTTGTCAGACAGCATACCAATTGGTCTGATTAACAGTCAGTCCAACTTAGCGAAGACAACGTACATTATTCATGCTCCCCTAGTTCTCTGAGGGACAGGTCTCCCAATTTATACTTGCATACCCCTCTCCCCATCTTGTGCCCACTCTTATCTCTCTCTCTGTTGAGATGTTTGTCTTTATTTATTTTGTTTGCAAGGTTCACACACCTGCATTATCATGGGCCAGTTCTAACTTTTACATTTGTAGCTGCTGTTTTCATACTCCCTTCAATGTCCTTTTGCTCATTAGTGCATTTTTATTTTATTTTTTTTTCTTTCTTACTGGGTCATCCAGGGGTCAGGAGGTCCCTGTCTCCCATACTGCCTTTCAGCACCATAGCTTAATATGGTTTTACGTTACTCTGGTTTACCCCAACTGGAACTCATACTATTATGAGCTCTGGATTTATGGAAAAATGTTGATATTGCAGATTGTGGTAGTACACAGATAAATGTGGTACAGTTGATTTAATGAAACTGGAAAACTTCCAGCTATATATAAAGATGTACATGGAAGGTAAGGTACTGAGACTAGCGAATCCTTTTAAGTGTGTGTTTTAGAATCTAAAGTGTCTGAAAAGCCCTATTAAGAAAAAATTAAATATAATCTTTTCTAAAAAACAGAAGTCTGATATTGCCATGCTCCAAGAAACTCATACACTAGTTGAGGGATGTCAAAAAATAGAGGATAATTGGGTAGTGTTAGCAGTTTCTAGTGTATATAACACAAAGTTGTATGGAGTTTCTATTTTAGTGCATAAATAATTGTGCCACCATTTAATTGATGTAGGTGATAATTCAGAGGGTAGATTTATTCTTGCAGATGTTAAAATTATAGATTCCGTTTTTACTTAGGGATGTGTCTATGGTCTTGAAACAGAAATTCCAAGAGTTTATCATTTTCTTTTTGTAATGCTCTCTGAATTTGGATAATACCTGTATATTCTGGAGGAAAAGACTGGTCTGAATTTTGGGTTCCTATCATTGATAGGTTTCATGCCCCTCTATCCATAAAATATATGTCTAGGGAAGTTATTAAAAGTTACGTATCAGACCTGGATTCAGCATATATTTGGTGCATAGTGAATCCAAAAATGAGAAAATATAGGTCTTTTCTTCTTTTTTTCAGCATATTCTAGAACTAATTATTTTTTAATCTCTCAGAGCATAACTGATTCTGTAGCTAATACCTCCATTGGCTCTATAGCTGTTTTGGACTATGCTGTGGTGGAGTTTCATCTCTTTCTTGCAGACAGACCAGCTGTAAATAATTAGTGGTGACTCAATACCTCCCTGTTGAATGATTATACATCTGAAGCATTAATTTTAGAGGAGTTATGGAGCTTAATCAACCTACTGTTTCCTCCACTTCATTATTATGGGGAACTACTGACGGCTTCTTTGGAGGGTCTATAACATCACATGCTCCTGCAAAAAAGAAAAAATGGGATACAGAAATTAAGTCTTTAGATGAGGATATATCACAAATCCTTTTCATGATACACTACATATCCTTACCAAAATGAGATATGAATTGAATAAATTACTGTCTAAGAAGCCTCAGTATGCTTCATGTAAATTAGCCCAAGATTATTGTGAATCACAGGAACATGCAGGAAGGTCACTAGCATATAGAATAAAGAGTAAATGCAACCATAATAAAACGTCAGCTATAGGATACTCTGGGGAGAATGAATATAATAGTACAGGTACAAATCTATTGGACTACATCTGATTTATTTGCTAAGTAGGGCTGTGTCCAGATGAGCAGGAGCATGACGTTTGTGACACCATAAACTTCTTTGTGGCATCACAAACCACACACATGGAATGTTAAAAAATGCCCTGCACTGCAAATTTGCAGCACAGGGCAAAATTTGCTACCGGGATTGCCCAATAGCAAAAAAAAGTGCCAGGGAAAAAGTAGTGTATGCTGGAACAACTGGAGGCTTGTTCTTCCAGTGAAACACTCTGGCTGCTGGCCAGAGCATCTCTATGTTTCATTTGTGCCCCAGGTGCTCCAAGACATTGGAAGCCAAGAGGACCTGGGCAAGGGCAGTTTGTCCACAGCAGGACAATGTGTTCTACAACAAAGCGCACATACAAAGGTGTTCACTGGAGCACAGAGCAGTGGCACAAATTTGTATTGTTAGTATTTGTGTCACTGCAAGCACATGCCCCTGCTCATCTGGATGTGGCCTC
>NW_017729027.1:24168358-24171276 GCF_001723915.1 Gavialis gangeticus | reverse complement strand
GGCAAGGGCAGTTTGTCCACAGCAGGACAATGTGTTCTACAACAAAGCGCACATACAAAGGTGTTCACTGGAGCACAGAGCAGTGGCACAAATTTGTATTGTTAGTATTTGTGTCACTGCAAGCACATGCCCCTGCTCATCTGGATGTGGCCTCAGTTTCCATATGGTATCTTTCCAATAAAACTCAGAAAGGGTGTAAAACTCAGAAAAGTTGATAGGAAACTAAGATAAACCCTTTAGTCTAATTCCTAATCTTCTCATTATGCCATCCCTCATTCTGTCACTCACTTTTTCATGTAAACTGGTTTATTCCACTGCAGGGTAGATCTGATTTAAATCAAACTGATTTAAATCATGATTTAAATCACAATTTATATCATTGGTTAGGGAACCTTGATTTAACCCCTGTTTTCTACAAAAAGTGAATTATTTTTGTTTGATATAACCTTTGTTCAAGGCTACAGAAATAGGCTTTGAGATAATCAGGATATAGTCTGCATTTCTCTTTAGCTCAATGTTGAGAACTTTGGATATGATAATTTTATCTTTTTTGTCATGATTTTGTTCACAAATTGGCATCAGATTAGGCCAGGTCTCAATATATCACTCAAAACAGTCTACTACTGCGTTCCATCAAATATTATTTCGCTTCCCCCTGCTTTCTTCAGAGCAGCTGCTGCAAAGTGGCTGTTATATAAATATTTTGCAATGCCAACAAAATTCTGCAGAAAATGTTTCTCTTTTGTTTCTACATCCGCTCCCGTCTTGCATTTATCTCCAAATTACTTCTCCTTGCCCAGATCTACTCCACCCCAACAATCCTCTATTCATTTAACTTCTTGAATCTTTGCACTTTTATAGAGTGGTAAGGGCTTGACTCTGTGTACATGTAACTTACAGAGAGACAATACGGCTGGTGGGTAGGTAACTAGGTCTGTTATCTCTCCCCTCCATATACTGCTTTTAACAGGGATAGTATCTCTAGACACATACATCCACAGTTTGAGAACTGAAACTAAGCATCAGAGATGATTAATGGGATCTTCTAGACTGAGCACTGAGTCCCATTGGGTAGAGTGGTCTTCTTTAATATTTACTAATCTGTAGAGGAATCTCTGAGAACCCCATAAGACTGGGCCTCTACTACAGTCCATGGTCTGTTGTGAGCTATTTATAATATTTGTTCTAAAAAGGTTACTTGAATATATAGTCTCAGGTAGTATATAATTAGAAGCTATAATCCCTATTCAATGATGATATCTTTGAACTTTAACATTACTTAAACTATCTTCATATAGTTTTTTTATTATTTTATTTTAAGGAAAGCATCTTAAAAATGAAAAAAATTATTAAATAAAAAATCTAATTTAAATTTAAAAAATCATATCTTTTTTTAAATATCCACCCTGCTCCACTGGAACTCTTCCAAGACTAAATGCCAATATCCTCACTCTGACATTAGTCCCCCCAGAGTCAGTGGAATTATTTATTTTGGAAGATGGTACTAAATGTCAGAGAAAATTTTGACTAAATGCTGCCAATACAGAGAGAAAAATGGAGCTGCCATGCGCAAGAGAGCTTTAAATGGAAAATTCCACAGTGTGCCCAGCACGTGCCCCCTGGGCAACCTCAGGAGCTGTCAATCAGCCCTGACCTACTTTCCATGCCTGCGCAGGCTCTGTTACTTTACAAGACTTGTTCTGATGCATGCCTGGTGGGTGACTGAATGAGGCAATCCCTCTGGAACATTCTTGTAACTAAGCACCCTGATTGGCCAAAGGGTGGCTATAAAAGACCCAGAAGCCCCCACCCAGGGGTGGGTGCGAGGGGAGCATATGGGTTGTTTAGGAGTGAAGGTGTTAGCTGAATTTGCTATTGGTGTGTCGTTGGTGTGGGATTCTGAGGAGACCGTGCTCTTTCTGTGAGCAGAGGCTGCTTAAGGCAGGGACTGCAAGGCAGACTGAGAACTGGGATTCGATCCCCCGGGTTTTCTCATACTCCATATAGCGACTCACTCCATCGTTCTGATTCTTTTTATCGGTTCCTCTGGTTACTGGACTGGTTGCAAGTTTTCAACTTAACTACGGTTGCAGATCATCCTTGCTACATCAACTTCACTTACCTGGTTCCTGACCTCGGATCCCTACATCGACCATCCCGTTGTCCATCGGACTGGTGTCATGACCCCGACACCGTTTTCACCAAGTTACAGTTTCTATTTGTTGTTTGTGGTTCCTTACATAAGCTGTTGACCAGCCCTGGGACTTAAGGAATGAGCAGCCGCCCCTATCCCTCATGGGGTAGATAGCAAGGGCTCAGTCCGGAACCCTGTGGGCCAACAGACCTCCTTTTATTGTTTGTTAACTTGTTGTTGCTGTGCCAACTGTAACTGAAGAAGCAGATCCACCTATGCCTTCTAAGCGTAAGTCAAATAAACCAATTCTGTTTGAAACCATTACACTTCCGTACCACTCAGACTCAGCCGCCGCAAATCCCGCCTGTTCGTTCCAATCCACCACCACCTGGCCACCCACCGTGACACTGGGGCTTGGTTCATCCCCCCAGGACAATAAATAGTTTGAGTAAGGCTGAATCTGCCTTCTACTGGGCATGTCTACACATGAAATCAATGTGAAACAATAAATGCTGGAGGTTATTTCTCTGGAGTGTATTGTTCCCAGGTTTCATAGTTTCATAGATTCTAGGGTCGGAAGGGACCTGAGCAGATCATCTAGTCCGACCCCATGCCATGGCAGGAAAGAGTACTGGGGTCAAATGACCCCAGTAAGGTGGTCATCCAACCTCCTCTTAAAAACCCCCAGCGTGGGAGCCTGCACCACCTCACTTGGAAGCTGGTTCCAGACTCTAGCCGCCCTGACTGTGAAGTAGTGCCTCCTGATGTCCAACTTAAACCTTCC
>NW_017729027.1:24157858-24167663 GCF_001723915.1 Gavialis gangeticus | reverse complement strand
CAACTGCAGAATAGTCCTCCTTAGTGATGACCCCTCCTTTCCATTGGGAGTAAGCCTCCTTTTTGGCAAGGAGACATTCCCGGATGTTTTTAGTGAGCCATGGAGGCTTATATGCTCTCCTGCCCCCTTTGACTCTCCTGGGGATTACCTTCCTCTGGGCTTGGAGGATCGTCTCTTTAAGGAGTGACCACTCCCCTTGGGCACCCGGCTCCCCTCCCCTCTGAGACTTCAGCGCTTCTCCAACTATCCTCCTTAGCTCATTGAAGTTCGCCCTCCTAAAATCTAGGGCCACCACCTGAACCATTTGAACATGTGTCCAGGACTGCAGCACATTGAGCTATGCTGGAGCAGCTCCAACTGTAAAGGGTCCCCAGGGGTTAGCCTGCCAGCCAAGGGCTGCTCCCCACCACTCAATGTGCTGTGAGGGAAGAGGAGGTGCTGGCTGGGGCATGAGAGTGCTCCAGGCCAGGGGTAGACTGAAGCACCCTCATGCCCTAGCTATGTGGGTCAGCACCTACACATGCACTGACACAGAGTAAAAAACTCCACAGCAGAATAGTACTTTTAAACATCAGTAGTATCGTGCTATGGAGTTAATTAGTTTACTTAAGTCTAATAGGGACACATGTATAGATGTACAATGTTTACTGCTGAGCTAATTAATCTACTCTGCAGTAAATGTCTAATGTAGATGCACCTACTGAGGACCCAATTATGGCCCATCTTGCATGGCAGCACTAAGAAATATGTACTTATGTTTCCTGAATGGAAGGGAAAGGACACATCAAAAAGTTGCTGTACCCCCTAGTTTCACACAAATGGGCAGAAAGGGGTGGGTAGTCTACAGAGGGTACCACTATTACATTTAGTTCAATCTACCTAGGGTTAGTTATGCTAATCTAAATACCCATCTGTGCAGACATCAAATAGTTACATGTAATAACAATACACTGCTGTGTCTTTTAGTGAGAGGCACGATTTGTTTAATTAAAATGCTTTTATAGCTGTTCTGATGAAAATCAAATAAATTAATAGTTCCATTCACATCATGTCAAATTTGAAAGACCCAGTGAAATGCTAATGGAAGCTTCTATCTGTTTGTTTGTTTTTATAATTTAAATTTTAATACTCTTTCAATAATGAAAATAAAAGGAAAAATGAATGCCAGCTGCTCTTCTCCCTTATTCCAGGGAAAATTTTAGAATTGTGCTGGAGTTAGACAGATATTGATTAGGTTCTTAAAGCCAAAAACTGATTATGTTTAAATTAAATTCAGTTAAAGTCACATAAGTAAAATGACCAGGTTTTAACCCATGACCAGGTTATGTCTTTCTACACTGGTAGCACTGTTTCAGCCTGAGGGATAATTTTTACCTCTCTTTGCATTTACCAGGAATGTAACCAATACGGAATTTTCATCCATACTAAGAGAAATGTGTTTTCTTACCTTTTGTTGGCAAATAAGTTAAATATTAGTAAACACAGGCAGGTTGCAGTTTTCACATGTACTGCAGATCTGAGCATAGTTCACGGGGAATAAGGGTTTGTTTTTTTTTATCTTAGCCATAGCTGTACTCTATAGTGCTTTTTTACTAGCATTCAATCTCATGTTAGCAATCATATATTCTTTAACATAAAGTAAAACCAAATCTCTCTTGTTTTTTTTAAAGGAAAAGCAACACAGAGAGGTAGAAGCTCAATGTTTCTAAAGTCTTTTTTTGCATTAGCTTTGCTGATTACTATTTAGTTATAGTAAACCAAAGCCCATTCTGAATTTCACCCACTAAGCACAGCCTCTCCCCTAAAGAACCAAAAACAAAGTAATTTTGGAGACAGTGGATTAATGTATATTGAACGTTAAGAATATTTAAGAACAAAATAAATAAATAAATAACTTCTTGATATTCCTTTCATTTCCTCCTCATATTACACTTTTCTTTACTCTCCACATTCACTTCTCCATCATGCAGCTATAGTTGAATATATTGACAAGATGCTGGTATTATTAAAAATCTTTCTGTTGCTCCAATTCAGCAATTGGGAAGTGGAAAAGGTACATTCAATATTTCCTTCCAGTGGCTCCTTTTTTTTCCCCTGGCTAAACCTGCTTATGCACAGAAGCTCCCATGTTTTGTGAAGTTGACGAAATAAAGATGAAAGTCGTTTTCATTTTTATCTTCAATTCAAATAATAATACTAGCTAAGGAGATCTTACAAAATATCCTGTTACCACACAGCATACTAGAATCCTCTTAATTGGCACACCCCAGTGGAAACAGAATGTGCCAATTAAATGATCATCCCAATTACCAGAGGCTCATGGGAATACATTTTTTCTGGCATGGTTTATAATCACTTTCATTTCATGGATTGACTTTAAAAAAACAACAGTATCAGCTTCACATCTTGATTACCTAATACAGATGATTTGTTTTAGAACTGTAACAGGTTTTTTTGCCCTTTCTGTGAGAAAACTAGTAAAATTGATTGTATAGTACATTGCACAATAAAAAATGCCTATTCATTCACCTGGCACAGCTAAATTCTTTAGGGTTGGTTGATGAAAACTCAGTAGAATAAATGGTATTACAAAAATAATCAAACAATGGGGGCCAACTTTTCTGGGAGGTTTTCCAGAAGATAAGTCTCCTGAACCCTCTTCAGGAGAACTAGGTTCAGTGGATTTTAGGCATGTTCTGATAATGCCTACTAAATAGAAACCCTCAAGGGACTTATGAAGAAGAATACCTAGTTTCTGGATCCCAGTTGTGTTTAGGTATGAGCTGGGACTGAAAATATCAGTCTGACAAGACAGCAATACTTGGAGACACAAGAAGAAGCAAAAGTCTAGATACCTCGGGAAGTTTAAATAAAAAGTAAAGATCCTAGAGTTCAGCCACTTCTAAATGTAGGCTGAAGCTAAACTAGATTTTTCAGAATCAGTACTTTGAATATCAGCTCCTTCATTTGTCATATCTGATTCTTACCTCCTACTGTGTTCAGGATCAGAACATACTTGGTGACTAAGTATGGATTTTGGACTGTACATGTAAGCACATCTTGTAGTAGTCATCTGTCTGTTGCAAGACGTAGAAATGCACTGAATGAGGCTAAACATCTGTGAGTGTTCCTATAGAACCCAATTCTTGAGTGACAGTCCCTTCTGCACTTACCACATTTGAAGTTTGTATCAAACAATACTGAATGTGCTGCAGGGTTTTTCCTGGGGCTTCTTTTTTTCCTCTGTCTGTTGGCCTCTTCTTTCCTCAGAAGCCTACATTCCATGCTTAATAGACTGTTTCAAAGCATTTTGATCCTCAGTAATTGTCTCCCAGTCGTTTGGCTCAGTGTTCACTGCCTTCATATCTTTCTTGCAAGCATCTTAGAACCAGAGATAAGGATGCCCATGTGGTTCTTCTTCCTCTAAAGAGTTCTCCACAAAATAAATCCTTAGGTTCTCATCCATTCTCTGCATCTGACCAAGCCATCAAAGTCGATGATGACCAAGAAGAGCATGGATGCTTAGAATGTTGGCAGGTTGCAAGAGCTCAGCATGGGCAACTTTGTCCCACCAGGAAATTCCTAGAATGTGGGAAAGCAATGCAAACGGAAGTTGTTGAGGTACTTTTCTTGAGTAGAGCATGTGGTATAGGAATCACTGCTATACAAAAGGGTGGTGATGATGCAAGAAGCATGGTATACTTTGACCTTAACTAGCTTGGCTTCTTAGATATAATATATATTATATACTTTGACCTTGGTCTTAACAGCCAGTTTGTTATTGTTCAACTTGCAGTGGTTTGCTCAGCACGCTCATGATACCTGATGTTTTTCCAATATGGGTATACTCAGTTCAGCCTTAAGTGACAGATTGTTGGTAACAAAGGAGCCAAGGTACGGAAATTTACTTACAACATCCAGTACAACATTCAAGCACATCTTGTATACACAGTAACATGTATATTTTCTTCAATGTCTTTTGTAGTCAATGTCTTAACAGAATTTAGAATTTTCTACAATTGTCATTAGAGCTAAATATAATGTGAAATAAGTAGTAAGTAGAGAAAACATCAGACAAAGTGAAGAAGCACTATATAAACAAAAGCAAAAACATATTTACAGCATAAATGAGAATTTGTAAAATACAGAGGTATAAAGAGCTGTTTCTGATGGCTGTTATTGCATAAGATAAGGTTCTCATGCAAAGGCAATGTAAGTGGCAGTGAAGATTCTGCAGGGTGGAAGTTACTGATAGATTATCAAAAAGGGAGACTAGACAGAGAAACTTTATCACCATTTAAGCTAATGGCAGAACTTCAATAGGGCTGCAAGGTTTCACTCAGGGTCCATAAAACAAAATGGAGTGGCTGAAAAGAAACCAACTATCTTTTATCCTCCCACATTAATGTGCATGTGAATTCACAGAGTGACTTATTTTTGCCCTTCCTTGATGTGATTATTTATACATTGTATGATAATTAAGCAGAATCATCTCACTTTCCTCTTCTCTGCTGATTGTTACTATATTCTGCTGTACTTCCCTCCCTAACTTTCCACATTTCTCTTGTCTTTCAAAATAGGAGAAAAGCCTCCTTTAGGGGAGCCTCCTATTCATGGGAATCCAAGAATAACTGATCTTACTTTTAGCCCTGAGCAGTTTAATGTACCTTTCCAATCCCAGGGGTGACAACCTGTTCCTTTTATCCTTTATTTTTTATCTTTCTGTACAACTGCTGCTTCTAGCACCTTTTTCTAACATTATTGCTTATTCTTGTATAGACTTTTTTTGGAATGCAGTATGTTATCAGTTAAATACAGTTCCTGAAATTTCATTTTTCTTTTCTCTCCAGGTATCAAAATCTAGTTAAGTAGTCCATTACAAGAGTTTCACTCTCATGGTAAGTATCATGGCTTTCATGACTCTTGAGGGGAAATTTTTCAGTGCGGTGAATGGGGAATTAGATGAGCAACTCCCATTACTGTTAATGGGAATAGGGTGTGATTTCCTGCATTTCACATTGATAATTTACCCTTTGATGTCTAGGTCATGCTTCTGGGCAAGACTAGATTTTAAAACATTGTAATTGACATTAGAAATTAAAAAAAACAATTTTGTGTCTTCTTATGTTCTATATACATTGCCCTTGATTGGTTTCCAAGAATATACAGGAAGCTTTAAAGATCATGTAATAGAAAGGATCCCTTAAAATATTTCTAATATAATTCCTATGATTTTTAATTCTTAATATTACCTAAAAAGGAATACAATACATTTTTGCAATGATTTTCCAAAATATTTCCTCATTATTTATGTCAAACACTCAACATTCATAAGTGTCACTGTTCTTTTTTAATATTTCAGTTTATCTTTTATTGTTTAATAGGAAAACAATAGCTGTTCTTGATTAAAGAAAACACATGTTCACAAAAGGAGAAAGATTATTGAAATGTATTTAATTCCTGGAAGACAATATGGGATAGAATCTAAATATTTTTGACTTGCCAATTTGATAGGAGTGCAAAACTTTCTCTTTTACTCCTTAGAGTTTAACAAGTTGCTTTTAAGAAAATAAAAGGAATTATCAGTAATAGTCATTGACATTAAAAACAATTCCTGTCTCTGTACTAAATTCTCTGTATGCAAGTCTTCTTCACCTTACTAACAAGTAATTTTTAGTGCCACTGATGATGTTACATAATGCATACATGCCATTCTATATCAATAAATAAAAATAGCAAGTCCTGACTATAGACGGCAAGACTGTAAAGCACATACTGAAGATATAATCTAATGTGGCATTATTTTACATGCTTAGGAGATAAAAATTAAAATATTCATTATCGTAAAAATTTCTAACTGAAAAATAACAGTTTGCTTTAGAAACTTCATATATTTTATATTCAAGTATTGTCTATTTTCTGTGGTACAGAATCCACTATTTTGATTGTTGGTGTTTTGGGATTGGAGAATGAGAAGAAAAGCTCATTCAAGGGTTTTCTCTACCATTTTGTTTAGTGTAATTAGCTTTTTGCTCCTTGAGCAATTCTGATTTAATATTGATATGTGGCAGGATAATTCAGAGATATCTTCATTAAAATCAGTATAGTTACATGCTTTTTATCTGGTTGGAAGTGAAGGGATAATAAGATTCTTGCCTGCAAGTTTCTCAGAGATTCTGAAACAAAACCATGGAAAATGTCATTGAAACAACCAGAGAATGAAATTCATCCCTGAATATGAACCCTGTCCCTGAAGCATAGCTATGGAAAGTGAAGCTTCCTATGCTCAGAATCCTGAGATGTATCAAAGAAGCAGTCTCTGCTTTTCCTCAGGTGTAGGGATAACTAATAGTCTCTGTCGGTGAGGAAAAGATGAGGAAAGAAATGCTTGCTGTCTCCCATACTCCCATACTCTAGAACCATGGGAAATGTCACTGAAACTACTAACTGAAATCAAATAGAAGGCAGAGTAGATTTGCACATTATAGACTAACCCAAGTGTTTGTGCAAAAAACACACATATACATACATACACACACATATATTTTCTTTAGTCTTTAAGATGCAGATCTACCCTGACTTCTACTTGACTTCATTTGGTTGTTTCAGTGACATTTTTCATGGTTCTAGGGCATGGGCATATGGAAGACAAGTATTTTTTCCCTATCTTTTCCTCACGTACAGAGATGGTTAGACTGTATTAGCAATCCCTACACTTGAGCTCACACCATCAGATGCTGTGAAAGGACATGCACAAAAATATAGGAATAAGGAGAGAGACATTTGATAAAAATGTAGAGGGAAGGGACAGAGCAGGGCAGAGGGGAAGAAAGGATGGGGGAGGGGCAGTGGTAGGAGAGGCAAACAGGCAAGCAAATCTGCCCTGCCCTACTTGATTTAAGCCTAACATGACTAACTACATCTCTCTGCTCATGGATATCTTTCTATGTCTTCAATCAGATCAGTTAAAGTATAGAAATGTGTCCTGAGAAGTCACAAATATTTATCTTCTCTCCCATTACCAATATAAGAAAAGATATCAATATATGAAATAGGCTGCTTATTGAATAGGGAAAGTCTTCAGCTAATTTAAGTTGTCATAGCTCCATTGAAATCCATGCTAAAAGAGCAAATTGACAGGTGAGAATGCATTCACTTGAATGTGGAGATCCAGACTTAAACCTTCTGTTCTGTCTGTCTTGGTATAGGGGCTTGTTTCAAACTGGATCACTGAAGGGATGCTCTGCAAGGTAGAAGACAGACAGCTTGTCCTATATGTGTAACCCCATGAAAGGCATGAAGGAGGGGATTTCAGTCTCCAGGGCCTTGCTTTCTTTTTGTTGCTAGCAAGCCTAGGAAGGCCAACATACATTTGCATTTTCGCCATTTTCTTTTAAATATTTTTATATTTGTATAATAAAGGTGCTTAAAGTGAAAGTCTCTCTCTGTTTCTCTCTCTTTCAGACATGCACACAAACTTCTTCAATAGCTCTGTACAGCAGACCTTTGAATGGACTTTCTGTGGAACTTCATCTTAACAAAAGTTAAACAAATTTCAATGTTACATACAAGAATATTCAGATACATTTTTTTAAAAATTTGCCAGTTTGTGATAAGTGAATGTGATCGAAACCAGTTGGCAGACAAGGTTCTTTGGATGAATCTGATATCTTTTATTAGACCAACTTAAATATAATAAAATACTTTTAAATAATAAAACTTTTAAATAATAAAAGATACTAGATTCACCCAAAGAACCTTGTCTGCCTATGTCCTTAGACCAACATGGCTACAACCTGCACCCACTGAAACCAATTGAAACTGAAAAATAAATAAAACAAAGCTGAAACTGAAGCTAAAAAGCATATTTTTAATACAATATTTTAATATTTTAATATTTTTAGAAAAAATGTAAGTTCCTCATAGCTAGTTCATAAGCAAAGAGACTAAATGTACTAGATAATTTATTGATTTTCTTTCCTCAACTACAAGTTGATGCTAATAGTTTTTCGGATTTTGAAGAAAAATGTTGACAAAAGTTTGTAGGTTTTCTATGGCTGTTCTCTAGTTTTGGGTTTTTGTTCTGTTTACCATTTTTTTTAATGATTTTTTTTTCTATGTTTAGTGAATATTGGTAATAATGGACTCTAAGAGCAAAAAGGTGTTCTGGCAATTTATGATAACATCACCTGTTTTTGCCACACTGAGGACGATAAGTGATTTATTTCACAGCACAAAATATAGCTACGTATTGCAAAATTCTCCCTCACTCTCTTTGTAATTCATGCACCTGCACAGCAAGTAGAAGATAATGCTTTAAAAAGATGATGAATGGAAAGCATGCTCTGTTCTAATCAGCCCATCTCTTTGGAATCCATGTCATTACCATCTACATTCTGTATGGATGACGGATAATACCAGGGTATAGGGTATATTTTTTCTTCTTCAGATAATGTTCAGGATACTAATGTTAAGGACTTAGGAAACTCTGTGAGGTTCATCTGGAAGTTTTCCTCTGACTGCTGCCTTCACAAGGAGAAGGCAAAGATCCATGGAGAAAAACGATTTATGAGTGCATACAAACATTTACAAAGCATAGAGAAGAACTGGTCTAGATCATGAGGTTTATTCCAAGTGATCTAAGTTCAGATCAGGAGATGAGCATGCAGTTATTGCCCGTGTGGGGAGGAGGCATGTAGACTGCCTGTGCTAGTAGAGGACCACAGACAAGGGGCCCTTGTGCATGCATCCCAGCACACCCCATAGACTCCCTAGGCTGATGGACATTGCTGAGCACAGACAAGTGCACAGGCCACTCCTGATTGGCTGGAAACCACACCCCAGTCCCCTTCTCATACAGTTTCTCCTTATGGGGGCCCTTCCTTTCCAGCTTGCCTAGAGGCTTTCAGAAGAGATCTGGAGCAAGTGCCTTCACAACATCTTTGAGACAAGAGGGGAGGTCTTTTGTGAAGCCTGGCTGGAAGAGGTGTGGTGCACTGACCAGGTGTGCAGAGGGGGTGTGGTGCTTCAGGGCTGGCCAAAGCACTCTCCTGCCAGAGGGCATGTTCCAGCCAGCCAAACCAGCACAGAGTGCAGGACTGGGAAGCCCTGCATGATTAAGTCCTGGATCATGCAGGTACTGGGTGCTCCCCAGATGAGTAGGGCCAGAGGCTTCAAGGGGGTGAATTCCCCAGTGCCTGGGCCATGGCACTGGACAAAGGACTTCCTGCCCCAGGTTCCTCAGGTCCTGTGAGGTGGTCAGGGTCACACACAGCTCTGGCTGGCTGGATACCTTTCCCCCCCAAGGAGCACATACTAAGATGTAGGGGAATGCAGCATGAGGAAGAGATGTGCCTCACTTTACAAGTTCTCAGGTATACAACTTTATTGAATAGAATTGACTGAATGGTGACTGTGTCACAGAAAACCAAAAAAGGGCCAAAATAACCTGAAGGGATGGTTAGGATCAGGCATTGGGGGTCAGAGTAGGCATGCCTCAGGGTCAGTACTGGACACAGAAACTTGAAGGGGAGGTGTGTTTAACCTGGCACACTAATTCCCAGACTCAGGAATGAAGACCAGAAACTACTTTATATATGAGCTGTAAAACTGTAAAACTTTAGTCATGCTGTTAGCTCACTAGAAATAACAGTAATAATAGAGAGTACTATAATTTGATTGGTGAGATGAAATATTGAGCTTCTTGCAGAAAATGAACAAAAATGAACTAATCCTGCAACTTTTGTAATAAACTAGAGATCCTAGAACAAGAAAGAAATTATTTTAAATGCATATGTCAACCTCT
>NW_017729027.1:24151369-24157468 GCF_001723915.1 Gavialis gangeticus | reverse complement strand
TATATATAATTATATATCACTTCTCCTTTCACCTGAATGACAGAATTGTGATGCTTTGGTGATCATATGTTCAAAATGCTCAGATTAACCAAATGAAAATATAATCAAAATTATGGTCAACCAAGAAAAAAATATGATCAGAGTCTAACAATAACCATTGATTTGGCAATGATGTTGCCTTTGGATCACTGTAGGAGTAAATAACTTTATCTTAGCTATATTTTTGAGTAATGACTGTTAACTAATTTTCCAGTTTGACTATTATCTTAGCAAGCACATATTTTAGGCTTTAGGTGAAGTGGGTCATTTATGAATGCTTTTAAAACCCAGAATTCTAAAGTATTCTTCATAGTTTTTAACCTGTATGGTAATTGTATTTGAATTTCTATTATGAAGTCTTGTTTACTTGATGGACCAACCATTATTTTCAAAGAAATACTGTCAAATCTACTTATTCAATCAAGTGCATAGCCATTCATGACCTCATTTAGTGATCTTCACTGATAGACTTCAGTTAAAGTTGGCAGCTGCAGACCTGAAATACATTGCATGCCAGTCTAAAAGGTTCTCATTTTGCACCTGCCACTACATTCCTTCTTGTAAACATAGTTCAATAACTCTCTCAGGATCTATGTTTCCTCTTCATAAGATCAGCAGGAAACAATAACATTGTCAAGAACATTTTCAGCCTGGTTCATTGTTATAACCTTCTAATATTTTAAAGTTGAAAGGTTCAGGATGTACAGGAGAACTGTCAAAGACAGGGCTAACTTGGATTATTTTTGAAGCAACATGGTATAATATCGATGTAATATTCACACATAGGTGGTACATCATTCAGTGCATAGGTAGCAATTTTAAAATTTCGGTTGAAATACTAATATCAGACTGCCACCACATTCACCACGCACTTTCCAGCCTTCACGTTGTAACTCAGAAAAATAATGGACTCTTGTAATTAAACCATGACATGTACACACAGGACAGTCCGTATAATATTGCATAACAAACCTTGATAGAGGTATTTTCAAATGTTTGAGTGCTTGCTATTACTGCCATAATGTTCTTTTACTATATTTCATATATAATGCCCTGCACAATTTTATTGTAGAAAAAGTAGGGAAACAAAAATTGTATTTTCTGAAACCTCCATCTAGCATATAGGTTAAATAGTGTGTGAATGCAAGGTATATTTATCATCAACATGGTTTCTTCCTTTCTTGTTTAGTGATCTTGGCAACTTATCTCTTCCTTTATTAATGGAATATATGTATGTGTAAAACAACTTGTTCAGAGTGAGGGCAGTACAAATGCTGATATTCAGATGCTTACAATCAGTCAAATCTGTACACAGAAAATGACATGCCTCTGATGTTAGAGATACTCATTAGTTCTTAATTCTCTCTTCTAAAGCAGAAAAGCACTGAACTCTATAAGTGACTGCAGGTTCAACATCGGCGCTGCAAGTGATTTTCCCCTACCAGTCTGAGAAATAATTATCAGGTTTTTTTTCATTACAATATTAAAAAAAAGAAGAAAAAGAAAACTGAAAAAGGAAGAGGAAAAAAATTAATGTGAGATAGAGATTCAGCATAGAAATTTTAACTCAAATAGATAAATTGTGGGAAAATTATAAGCAACCGAACACAAAGTCTGTAATGTAAAACTGGTCACCTTGATTACAGATATCATTACTTCATCAGTAATATGCATATCTTTACATTTTTTTTAAATCTTAAAATTGTAGCAGCTGCTCTAATAAACATTCTAGCAATGGTAAGAATCTTCAAAATCCGTCCTGACTTGTACCATAAGTAGCAAAGTGGGAAATTGCAAGCAGACTAAAAGTTTAATATTTAACTTAGAGCTCTGATTTCTTTTGCATTTTGCAAGTAAAGACTTGTTCATTTAAGGCCTAATTCCCTCTTCATTCAGCATCTTTAAAATTACAGGCACAATTATTATGCAGTCCTGTAAAGGAGGAGCATTAGTTGTAAACTAGTGGCTTTCATTGTTATTAATATCTCTTGAGCATTCTTTTTATTATTGTATCTTTTCTAGTTTCTAGATAGATTACCAGTCTGAGAATTGTGTTCATATGATTGAAGTCTCCCATGATACATTATACCAAGACATGTGCCAGTTGAGTTGTTTTTCACTGTGGCAATTTCTGGAAAGGGTTTAATAGTAGCAGCTTTAAGGGTTGTTGAGAAATCCCAGCTAGTTCTTGTAATTATGCTAGAATCAGCTCCTCAGGGCTAAGTACAGGCAGTCAAAAAGCCTGAGGATGAATCAATTCAATCTGTACAGGTTAGTCGAAACTGTGGAGATTGAATGAATAAGCAAGTGAACAGACATTCACTTGATTACAGAAATGCAGCCACTTGCCTGCAGTGGCCCAGGCCAGACGCTGAGGGGCACTACAGCAAACCTCCCTGCTCAGCTGGAGCAAATAGCTTGGGCCAAGGCTAGCCCACCCACTCTGTGAAGTGGGGTTTGTGGGGGAGGTGCAAAGCATCCTGGGATGCTGAGGGGACTATGCATTAACTTGAATTTGGAAAGGATAAGGGTCAGAAGTTCAATAAACTACTTTAACCTGAATCAGCTGAGCCTGATACTACATCCATCCAGGTTTATCTTAAAACAGTTTCAGCCATTTTTAAAGAGGTTTATGTGCACTGAACTTCTGTTGTGTTACAGATTTGAACTGGTTTCCAATCACTTACACCAGTTTGTGTATGATTTTTGTCACTAGCCCAGATTAAATTCATTGAAGTATTTTTTTACTATGTGATGATTAATGTCTATTAGACATTCTACTGTTTACTTTCGGAAATGAGTTGTAGTTTAGCTGCACCATGGACTAGACAAATCTCTAAAATAGAAAAAGAAATCAAAGAAAAACACCAAATAAGTATACTATTAAATTATGATTCAAAAGGATAACGTTTTAGGGTTCCATATTAACAGCGTTACTGTGACCTCAGAATAAATGTCCTAACACTTTTTTATTTCCTAATTGCCAGCCAGTAGCATCAGCCTAGGATCAGAGTGTCAGATTGGATTGTCTCCATTCATTTCTGTAAATAAGTAACAAAACCCCAGTAGAATTGTTGATATCTCTGAAACTTTTCCCTATTTAGAGTAAAAATTCTACTACGGAAAATATTTTTGGAGTGTTCTGTATATTTAATTAATTTTTTTTGTTTCAACTCTGTTTCGACTCATTTTGAGCTTGAAACAGTGAAATATAAATTAAATGAAGGACTTCGAAACAGCCTTGAAATAAAATGAGGGCAGCTGAAAACTTTTAAAATGTTTTTGAGGGATAGAAAAACAGCATAAAAAGCATCATTGTTTGAATTGGGCTGCTTTCTGCCTTGGGGTCAGTTACTGAGCTGTCTTCCAGAAGCTCAGCAGCATTAGACAACAAAGGCTACTACCATTGATTTCCTACTTGCTATCCTATCAAGTAGGATTCAGCAGTACCTTTTGCTTTCTTTCTATAGCCTTTTATTTTAGTATTATATTCACTGATTGATACTTTTCAATTTATTCCTCCCCCAAAATCCTCTTTTTGTTTAGTCTATTTTGATTCTTTTCAAATCTGTGCTTTCTCTCACAGTGTGCATTCCTCCACCCCCATTTCACCTCCCATGCTGAGCCTTCCAGTGCCAGAGGAAGAGCTGGAGCTGGATCTGAGTGCCCTAGCAAGGGAAATTGTGAGGAAGGAGGGGGAATCATCTGAGTTTGTTCTCCACACCCCTTGTTTCCCCTAGAGCCAGGTTTCCTTCCTCAGAAAGAGCTTCAAAGGAGTCTGAGGTAGAAGGTACAGAGGCAAGTGGCTCAGCTGAGTCTGCTCCTCCTGTTGCTGTGCCTCTGTCTGCTGAGGAGGGGGAAATTGCAGCATCCACACATGCACCCACACCCCAGAAGTGAGCAGGTAGTCTGGTCTGGGATCATTTTGAGCTGGCAGATGATCCCACATACACAAGGCAGGTCTGCAGGTGGCCTTACACTTCATCTAGGACATTTGGAGCAGCCAGGGTGGAGATCATGAATACCTCTCTCTCACAGGGCACTGAGGTAACCAGTCAGGTCATCAGTGGGCACTTCTTCAAGCCAAGGTGATGGATGAGTCCCACATGGCAACAGAGATCATGGGGCCATGAACCAATTGGTGCAGAGGTGACTCATTGGGCAGGGCGAGCTCACCTGCAGATTCATGGTCACTGATAATGGGGCCAATATGGTCAAGGCAATCTGTGATACCAACTTGGTTGGCATCCACTGTGTGGCATACAAGTTCCACCTCAGGGACACCTTGAAGGGGGCAGAGCTTCCAGTGACAGTGCCAGCACCACCAGCAAGCTCATTTCCAAATGCAGAAAGATGGCAGGCTACTTCCAACAGAGCATCAAGCGGGGCAAGATGCTGCAGGACAAACAAGCAGAGATGAACATCCCACAGCACAAAATCATGCCGGATGTGGAGACTCAGTGGAACTCCACATAGCTGATGCTCAAGAGGCTGGTGGAGCAACAGAAAGCCATCCATGAGATGGCCTTGCTCAGGGAGATTAGGATCAGTAGCCCCCTTAACAGACCTGAGTGGGATACCATCTCCCAGATCCTGGTGGTCATCAAGCCCTTCCTTGAGGCCATGAAGAGCCCCAGCACTGGGGATGTCCTTTTTAGCCAGGTGATCCCTTTAGTGAAGGAAGTTCAAAGTCAAAAGGAGAAGTTTCAGGGGATCAATGTTCCTGGCTGGGGAAAGCTGCTGCCACCAGACATGCAGGCACTTGTGAGGTGGCAGAAGGAAGGCATCAGGAAATCGCTTGATCCCTTGTTGTCCAGTACGGTCCACATGCTAGCTGCCATGTGTGATTCAAGAGTAGGGCAGCATATGCAGCAGCCAAAGCCTGAATCAGTTGACAGAGCTGCTGGTGAAGAGAGTCACGGAGGCAGAACAGTGGGGGCAGAGGGACGTGGAAAAGGGGGATCCACTGTCCCATACTAACACACCATCCACCAGCCAGTCTCCTCCTCCACCACAGGTGCTGTGAATGTACCCCAAGGGCATGGCTTCCATGGTGGGGTTCAGAGGCACCAGACCCCACCATCAGGCAAGTAGCACTGAGGCCCTGGTGACTGCCTATCTCACCGAGGACATGGAGCCGCTGCTCTGTGACTCCTTGGCCTATCGGAAAAGCCAGAGTCAGATATAGCCACATCTGGCCATGGTTGCCTGGGAACACCTGTCCTGTCCACTGACCAGTGTTCCAAGTAAGAGGATGTTCAGCATTGCTGGGGATGTAGTGGCACCTCACCACACCTGTTTGGATCCTGGTTTGGTGGAGTAGCTGGTGTTCCTCAAGATGAACCTCCTGCTGCTGGGGTTTCCAAGCTCCACCTGCAGATGGAGTGAATGCCACCCTTTTCACTCTGTCTGCACCTATTTTCATTTTACTTTTTTAAATCAGTTAATGCCCTGCTCTCTGAGCTTGTGGTGGCACTCACTGCATCACCAACCAGCAGGGGAAGAACATCTCACCAATGTTTATATTGAGGCCATGATTTTCTGTACCTAGGAGGTTGATGAAGTGAAAGGATTACACCAACATTCTTTTCCATCTATATCACAGCTATTTTCCACATCTCACTGCTGATAGATTTCCATCTAGAATCAGTGTACAATGTTGTGTGGACAAAAGTCTTTTTAACATCAATTGGTTACCTTTCAAATCCAAGATAACCAACATCCCCATTACTGTTTTCCAATAGGCAAATGATTTTATTTTGTGTGCCCACACAACTGAAGAGCTCCAGTTCACTTTCAATTACTTCTGTGAAGTGCATGAAATGTTTGGACCCCCTGTCACCTGCACAGAAACCAAGATACTTTTCCAAACTCCCTCAAACCAACAACCTGCTTTTCTACAAATTACAATTAGAGACCAATACTTAGAGAATGTTGAACATTTCCCCTACCTTTCACAAAAAGAAAACTCTGACAAAACAATATTCAACACCAGATAAAATCTGTTGGTGCTGCTTTTAAATGTCTCCAAAATCATGCATTAGATGATCATGACATCGG
>NW_017729027.1:24142082-24146369 GCF_001723915.1 Gavialis gangeticus | reverse complement strand
GGTCGCATTCAGAGGGAGGTGGTGGATGAGTCATATTCAACCTGGGGAGAAGTGGGCAGCGGAGTCCCCCAGGGCTCAGTCCTTGGGCCTGCACTGTTCAATTTCTTTATTAGCGATTTGGACGATGGAGTGAAAAGCACCCTGTTTAAATTTGCTGATGATACCAAAATTTGGGGTGAGGTGAGCACGCTAGTAGGGAGGGAAAGACTGCAGCAAGAGTTGGATAGGTTACAGGGGTGGGTTAGCCAAAACAGGATGTGCTTCAATACTGACAAGTGCAGGGTGCTACACTTGGGCAATAGTAACCAGCAGCACATTTATAAGCTGGGAAACTCCCTTCTTGAGAGCATGGAGGCAGAAAGGGATCTTGGAGTCATTACTGACTCCAAGATGAGCATGGGCCGACAATGCGAGGTCACGGTTGGCAGGGCTAACCGGACCTTGTCGTGCACCCACAGGTGCATCTCTAGCAGGGCCAAGGAGGTGATCCTCCCCCTCTATGCAACACTAGTCAGGCCACAGCTGGAGTACTGTGCCCAGTTCTGTGTGCCCCACTTCAGGAGGGATGTGGACAACATGGAGATGGTCCAGAGGAGGGCCACCCGCATGATCCAGGGACAACAGGGCAGACCCTACAATGAGAGACTGAGGGACCTAAACCTGTTCAGCCTTCACAAGCGAAGGCTGAGGGAGGATCTGGTGACCATCTATAAACTCACTAGGGGGGACCAGAAGGATTTGGGAGAGAGCTTTTTTCCCCTAGCACCCCCTGGTATAACAATAAATAATGGTCACAAGTTGTTGGAGAGTAGGTTTAGATTAGACATCTATAAGAACTACTTCACACTTAGGGTGGCTAGGATCTGGAACCAACTTCCTAGGGAAGTGGTGCTGGCTCCTACCCTGGGGGTCTTTAAGAGGAGGCTTGATGCCTACCTAGCTTGGATCATTTGAGCCCAGTTTTTTCTCCTGCCCAGGCAGGGGGTCGGACTTGAAGATCTACAAGGTCCCTTCTGACCCTACTTCTATGATTCTATGACTCTATGACCCACATCAAATGTCTTATCTACCAGGTGGCTGTCATATCTGCCCTGTTGCATTTATATGAAATTTGAATGACATATCAGAAAAACTTGAATGCTTCAATGATGTTTTCAGAAAAGTGCCCATATATATTGGAAGGGCAGAAAACTAAAAGCTGGAGTTCTGACTCAAACAACCACCATCAGAATTGGAGCCATGTGTAAATGGCAACAGCTCTGATGGTCAGGGTGTCATAAGATTGCTAACAACTGGATCCCAAAGCAAGTCCTTTATTCCCAGTTCACCAGTGGTCACCGCTCTTGAGGTGAGCAAAAGAAGAGATTCAAGGACATCTGAAGGTCAACCTGAAGAAATGCAAATTGAACATCAATACCCAGGAGATTTAAGCACTGAATCATCCCCTGCACTGTGATGTACTACAAGGTATCTATCTTTTCAAGAAAACTTGCCTCACTATGGAGACAGATAGATGAGAGGGAGCAAAGGAAACAGTTATGACCCTACATCAGCAGGATCTGCTCTTTCCTTCTAGGGAACTAGTTGTCTCATCTGTGGACCTCAGATTAGTATCCTTAACCATCTATGTATTTACCAATGACTTCTGTATTTACTGAATGACTGTCAGCCCTTATTGCTGGACTGCCAATGATGACAATCTAATTTAAGTAAATCCTTCCTTCTTAATCTCAATTTACACATATTAAACAATAATCAGCATATTGGAGATCAGTAATGGGTGTGTTGCTTATCTTGGATTTATAACATAATAGGTTGATGTTAAACAAAATCCCATCCAAGTTATATTAGATGTTGATTCCAGACGGAAGTCTATCAGCAATGAGATATGGAATAGCTGTGATATAGATGGAAAAGAGTTTTGATGCGATTGCACATCCTTGTGTTACTCCAGTTCTAATGATGAAAGGGTCTGTTTCCAAGCCATTGCTAGGGATGATTGCCATCATGTCATCATGCATTATTCTGTCACGTCATTAAGGTGATAAATTTTGTCAGGTATCCATATCTTATCAGAATTTGACTTCCTAACTCTCCCTCAGTGCATCTTCACAAGATGCTAATAGTACAGTAGCCTAATAACAGTGTGCAGTAGTGTGCAGGGCAAAACGCATGCTATTATGCAATACTGTGCAGTAGTATTAGCACAGTATAGCTAGCACAGTTAGTGTGACTAAAAATGTGTGTTGCTGCTCCTGCATAATAGCACCAGTTACTGCACATTAATTTAATACTTGATTATGCAAGTAGTAAACTTGGTGTGCAATAATTACAGCACATAAATGAATGTGTAGATGTACCCACTGTCTCTTTTTAAGTGAAACTAACTTGGCATGTAGGCACCAGGAACTGGACAGCAGACACCTAAACATAAAGCCTTGCAACATTGAGCCTAAGTCTCCCTTTCCCATAAAAGATAAATGACTTGATATGCCCATGCATTTTTCTGCTTCTGGTTTGTCCTACCTTTAATTACCATATCCCTAGGAAAGAGTCATAGCTGTCCAGCCTTTGGCTTGGGACCTAAAATGTGGAATGTGTGAAATTTTTCAAGACTCAACAGTGCATCAACAAAATGTAGTATTTCAGTAGTGCCATAACATCCAGTTTCCCTAGACACCAATACACTATCTTTTGTCACACTAGTTTTTAGTGAGATGTGATATGTGCCGAGCAATAAAACACTTGCATTTTTTCCTATAGTATTTTCATGTGACTAGTGATTATCAGTGCCTTAATATTTGGCTTCACAGTATAAAATAAGTTTTATATAACTTTGCCCCAGTGCCCAGAAGCATTGCTGAGAGTTAAGCCTTGCCAACTTGCTCCTACTCACCAAATAAAAAAACCCAACTATTAATTAGAGTAACCACTCACCTGTGAGCAGTACTTCACCAAACTGCTGGGCCCATTTGTGGCCTGAGTAGGAGGGAGTTGGCAGGCTTTGATTAATAAAATCATAAAATCATAGAAAATTAAGGTTGGAATGGACCTCAGTAGGTCATCTAGTCCAAACCCCTGCTGAAAGCAGGAAAATCCCAAGCTAAATCATTCCAGCCAGGTCTTTGAGAAGTCGGCTTAAAACCTCCGAATATAAACCAGACAAATCCAAAGACAATGGACATAAGGAACACATTTTTTTGTAATTAACTCAATGGTAAGGCTAAGTGCCTATATAATAAATGAAAGAAGTTTGAAATGTTCAGGGTCAGGAAGAAATATGGTTGGTATTACTGAAATGTGAATGAGGTCCAATGACTGAAACATTAAAATCAATGGTTACAGCTTGGTCTTTAAGGACAGAATGGGAAAAGGGTATGTATAATTCATACTTTTCATCAAAGTCACTTATTACCTATTACAGGGTCAGAAATGATTCAGAATCACAGGATCTCAAATGGATAAAGCTCTAAGTAGTAAAACTAAATATACATAACAGTTTACAAAATCTCACTGTATAACAGGATGAAGTGCTTCATAAGTATCTGTGATTATTCTGTAAGAAAAAAATGTGTTCTATCATAGGTGTTTTCAACCAAAGGAATACTTGCTGAATTTCTCAAATGGCCAGTTATAAAACTTCCTTAGGGGTTCTAAAACTAATAAACATTTGTTTCTTTAAAAAGAAAACCGTGTGCCCTGAGTGAAAAAAAATCAATATTTGACCTCATTCCAACAGGCAATAATTAATCATAAACCTAAAATATGACAGTTACATACCAGTGATCCAAATACATTTACTTTGGTAAAACACAATATGGCAGCAGCTAGCTATGCTGAGACTTTAATAGTACTAGATGTACAAAGCTTAAAGCAATTGTGGCAAAATGATTTTTGAACATAAATTGGGAAGTGTTAAGAAAACTGTCAATTGTTCAAAAAACTCCTATTAAATGAAACTAAAAGCATCATTCTAAGTAAAAAAAAATTACCACAGAGACAGAAATATGTAATGTGTGATAAATTAAAAATTGTCTCACTTACATCTCAGTACATATTTATGATTTCAAGGGCCACAAATATCAGAACTTAGTTCAATAGCATTCACTACTTTCATTGACAATCTATAACTTTATAGAAAGTTTTGTCTGGTAATGTCAGTAAATACTGTATTTACTTGCATCTAAGACCCAGGTGGGCAATTATTTCAGCTGGAGGGCCTCTTAATGACTTTGTGTGAGCTGCTGAGGGCGATAAGGGTAGCCCTGCCCCTTGACAGATGCCCCG
>NW_017729027.1:24129011-24137082 GCF_001723915.1 Gavialis gangeticus | reverse complement strand
TATTAAATGAAACTAAAAGCATCATTCTAAGTAAAAAAAAATTACCACAGAGACAGAAATATGTAATGTGTGATAAATTAAAAATTGTCTCACTTACATCTCAGTACATATTTATGATTTCAAGGGCCACAAATATCAGAACTTAGTTCAATAGCATTCACTACTTTCATTGACAATCTATAACTTTATAGAAAGTTTTGTCTGGTAATGTCAGTAAATACTGTATTTACTTGCATCTAAGACCCAGGTGGGCAATTATTTCAGCTGGAGGGCCTCTTAATGACTTTGTGTGAGCTGCTGAGGGCGATAAGGGTAGCCCTGCCCCTTGACAGATGCCCCACCCCAATCACCATCTTGGGACTGGAAGTCCCATTCCCTAACCCCAGACCTTTGTCACCAGAAGTCCCTCCCTTTGCCCCTGGAAGTACTCCCTTTAGGTAGGGGGTTGCTATCTTGAAAACCAGAAAAAAACAACCAAATCATATACTAAGAATCAAACATCTACTATAATGATTTGTGTGTGTTTGCATAGTGTATATAGAGGTGACTGCATAATAGCTCAAAATAAAGTCTGACTCTTGAATATTGTGTGTGAGGGATGTGTGGGGTTTGTGGAGGGTGTAATGTGTGTGTGTGTGTGTGAGATTTGTGGGTGGCTGTGTGGAGGTTTTAAAGGGGTGTGGGGTGTTGTGGGTGCATGTGTGGCTGAGGATTTGTAGGGGAGTGTGGGGGTGGATGGGTTGGTGTGGGGTTTGTGGGGGGTGAGGTTTTTTGATGGTCTGTGGGAGTGTGTGTGGAGGATGGGGACTGTGGAATATGTGAGTGTGGACGTATGGTATATGTGAGTGTGGTAGTGAAGGGGTGTGGGAGGGTATGGGTGTGTGTGTGGAGATGGGTGTGAGGGTGGGCGGGGGTGCGGTTTGTTGAGGGTGTGTGGGGTTTTGTGGTGGGTCTTTGCGGGGTAGATCTAGGATTTTGTGTGGGGCTTTGTAGGGTTTCTATGGGTGTGGGGTTTGGTGGGGGCACCACATGTCCCCACCCCATGACACACAGCCCCTATCTCTGGTGACAGCAGCAGCAGCAGGCAGTGGGCCTCAGGGTGCTCATGTCCCTGGAGTGTTGGAAGCCCCACCTAGAGGCATGCAGTCACTCTGGCCCAGAACAATGATGCATGGCTCCCACCTGCAGTGACAAGAACCCCACATAGCAGCATGGAGCCAGCCTCGTCTGCTCTGAAGGCATTCACTAGTGAGCTGGGCTGGTTCCATGCCGCCATGTGCAAGCCCTGGAAGTCAGCTAGAGCCATGGACTACTGGGGGGCTCTGCCTGCTGTTGGCCATGAGTGCCCTGAGGGCCCACTGCCTGCTGCTGCTCCTGCAGCAGCAGTTTCTGCTGTTGCTGCTGCTGCCACTGGCAGGGACTGTGCTCCATGGAGGAACAGGGGGCCACTCACCTCCACCCACAAGTCCTCCATAGACCCCCACAAACCCCCACACCCATCTACATGTACTTTCAACATCCACCCACCCGCACACATGACATCAGCCTCAGCAGACTCTCTGCTGCCACAGAAGGCTCCCAGCACTGCAGGAAGAAGCTCCCCTCCACACTTACCAGCAGTCTAGTCACCCACCATTGCATTCAGTGCCTCCACATGAGGTTCCTAGCTGGAGTGCCGGGCGTCCTGTGGAGGTGGAAGCACAAAGCCTGCCCGATCCAGTGGTAAGCAATCTCTAAAAGCCTACCTCCCTCCAGTTTTCAGAGGGGCAATCACAGATCATTAATAATTGTTTTTTGGAGGGGCCCTATGTGCCAGATAGAATGGCTTGGTGGACTGGATCCAGCCCACGGGGGCTGTATTTTGCCAACCCCAAATCTAAGATGAGATATTCTTTTCCAATCAGCCTGGGAGGAAAAACTCCTTGTCTTAGATTTATGCATGTAGTTTCATAGTTTCATGGTGCTTAGGGTTGGAAGGAACCTAAACAGATCATCAGGTCTGACCCCCTGTCCCAGGCAGGAATGAGTGCAGGGTCATAACTCTCAAGCCAAATATCTGTCTAGCCTCCTGTTGAAGACCCCCAAGGTAGGAGAGAGCACCACCTCCCTTGGGAGTCCATTCCAGAGCCTGGCAGCCCTAACTATAATGTAATGTCTCCTGATGTCCAGCCTGAACCTCCTCTCTAATAATTTGTGGCTGTTAATTCTAGTAAGCCCCGGTGGTGCCTGGTGGAACAGAGCCTCACCCAATTCCCGCTGGTCCCCCCTGGTGAGTTTGTAAATGACCACCAGATCCCCTCTCAGCCTTCTCTTGTGGAGGCTGAATAGATTCAGGCCCTTTAGCCTCTCTTTGTAGGGCCTGACCCATTGCCTCTTGACCATGTGAATGGCCCTCCTCTGGACCCTCTCAATGTTAGCCACACCCCTCTTGAAGTGCAGAGCCCAGAACTGGATGCAATACTCCAACTGCAGCCTGACCAATGCTGCATAGAGGGGAAGGATCACCTTCCTGGACCTGCTTGTGACTGCGGAGATGGGGAGCAGGCTGCTGCTGTGGCTCTGACTGTGGCCCTGAGTCTGCAGCTTCTGTCTTCTCTCCCCCCAACTCTGCACTCTTTCCTCCCCTTTACCATCAGGCACAGCTCAGCTATGGCTCAGGCTAGATTCCCTCCTAGGCAGGGAGCACATGGAAACAGCCCGCTGCCTGGTGGATCAGCAACACCAATGCTGCAGCATTGCATGCCTGGCCATTCAACGGTGCTGATATTCCTGCACGGCCAGCAGTGGCTGCACTTCCTTATGCTATGTTCCGGGTAGAGAAAAAAGCTTCAGAAGCATCTAACAATAAGGGGTTAAGAGAAAGGCAGAGACTGGGGAATGGGGAATAGACAGAATCAGAAACAGTGGGGAGTTGAGGGGGAAGGGTAGACACTATGGGGAACATAAATTATACTTCGTGGGGCTGTTTGGAGAATCTCTTTTGACCATTTTTTATGTGAAAATGTGTGGAAAATATGTCACTTGTTGAAGTGCTCCAACATGGAGTTTAGCAGATGAAGCTAAAGTTCTTAATTACAGTAGCATTAGCTCTTGTGCAACAATGTAGCAAAAAGGTAATTGTTGGATGTATAAAAAAAGGACTAATGTGATCATTGGGTGTATAAAGAAAGAAATATCAGATAGAAAGAAGAAGGGGATTCAACTTTTGTATGAATGTAGGTAAAATCATTATTAAAATAAGAGTTCTCAGTTCTGTTGCCTGCACTTAAAGATGGATGTGGAGTAACTGGAGATAGTTCAGAAGGCCACAAAAAGAATTTGGAACTTGGAAAACAACCTTTTTGATCTGCTACTCAAGAAGATCCATTTATTTAGCTTATGACATACAAGTCTGTGAGGTGAATTTATCATTACAAATAGGTATTTACACATGCAAAAAAGATCTGATGTGGAGGGGGGATTTCAGTCTTGATAATAAAGGCATAACAAATACAATGGCTAGAAACTCAAGTTAGACAAATTTGACCTTAAAATAAGATGCAATTTCCTTGTAGTGAAGATAATTAAGCATTGAACATCTTGCTAGGGAGGTTGTCTAGTCATTGCTTTGAGTTTTTATGGTGAGATACAACATCTTCCTAAAAGCTGTACTTTAATCCAGTTTCTAAAATAAATTCTATGACCTGCATGTGGAGAGCTAATGCCAAAAGCTGACAGTGTTCCCTTCTTGCACTTGAGTCTGTAATGTGTAATTTTATGAATCACCTATTCATTCCCTTCCTTCATGGGGCATGGAGAGTAGAAGCCATTGTGTGTCACTCTTATCATACTCATAATACCTATTGCTCTGCATTAAGCTAACAATTTTAAAGATATACTCCTGCTCAGTTGAATTATGGTGTGCTCTGCTTTGCTTCCCCTTTCTCTGAAATATCCAAGACTAGTTCCTGGGGGAGATGAGACCCTATACAGGTCTCAGGTGACCACAACTCCTAAGTGTTACAGAGGATCTTTTTTAGATAACTAGCTTTTGAATAATGCTCATAGGCTCAGTCATACTGAACACCAGGTTTGGGTTGTGAGGACTTTAGGGAGGAGAGCATGTGGCTTGAATCATTTGAAGTGATTACTTAATCAGTTCCCTGGAGCTGTAAAAGTTCAGGCATCTATGCACCTTGCTTTCTGCTATTCTTTCTGCCTGTGGCATACAACTGTTTAGTTTCCTGAAGAGTGGAAGGACTATCTATCCCAAAGTACTCAGCTCAATACAGAGATAAGTGGGTGAAACCCAATAGCCTATGATATACAGGAAATCAAGTGATGTGACTGATAGATCTCTTATGGCCTTAAACCCTATGAAGCTATGAAACCAGTAACTGTGCAAAAAATCTAGTGCGAGTGTGACTCAGAATTACATTTTCAAATTTACAAAGATATATCTTGGTATTGAAAGGTTCAGAATACCATAGATATACTGAATTTCCTACCAAAGTATAATCAATTTAACAATTGTAAATAGAATATAAGAGTACAAAATGACTGATTGTCTTGTCAAATTACACAGTAGCCTTCAAGTGGAAAATATAATTTCAAAATTCAGGTATGTCATTAGTTTAGTTAGTCAAAATGATATCTATATCAGTAGGGAAAAATAAGAGATATTAGAGACAATTAAAGGATGACTGATAAAACATAATTATTCTGAGCATAAATTATACTTTGTAGAGCCATTCAGAAAATCTCTTTTGAAATGTATCTTTGACCAATTTTTTTGTAATGTGAAAATGTGTGGAAAACACTTTTTCTAACCAGCTCTTAATTGCAGTATATATTTAGTTTATGAACTAAAATTTGCACACTGTGCTTTCTTGGCATAATTTAAAACTATGGTGAATTTATAGTTAGCAGTTTAAAATACAATATTTGCATTCTACCATTGCATTTTAAACTGATAACTATAAATTCACCATAGTTTAAAAAATATGGCAAGCAAGCAGTTCACAGTGTGTGAATTTTAGTTCACAGATTTCATAGGTTATATATTTCATAGATATAAGGGCTGGAAGGGACCTCGTAAGATCATTGGGTTCAGCCCCCCCGCCCAAGGGGCAGGAAGTCAGCTAGGGTCAAAGGATCCAAGTAAGATAAACATCCAAATGTTTCTTAAAAGTGTCCAGAGTAGGTGCTTGCACCACCTCTGGGGGGAGTTTGTTCCAGGCCTTGTGGGCTCGGACAGTAAAGTTTTTCCTTATGTCCAGCCTAAAACGGTCTTCCAAGAGTTTGTGACCATTGGACCTTGTCTTCCCTTGGAGTGCTCTGGTGAACAGGTGTTCCTGATGCACACCCCTTATGTACTTATAGGCTGCCACCAAGTCACCCCTGGGCCTGCACTTCTCCAGTCTGAAGAGCGCTATAGATCTCAGCTTGTTTTCATAAGACCTGTTCTCATGCCCTTTGGTCATGCACATAGCTCTCCTCTGGACTCTTTCAAGCTTCTCCACATCCTTCCTGAATTGTGGAGCTCAGAATTGAATGTAGTACTCCAGCTGTGGCCTCACCAAGGCTGAGTACAGAGGAAGGATGACATCCTGGGTCTTGCTCAAGATGCATTGGTCGATGCAAGCCAGAGTTTTGTTTGTTTTGCCAGGTGCAGTATTGTATTGGTGGCTCATATTCATCTTGTGGTCAATCGTGACCCCCAAGTCTCTTCCGGTCATGGTGCTAGGAAGTGTAGCATTGTTGAGCTTAAAAGTGTGATGTGGGTTTTTATTCCTGAGCACCTTGGAGCACCTTGCATTTCTCTGTATTAAATGCCATCAGATTTCCATCCACCCACCTTGCAAACCTATCAAGATCAGTCTGGATCACCAGCCTATCCTCAAGTGTGGACACTCTTTACCCAAGTTTGGTGTCATCAGCAAACTTGGCCTTCTGCTTTTGACACCAGTGTCCAGATCCCTTATGAAGACATTAAAGAGTACAGGTCCAAAAACAGACCTTTGGGGATTCCACTAGTCACTGAGTGCCATGTTGATTCGGTTCCATCAACTACCACTCTCTGGGTCCAACCTCAGAGCCAGTTCTCCAGCCACTGGACTGTGGAGTAGTCGAGGCCACAGTTGCCCAATTTTTCCATAAGGACATCATGGGACACTAGGTCAAAGGCTTTTTTAAAGTCCAAATATATGACATCAACCTCTTCCCTCTTGTCCAGTTGATACGTCACCTGGTCATAGAAGGAAATGAGATTGGTCAAGCAAGACCTACCCACAACAAATTCATGTTGACTATCCCTCAGAATGTTGCCTTCTGTTAGCCTGTCAAGAATGGTTTCTTTGATAAATTTTTTACAAGATGTTCCCAGGGATTGAGGCTAAACTGATTGGCTTATAGTTTCCCAGGTCTTCTTTCCTCCCTTTCTTGAAGATGGGTACCACATTGGCCCTCTTCCAAGCTTCAGGTACTTTGCCTGAGTGCCACAAGTTCTTGAATATCCTCAACAGTGGCTGCGCTGTGATGTCTGCCAGTTCCTTTAGTATTCGTGGGTGCAACTTATCCAGACCAGCTGATTTATGGGGTCCAAACTCTCAAGATGCTCCCTCATAAGATCCATGTCATCATGTTAGGCAGGGTGGTCCTTTTGGGCTCATGAAAAACCAATGCAAAGTCACCATTAAGCAGATTGGCTTTTTACTGAGTGTTGGTAGTCAGGTGCTCCAGCTGGTTTAGCTGGGGTCTAATGCTGCCCTTGTTTTTCTTTCGACTCCCCACACTCCATCTGAAGAATGACTTTTTATTGTCCTTGATTTGTGTAGCAAGATATAGAATTCAGTTGCAGACTTGGCTTTTCTACTTCATTCCCTGCAGGTGTGGGCCAGTGCAGAATATTCCTCCTTAGTGGTGTTTCCTGTCTTCCATCCATTATATGCCTCTCTTTTTAGACATAGGAGGTCCATGAGTTTCCTGTTGAGTAAAGGAGGTTTTTGAGTTCTTTTACACCATTTCCTACAGGTGGGAATGGACTCCCCTTGTGCTTCTAGGATCGCTTTCTTAAGCAGCAACCATTCATCATGAACTCCCCTCCCTGTGAAATTATGGCCTCTCAGGGCCTCAAGAACAAGCCTCCTGAGGTTATGAAAGTCAACTTTCCTAAAGTCAAGGATTACTGAATTGCTGGCTGACCTCCCAGCTTTGTGATGGATAGTGAAAGTGATCAGTTCATGGTCACTGTCATCCAGCTTCCCTTCAGTTCTTAGGTCACTGATTAGATCATTCCCTTTGGCCAGTACCAGGTCTAGCAGCACCTTGCCTCTTGTCAGCCCATAAACTTCTTGGGACAGGTAGAGCTTATCCACGCATGTAAGGAAGCTTTGTGACCGATTGGATTTGGCTGAGTGCTCATCCCACCAAGCTGACACCAGGATGTCACACTAAGACTTCATCTGGAGTCTGAAGTTTTCTTCTAGTATTGTGAGAAACACATTTACATATATATACATATATATATATAATTATATATATAATTAGAGTATTTAAATGGCCAAATAATGAGATGCACCTAGATTACTGCAATTTGATTTCAGTGGTGCATGCTGGAACATTTAATTTGGCTAGTTTTGAACACCTAATATAGTTGTTCAGCCAACACGGAGATGTAGGCACTTCAGAGAGTGATTTATATAATCCCCCCTGTCTGGAACTATTGTGTGTTCTATATTAGAGAAAAACTAATTACAAAACAAAAACAGAAACCCTGAGAGAAAGCAAGATGCTGTAGCCTAGTGGTTACAGAATAATTCTGGAAGGGGGGGACTTAGGTACCTAACCCTCTTCTAATGGTTATTTCTGTTTAATGAGAATGTTCCTCAAGGAGTGCTCTAACCATTATACTACTGAGCAAAGGGTAAGCAACATTACCACCAATGTGTTTGAACTGAATTCAGTGCTGTCAGGCACACCTCAAAGGCTACCCACTTCCCGGGAATTAGGGCCTTCTCCATAGGCAGAGGGAGAAAAAATTATTTGGGGAGGGGCTGAGTGTGTGTGTATACCCCCCACTCCCCCACCAGCA
>NW_017729027.1:24124535-24129000 GCF_001723915.1 Gavialis gangeticus | reverse complement strand
GCTGAGTGTGTGTGTATACCCCCCACTCCCCCACCAGCAGGTATGTTTATGGGGGAAGGGCTGTGGGGGTGGGGAAGCAGATTGAGGCCCCAGTGGTGAGGGAGGGATCAGGGCACAGGCAGGACCCACTCACCCCAGCTTCTGCTCCCTCCCTCGTTGCTGGGGCCTCAATCTGCACCCCATGGCAGTGAGGGAGGGAGTGGGTCTGGGGCAGGTCCTGCACAGTGGGGGCAGGGCATGGGAGGGAGCCACAAATGGCTCATCCAAGGGGTGTCCAGTGCAGGGAGGGGGTTGCAGCTCCTGCCACTGCATGCATCCTGGGGCAGCATAGGGGCCATGTGCCCAGAATCTGCACATGGGGTTAGGGTGGGATGTAGGCTGGGGCCAGGCTCCTCCCAGTAGGGGGGTTGGGCCACACAATGCTAGGGGCAGGCAGTGCTGGAAGGGGGCGTTTGGGTGGGCTATGGTTAATTCTGGGGTGGCTGCAGCCCCCCCGTAACCTCTCCTCCCCTCCCCTCCCAGCACCACCACCTCCCACCCTGAGTTCAGCCCAGTCCAGCCCCCTCCCCAGAAGAGCCCCTTATAGCCTCAGCTCCAAACTTCAGTGACAGCCCACCCTGCCCCACACAGATCTGGGGACACATGCCCCATGCCTCCCAGGGTGTGTGTAGCAGCAGGAGCTGTGCACCCCTGGACAAGCCACTCATGGCTCAGTCCTGTGCCCCACTCTGGCTGTACAGCACCTACCCCAGCCCCAGCCCCACTCCCTCCTTCACTGCTATGGGCATGCCCCTCCATCCCTGCTGCAGCTGCTGGGAGCCTGGGGCTGGGCTGCCTTGAGGCCCTACCACTGCCCCATGGTAGCCCCTCTGTTAGCCATCCCCACCCCTTCTACCACCTATGCCTCTCTCCAAAACCAAACTGAGTCTTAAGGAAGTTTACTGCTTTGTTTGTGAGCCTGTCTGGAACATACCGTATAGGTGCAAAAGGAACTTTTCAGTACTAACTGAGATGTCTAGAATTATGCTTCTGCTGCTTTTTGAGTCCTGTAAATCATGGCTACACTGGATTACTATGGAACTTAGGCACCTACATTCTACCTTACTATTATGGTAGTGCGTCAGCAACCATAAAGGGCAAGCCTTAAGAAACCATCTGAAAGATGTTACCAAATCCAACTTTTTAAACACATTCTAGATGGGTTTTTTCTTCTTTTTATTACTAATTTATTGATGATAAGACAAACCTGCATTCTGATCCTATAGAAAACATAAGGGAAGAAAGAACAGCATAACACAAATTGGCAGTGGTGAACGCCTCTAAACCTCATTGAAATTTCTTGGAGACAAACTGATGTTACACTTTTAAGAAGTTTCAGGGATCATTTTAACTACATAAATAACTTTGGCTGTAATGTAAATAACAGAAGAACTAAATAACAACCCAACAAAAGAAGGAGGAATGTAGGTTTGCCACTGCAGTTGGTTGTATTTCAAAACTGCTCAAGTGGTAAGTGGATTGATTCAGCATTAAGTGAAGTCAATAAAGATTCTTATTGAAAAGAGAGGGAAATAAAGTGGTCCAAATACGAAAGAGTTTTAATTAAACCCCAGGCTCCTTGGAATTTGAATGTTTCCTGAAGGACAGACTGGATATGTATGTAGTAGCTCCATAGGTGGTTGTTTATAACCAAAAGTACAAACTATAAAGCCATGTAAAAGGGATTAGATACTTAAGTATGAGCCTACTGCAACCTATTCAAGTCCCTGAAAAAAATTATTAGCACAAAAGTTGGGTGGGTCCTCCTCCTCACTGTTTTCATGTCTCAATCTTAAGGGTAAGATAATTTAAACTCATTAATGGTTTTAAGGGCTTTGGACAAGGTGGAATAGAATCACACTTAAGTACCTAAGTCTACCTGGATGCCCAATAGACAGAATACTATCTGATGCCCTGTCTCTCTCTCTTCTTGGTTATATACAGCTAATGGTAATGCCTAGAGATTCTTTCCTCAAATTATCAAGTATAATAAAAGACAACTTACAAAAAACAACAAGGAAAATATGCTCAAGACTAGAAGAAAGGAGAAAGAACTGGTAATGCACAGTGAGGGTAATTGCCACTAGGGGCTTGTCTACACTGCCTCTGTGTACTGCAGTGCTGAGCCTGTGACTTGTGCCAAGGAGCATGCCCTTCCTACTTGCTCTTTCTCAGTATGTGAAAACCATTCAGTATTGCTCTCCAAATAGGAGAGAGAGAGAAGCAGTAGTTTGTATTTAACTCCATGTTAATGAAAACAGTCATTTAAGGAATGGAGGATGTTTGTGAAGTTGGAAGAGAGAAGGGTGATCAAAAGTACCTTGAAAAATGAGTAATGCAATTGCCTCAGTAATCTAATTATGTGGTAGAATTGGGTTGTGATGACTTATCCACCATGAATAAGGTGAAATTGGTGGCTTAGGGGTGTTAGTCTGCAGCACTGCTCACTGTGTGAGGTGCTACCCAATCTTGACCTGGTAATTAGCCTTCAAAGGTCTAGTAGGGTTCTTAAATTTGGGCCTCTGCCACCTGCTGGGGATGTGCCTGGTGCCACTTCTGTGGCTCCTGCAGCAGGCTCCTGCAGGTTGTCTGGGTTACTGATTCTTGATCCCCAATGCTAGAGCCAGGGTTTGAGATTTGAATTTCTCCTGTGCAGCACAGTGCAATCAAATGCTCAGGACAACATGGTTCCACAACATGGAGAACTCTGTATAGATACACCTTGTTCCACTTCCCTGGCTGTTCACCTGGTCAGTCCCTAGCCTGGGGTTAATTCCTCCTAGATCTCCTCTAGTCACCTACAGTCCGTAATCTGGACCATGGCCTTACAGTTTACCTGCATTCCTGAATCTAACTTTCACTTGTCTTTCTTGTGTTCTCTCAGTTGCCTTTTTCAATTCTTCCCGGCACAGTGGGGCCTGTATGCCACTTTCCCTACAATCAATAATAGCGCCAAAGGCCCCTTTCAGGTGTGATCAGGATGCTAAGCAGTTTGGAGGTACTGAAGAGAATAAAACTGTGCATGGTGTGTATTTCCTATCTAACAATTTCATAAAAGGAAAAGGTAGGAAAGATCTCAAAGGCTGTTCAATTATGGCTTTTTCTTTCTGTGTGTATGCGCAATAAAATTGTTACACATGATGTAAGTTCAGAAAAATATGTATACATTAGAGAGTGTTGTTGCAGTATATTTCTAGAAGTAGGTTATTTGTCTGTACTTTTGAAGCATCAGGCGATGGCTAAAGAATCCCTGGAGCCATCTAAGGCAGCTCAGAGTTTTGTCTTTTGTTCTCTTTATATTCACAGAGCAGCCCTAGACTTGCATCTAGCTTATTTGCTATAAGTTAAGAAAAACAGGAAAGATGAACAAAACCAAAATCTCCCAAACCACAGAAGATTCATAAGATACAGAAGGGAACTTACCATGGAGACCTAATTCTCCAGAGAAAAGTAAAACTCTAGAAAACTGATATGTATATTCTTCTTCAGCTCTTTGTCAAAGATGTAATTAATGGGTAAGTGACATTGTCATTTCAGATTTCCATGTATGTCATCACCAGCTATTCACATCATAAGTCTATTCCATCTGAATTATTGAATGCTGAACTAATGGAGAAGTCTTCCTCCCAAATTCCCACTTTCCCTGTATTCTTAAATCATGGGTGATATCACTGTCCATGTCTGCATCATTTTCTTGAGGAAAGGATAAATATGCTCTGTCTTATACAGTCATGAATCTCAATAGGATTTAGGTGTCTATGCAGGAGTTAGAAGGCTTCATATCTTTGTGGATCTGAGCCCAAAATTGTGGGGCGATGCCATCTTGCCTTAGATATAAGTAAATAAATAACCTTTTTAATTGTCCCGTACTGTTTGGAAGGGATCTCCTTGTTTACAAGGGGATTTGTGTTATTGAATGGCTGAATGCAGTGCCAAATCTCTGCCATTGATTCAATGCTGCAATCCCCAGATAACTGCATGGATGTAATTTGCAATATCCGAGCATAAACCATTACTACCTCTTATCGGGGAAACTTGTTTTAGGATTAATCCTGGGACAACGAACATGGATGTCTGTACAATTGCACTTTGTCCCAGTAGAGAATAGTTGATTCTGGGGTAAACATGACATTTGTTTGCATACTTATATATGTACAAGTGTGGTTCTATTCCCCCTGTTCAAGTGTCTGAAAAATAATTTGTGCAAAAGGTCTTTGGTTCAAGATTTGGGGGGTTGTTTCCTCTCAGAACTATAGTTCTTCCCCCCTCCCCTCCATATTTCTCTCCTTATCTCTCTCCTCCATACACATAGCTATTTATTTACAGTTCTATCTTGTGACCAACATGGTTCACCAACAGTCCATACATTTCCAAAAAAGAAATAGACCCATTACTGTTACAATCATGCTAGCGTCTCTGCACTCCT
>NW_017729027.1:24122840-24124524 GCF_001723915.1 Gavialis gangeticus | reverse complement strand
CCATTACTGTTACAATCATGCTAGCGTCTCTGCACTCCTTCTCTTCCCTCTCCCCCCACATCAACCCTGCAAAGCCCCACCCACAAAACTAATAATTTCCCATCTCCTTTTTTGGTCCATATTCACAGCTCCATCATTCTTCCACAGCTGCCATCTTCATCACTCATATCTCTCAACATCACACACCATCTCCTCTTCATATCTCAGCTTTATCACAGTAACCACAAGCAAGTGATCATTGTTATAATCAGCACTATGGTAGTGACAGGCAACAAGGACATTATTGAAATTGGACTGCCTGGTGATGATGAGGTCCAATTGGTCAGGTCCAGTGGTCAGAACTTGGGTGACTCCATGATACCTTATGACAAGGGTAAGTTTGAAAGAAAGAGTTGGTGATACAAAAAAGTTATGATAAGAGCAGAACTCCAACAACCTTTTTTCATTATCATTAATATTTCTCATGTTGTGTGAGCCCAGACAAAATTGTCCAGCCTTCACTGTCAGCACCAATTCTGGCTTTGAGGTCCCCAAGAAGATGCAGGTCCTTAGTGTTTGGAATCTTACCAATAACAGCCAATTCTTCATAAAACTTGTCTTTAAACTCAGGAGTCGAGTGTTGGAGCATATACACATGCTAAAATGATTATGCCTTCTGAAGTATAAAGGCAAAGCATGAGGAACTACTCAGAATCATTCAATGGTTCTGTGATCATTTTGAGAAGACTGTTTCTAACAGGAAAGCCTATGCCATGCTCATGCATCTCTGGGAGCTTTCCATTGCAAGAAGAATGTATACTATTTTTCTCTTAAGGAGCCATCCAAGGCCAGACATGTTTTTTTTTCAGTGCTGCGGAGTCAATATTCAACTTGTCTTATTCATATCTATCACTTCTGTCTTATGGGCATCAGAAGTATTCCCAAAATCATCAGTCAGGCACATGGTTCTAACTTTCCATATTCAAATGTGGAGTATTTTTCATTTTGTGTAGTACAGTGGTGCAATCTATTTTGACTTTTATCTTATCTCCAGTACCCAGTGGAGCAGCCAGACTGTGGTGACTCAGCACCTTACTGGCTGGGGCAGGGGCAGGGGCAGGCAAAATATAGCTTGTAGGCCAGATGCAGCTTGCCAAGCACTTTTATAGTTTCATAGTTTCTAGGGTCAGAAGGCACTTGAGAAGATCATCTAGTCCGACCCCCTGCCATGGCAGGAAAGAGTACTGGGGTCAACGACCCCAGCAAGGTGTTCATCTAACCTCCTCTTAAAAACCCCCAGGGTAGGAGCCTGCACCACTTCTCTTGGAAGTTGGTTCCAGACCCTAGCTGCCCTGACCATGAAGTAGCGCCTCCTGATATCTAACCTAAACCTACCCTCTGCCAGCTTGTGACCGTTATTCCTGGTCACTTCTGGCGGTGCTCAGGGGAACAGTGACTCCCCCAATGCCTGCTGGTTCCCTCAGACTAGTTTATAACAGGCCACAAGATCCCCCCTCAGCCTTCTCTTTTGGAGGCTGAACAGGTTCAGGTCCTGTAGCCTCTCCTCATAGGGCCTGCCCTGCTGTCCCCAGATCATGCAAGTGGCCCTCCTCTGGACCCTCTCCATGCTGTCCACATCCCTCTTGAAGTGTGGCTCCCAGAACTGGACGCAGTACTCCAACTGCGGTCTGACCAGTGCCGCATA
>NW_017729027.1:24110490-24117840 GCF_001723915.1 Gavialis gangeticus | reverse complement strand
CCTGCTCGAGATGCATCTGTGGATGCATGACAAGGTGCGGTTGGCCTTCCTAACTGCCTCCCCGCACTGCCAGCCCATGTTCATCTTGGAGTCAATGATGACTCCAAGATCCTTTTCCGCCTCCGTGCTGACAAGAGGGGAGTACCCTAAGCTGTAGGTACGGTGCCGGTTGTTCCTCCCCAGGTGCATCACCTTGCACTTGTCTGTGTTCACTTTCATCTGACCTGTGGTCACCAACAAATTGTACCCCACCCAGCCCTTCCACCCATGAGGGTGAGAGTGAGGCACCCATGTGTATACATCTTCCAAACAAACCCTATTGCCTTACTCCCACTTTTGGGTGTGAAATGGCTCCTCCTGGCCAGTGTGCAGCCTCCACGTGGGGCTGCTGCTGGTGCTGCAGCTTTCAGGGACTTGCTCCCCTTCCCCGTCTCTTGCTGGCTCCAGGCAGCAGGTAGGGAAGCAGAGGGGGTGGGGCTGCAGCTGGACAGGAGTGTGGATAAGTGGGGCTGGTGGCAGTGTGCAGCCTGCAACCAGGGGGACAGGGAATGGTAGCGCACCCCACACCCTCCCCCACATATACACAACCCCCCAACATACCTTATGCCCCCATACAACCATATCCCCTCACAGCCTTCTCACACCCACTGTACATACACAGCCTCTCACACCCTACCACACCCCACCGTACACCCATATACATCCACTGTATGTACACACCACATGCACACCCCACCCCACCCCCATACACTCATGCCCCACCATACACACACCCCACCATACATCCTCCCAGAATATACAAAATTAAGAATTTATTTTAAGTTTTTATGCAATCACCTATGTATACACTATGCAAACACAAATCATGACAAAAACATTTGTAATAAAATTAAAATATGTTATAGTAGATGTTTGACCTTTAGTGTATGATTTGGGTTTTTTCTGGTTTTAACATGGCAACCCCTCCCCCAGGTGTTTCTGGCCCCAAAATGGCAACAAGGGGGTGGGGCAACTGTCAAGGCACGAGGCTACCCATGTGGCCCTCAACAACTCATGAAAACTCATTAAGCAGCTCTCTACCTGAAATAATTGCCCACCACTGGGCTGGAGGCTACCCAGCTCTAGGTGGGTGATAGCTGATCAACAAGATACAATATTCTCTACTACCAGCAGAGGCAACCCATAGTGGTCCTCTCTAAAACAAACAAGTGGATCTTAACTCATAACTGTTGTTTCCTGTGTTGAATCCTCACTTGAAAGATAAAGTGAAACTAGAATAACTTCTCCGAGGTGCAAAAGCTTAGACCACATATATGGAGATACTGAGCAGCTCACACACCAGTGTCCTCCACTCAACCTTGCTGGTTTAATCCAAAGGAAAGGCAGCTGCCAGTCCATCTGGAACCAGCTTGGATGCAAACTGCTGGAACAAAGGACATCATCCATTTATCCATGTATTGGGGGTCTACTCTTTGACTGGCTTCTGCCCAGGGTTAAAGAGCCCAGTCTACTCTATAATGCATTAGACCTCAATTCTACAACTTTTTGGTGGCACTTCCTCTGCCATGGGTAAAACTAATACCCCCGTAGGATACTCTTCTGCCCAAATCCATTAACTCCGTAGAAGTTGCCACGTTATTTAACGGTTACCCAGGACTCAGCATTAACAGTCATAGATAATATCATCTACTGTAATTTATACTAACAAGCAAACCTGTCCTGAATTCTATATATACACATATAATAATATACATTATATAATTACATATAGCATACCACACACACATCATATCATATATATGGTGTGGGAATGTGTGTGGGGGGGTGATAAATAAAAGGAAATAAGTGATAAATACAAGGAAAAACAGCTAATTAAAACAGTTAATTTTAGAAACATAAGAAATGCCGTAATAGATCAGACCACAATGCAACTTGTAAATATACCATAGTTCAAAAAAATCTAATTAGTTATATGACAACCTGTTACATTGGTTTCTTTTAATAAGAGGTAGCATTTTGCCCTGATGTTTAACTTTTTGAAGAATTATCAAAATATTCTGCTGATTTTTTTTAGTTTTATTTGTTTAATCAAAAATAAAAATAAACATTTTAATCATAAAATAATTGAACAGTTTTGGGTTTTTGTAGTTAATTGAATTATGAAACAAAGGTAGTTCTGTGTCCCTTTAGAAAGAGGGACAAAGAAAAAAGAGTTCTGTGGTCTAGAGTGGTTTGCAGGCAATACGGGGCAATGAGTAGCTTGGACTCGCATAATAGCTGAAATCAATTGCAATGTTCTGCAGTATCCCACTAAATTAATATTTCAATCTGTGGCTGAACAAGAATAACTGAATTAAGTATGTAGTTCTCACTGAAGACACCCCCTTTTCCCAAGCAGATGAGAAGATATGAATAAAGCTCAGAACTATAGGAAACTGATTTAGTAAAATAATTTAATATTTTTATAGGGGTGTGGAAAAATCAAAAGCATTACAATTACCATTTAGACAGTTCCCAAAATCAATTTGAAATATGACTACCTTTTATGGTGCAGATTCCTTCTTCTTCCTCTTCTTTTTTGCCATGATGAGAAGCCTTGCAACGATCAACCCACCACAGACTAGATCCATACCCAGCACAATGAGGGCTGCTCCTTGACTCCACCTGAGGGCCATAGCACCGATCTGGACATGTGTATAAACTGTTTATGCCTCCTTATCCACTATGACAACAATATTTATGCTACAGCCTCAGTTTCATGGAATAGAGAGCCATACTCAGCCTTAAAAACATCCTGGACATTATCATACAACAGGCTGATAAGATGGTAGGGGGACATGATTGTAATGAACAAAAGAACATACACAGGAAGCCAAGAGACAACTTTCCAATGCAGAGTTTTACCACCTCCTGAGAGAGGTCCCCATGCCCCCACAACAGAATGACCTAAATAAACTTTTGAAAAGTGGAAACACAGGAAAGGATTACTGCTTCCACCTCTCAGGAATCTTAGCCTCTCCTCACACACAACTGTTTCAGTTTTGGGGACTCCCTATACCTACAAACAAATGGCGGTGCTATGGCACCCCAGTATGCAAACATATTTATGACAGACCTTGAAGTTTCTTTCCTCTGCAGCTGCCCTTTCATGCTCCTGATATACCTCAGGTACATCAATGATGTGTCCATACTATGAAGATGTCAGAAGGAGTCTTTGAAGAACGTCCATCCCTCCACCAAACAAATTCTGGAATACTCCATGCAGAAGATTCATTTCCTACATAGTACAGTGAAGGCAAGAAATGGCCACATCGCCATCACATTGTACTGGAAACCTACTGACTGCCACAGCTATCTTCACACGATCAGCTTTCACCCTAAACACACCACTAGATCAATTATCTGTAGCCAGCCTCTGTGTTACAGCCAGCTCTCAAACCTGTAGCCACTCAAATCAACAAAGCCAGAGTCTCACCTTGCTCTAACCCAGCTATACTGGGACCCTGGGACAAGGAGACTAGAATCCTTGTGGTTGTCATTTAAGCCCTGTAGCAAGTCCCGGTCTCTGACGGTGGCTGTGATACCCCCTAGTAGCCACTTGACTCCTACTCCCACCCCTGCTCCTTGGAGTATCCAACCTTCCTTTGATCTTTCCTGCCATGCTTTGATGTACTTATTCTTAGTGCAAAAGGGAGGCTGCCCCAGGGTTCAGGAGTGAGCCCAGTTCAGCAACCAGTTGGCTTATGGAATTTTCATGGCCTCCATCAATCCTATAGCCCCACCCATGTCTCACAGATATTACCCTAGATCCACACATCATCTTGTACATGCCTCAGACCCTTGGCTTTAGCCAACTGGTTACTCTTGCTATAGACTGCCAGCCTAGGCCTACTTCCTGAGTCCATGATTCTGAGTCTTTGCCTGGTCTGGTCCTAGGCCAGTCTCATTCTGTTTTGACCCTTGGCCTGCTCATACCTTGGCCTGCCCCTAAGTCATTGCCAGTGCTCAGTCCCTGGCTCACTTCACTAGAGTCTATTGCAGATACAGCTTAGAATTGGAATGCCTCCCAGGTATTTTTGTGTAGCCTCCTCTCCTCTACCTGGTCTTCCGGTATAAACAACAACACAAAGTGTCAGCAGACTGCTCCTAAAGAAACCCAAATCCCCCTCTTCACTGTCATGCTACTACAAAAAATCCTTCGCCTGCTTGCTGCTCTCTTAGCCCTTGCAGTATCTGGCCTAGCTTGCAGCTTCTGCCTCTTACCAGCTCAGGCTGGTAGGAACTCTTCCCACCATGGTGTTCAGGTACTCTCTTAACTTGCTGCAGGTTTGCCCTCCCAGGCTGATGGGCTGCTTACTGTGCATAGGCTGCAGTTGCTCCCCTGCTGCTTTCCCTCCCACAGTTAATGCCTATTCAGCTGCTGGGGACCCTTTCTGCTGCAGTCTCTTTCAAAATATCAGGGGTCCCCAGCTCCATTACAAGCCCCCACCTTAAATATGTAAGACATATCAATCAGCTACAGAAGTTAAACTTATTGTGTGCAAAGTGCAAAGAAAGCACTCTACAGCTGTAATAGAACAGATGATCAGGACTCATACACTGCTGTAAAAATGGTGGATTCTGATCTAAGATAACCCTGAATGTGGCATCAGACTTCACTGCTGTAGATTAGAGCACTGTAACAAACATCTGTATCAGATCTCATCACAATTCATTTTATGATATATTCTTCTGGCAACTCATGGAGCTTTTCAGCCCCCCTACTCATCTCCCACTGTCCCCCCGCCATCTCAAAGGGCAATGCTCTAGCCTTGGCCAGAGTTCACATGGTCTGCCCAAGCACCAGGCCAGCCCTGCCCCTGGGCTATCACTGACAAGAGTCAGCAAAGCCTCTGTCCCCAGGCCCCAATCCTTTCTCTCCATTTGACCTTGCTGACTCACCATGTGGATGCAGTCTTGACAAGGATGCTTATTTCTCTCATCTGATGTCTTGGCTTGGTGCATTTCCTCTTCAGGCTTACCTCTCCCCCTCTGAACCCTCCCGTTAACATAGATCTATGTACACAAAGAAAACTGCTTATTGCTGAATTTCTCTTATTGCATATTGTCATGGGTGCAGTTGAGCAAGTGCTGAATGTGCTTCAGCTGCATTTTTAGGCTGAAAGAAACCAGGGATGCCTCTGCTCACAGTAACCTGTCTTAAGAATTGATTCATCGGCACTGATTTCTGGCAATGGGCAAGTTCCCTAATGGATGTAAAAGATATTCTTGAACATGCCCAAAATGTACATTAGCACACCAATGCGTACTAACATGTATCACTGCTTTCCAACTTGTCTGGGGAAACTGAATGCATGTGTAAAATGTAGATTGTGAGAAGCACTTGCACTGCCTTTGCTTCATGACCAGAAAACCATAAGTCCAGCTAAAAGATCTGAAGTCCCAGAAACCTTGGATGCATTTAAAGCTTATAAAGAAGCAAAGAGTGTTTCTCTGTTTTCATGTCTTAAAGTCAATTTCTAATAATTATGGTCACTCAAGTAATGGTTTGGAACCATGTGCACTTGAAAAAAAGCTGGTTCAGTCTGTTACAGAGTTGGAGGTATGCTGCTGGGAGTCCCATAGATATACACATAGGGCAGCTACCTCTGACTTGTACTTGACTCTTTTTTGTCAACTTCCCACAGTTTGTTTAATTAGGTACTGTTTTACAGTTGTTACTTTTCCGGGCTATATGGATAATATCCAATAGTCTTGCTAGCCTTAATGTAGTGTTTGTTTCTTAAGCTACCCGGTAATCACACAGAAACCCTCTGCGACACAGTGTCTATGATGTTCCCCTTAGAAAAAACTTCATATACTTCATTGGGAGGAAAGGAAATTCTTTCCTCACCTTCCCAGTCTGTTGCCTGCAAAAGAAACAACAATTTGCTTTTCCTTTCTGAACCCAGTAGATTTGTTAAAATCTGTACACAATTTTGGAAGCCAAGAAACAAACAGGGACACTTTCTGGAAGCCCTAGTGAGTGGAGGCACTCAGATTGTCCCATTTGTTTGTTCGTACCCCAGAAAGGATTTAGGATTACCAGATACTTGGTACTGTGTCAAAATTCCATCAGTTCTTTTTTAATTGTCTAATTAGTCAGTACCCTAACTTTAGGAACTGGTAGGAGGTGTTACCTATCTAGAAGACAGGCAGTGGGGCCATGACCTACAGTGCCAGGACAAAACATTGTTTACCAAGACATTCTTTGAACATTTTCAAAGGCATTGTTTGTGTGCACTCAGGGCCATAACTCTCCCAGGCTGCATCTAGACAAGTGCAGCCATGAGGTATGTGGCACTGCAGACACATCTGTGGCACCACACACACAACTTTCAGGCATTTTCTGCACTGCTACTTTGCAGCTAGGGGGAGGGAGGGGCAGGGATTTTGACCCTGAGAATCCTGGAGCCACACTCCCACTGCTGGCCAGGCTCTCAGCTGCAGGAGGGATGTGGCTGCAGCATTCCCGGCCCGCAGGATCCCAGGTAAGGCTGCTGAAGTCAGCACAGTTGCTGGCCTGAACCTCCCCTACTCCACCCAAGGTACCCTGCCATGTGCCAGAGGGTACATGCCACTGGCATTCATGGGGACAGCTAGCAGTGGCACAAGGTGTACTGCTGCTAGTTGTCCCCAGGGAACCAAGTGTCTATGCTTGTCTGGACAGGGCCCCACTGTATATTTTCTGAAGTGGTCTAATAGATACTGCAGGGAAATTTGGGGGTGGGGTTTAAGTTTATCACAGTCCTTCAATTATATGCAAGGTGCTGAAATGTAGTAATACTTAAATCTGAGATTGGGGGAAAAGTTTCCCTTAATTTCAAGTGGAACAGGATTGGGTCTTTGTACTGTACTGTTTAGTCTGTTAGGTATATCTCTAGCCTGTCTTTGTTTTGTCTCCTAGAAATGAATAAAATAAATTGCCTGAACTGGGAGAAAATCCCATCTGATGCTGGATAATTATTAAGAGCAGTTACAAATATTCACAAATTCTACAGTGTATGGGAAGGGGGAGGGAAGACAGTGATTTCAGAGGCGAATTAAACCGACTAAGGCTTATCAGGTGAAGCTGCTGAGCTTTATACAGCTGTAAAAATGTATGAATAACAGACAGGTATGTAAGTAGATGTAAATTAGGAAGCAATATCTTGTCTGAAATATTTTAGTAACATTGAACTTTCTTACTCTATCTAAAGGCTTTTGTGGGTGGGGGGAGTGGTGGGGGGCCAAAAAAGAAAACTGTATTTCTTGCTTCCATAGTTTCATAGTTAGTAGGGTTGGAAGGGACCTGAGCAGATCATTAAGTCT
>NW_017729027.1:24109736-24109977 GCF_001723915.1 Gavialis gangeticus | reverse complement strand
GACAAGAAGGGAGTTCCCCAGCCTGTAGGTATGGTGCTTGCTCTTCCTCCCCAGGTGCAGTACCTTGCATTTGTCTGTGTTGAAACCCATCCTGTTCTCACCTGCCCACACCTGTAACCTGTCTAGGTCTGATTGCAGGGTATTCCTCTCTTTTAGTGTGCCCACATCCCCTCACATCTTACTGTCATCAGCAAATTTGAACAGGGTGCTTTTTACCCCCTTGTCCAAGTCACTGATGAAG
>NW_017729027.1:24101962-24109372 GCF_001723915.1 Gavialis gangeticus | reverse complement strand
GGACTAAGGTAAGACTAGCTGGCCTATAGTTTCCTGGGTCCTCCTTCCTCCCTTTTTTGAAGATGGGAACTACTGCACACTAAAGAATTCTGCTATCAAATAGTGCTTGTCTTTACAAGTACTAACCTGGTATCAGGGTTAATTAGTTTACTACAGCCTAATAGGGCTGCAAGTGTAGACACTGAGATTTTACTGTGGAGCTAATTTGGCATCTTTGCAGTAACCATCTTGTGTAGGTGTGCCCAGTTAATGTACAAATGTACTACCCTGCCTTCTGATTTAATTCAGACTAACATGGCTAACTACAGCCCTACTTTTTCCTCAAACATTAATGACACAGTGGGAGCATATACACATCCACATTTGCTGCACAGTAACTGAAATTACTGTGCAGTACAGGTGCACAGCTACGTGCATGTGCCCATACGGTGCAGTAAATATGGCAACTTATGCCCACTTGAGCATAAATTTGATACCTGCATCATGCAGGTATCAAATTCACACCTAATTAGTTACTGCACAGTAATGCATGTGCAAATGCCTTATTGCACAGTAACACTGTGTGTGTGGACTGACTTGTGACTAACTTTAGTCCCAAGTCAGTCCACACACAGCATTAACATGCTGTAATACATGCATGTATAGACACTGGCCTATTTCCACTTACTCTGCAGTAATTTACAGCACAATAAATTTAAGTCAACATAAATGCATGTGTAGACATGCCCAACATCAATTAACATGAAACTGAATTAGCAAATTTCCCTTGGTTTCATTATTAAGTGCAGTTTAAATTCAGAAAATTTTTACTTTAGTGTTTTTTCCCCCCTTTGTTGTGTGTCTGTTGAGATAATTCTGAATTGCTGGAATAGAGTAGTTTCTGGGGATAATTGTACTTATGATACTTGGTGGGTTGAATGCCTAAAAACATTTAGATTTCTTTTCTATTCTGGTTTTAGTTTTTTATAACTTGTTCAGTGCACATCAAAATGCTTAATTTTAGTAGTGAATTTTTGTTACTTTTAGTTAATAGAATCCATATGTACAGCAAACCCTGTTTAAGACATTAATGTGCAGTATACTGACTTTTTCTCTTGCTGATTATTGTATCTAGTAACAGCACAACCACACTTTGGGTTTGCCTGTGTATGGTGGGAAGTGCATTATTGAAACATAGTTATGTCTCTTCTAGAACTTTTTTTTTTTCGAGTAATGATGGTAACTATTTAAAATAGTTGTTTATTGCACCATATCCTTTGCCTGTTCCTATACATTTGCACCATTCACTTTATAAGTATGGAAGAGACCTCAAGAGATCATTTAGTCCAGCCAGGGATCAAGCCTGTGACATATACCAATACTGTGAAAGATTTATTTCTATTTATTTCTAATTTTCCCTAATTTAGATCTACAAAAATGGCAATATACTGTCTTCGTGGAAACAGTTGCCTTCTCCATAATTTTTAGATTCCAGTTTTGTTTTTAACTCTTTCATTTTCCATCACTACTTTTCTCTTGTAGCCCTTTTCCAAGATCTCCATATTTAGAAACTAGTGTCAGTGTCACTGTTTGAAGTATCTCACAGGCAACATACTGTATAGTGTCTCTTTAAACTGGGGTTGAACCATTTTTCTTATCATTGACAGCAGGGTCAATGGAGTGTGCCACTAAATTCATCAGTATGGATTTAATGCTGTGCACAGTGGGTTATCAGTAGGCTAAGCTTCAGGTGGAAGGCAATGAGTTGGCAGATTTCCCCTTTGCTCCCATGTTAACCTGTCAGGCCTCTTATTCAAAAAGAGAAACTAATAAATTATACTTGTACTGACAGCTGCTTCTTCCTACTGCTAGCCATGTCAGACTCTCTTACATCATTGACAGATAAAAGAACTCTACAGTTTTCCATATAGTTTCCTCCAAATAGAAATCAACCACAACCACACACTCCTCTCTCCCTACTTTCCAGTCTTCACAAATAAAGCAAGGAAGCATAAATATGTGGCAGTACAATGACAGGTGTGTTGAGGTTGAGTATTTTTTAATCACTTAAAGCCATAGGGGAAAAATTCCTGAGCCCAGGAATTTCTTTCTCACATAAAATGTGGGTTTGGGAACAAGACTATCTCATCTCACTTAAATGGCAGGGGAAAGTGTGTGTATTTGTATTTGTATACAAGACAGAGAGAGAAAGAAAGACAATACAGACATAAGGAAAAAGCAGTGTATGTGTTTTATAAAAGAATATTGTTATTATGAATAGTGAATATAGTATTTTTGAAAGAAGAAAAGAGAAAAAAACTTATCACCTGTACTCTCTTAATAAACGCTCCTTAAGAAAAAATGCATTAAAATAGGGGTCAATCTGACCATTTCATCATTTTAAGCTTCAGAATATTTTTAGTGCAATATCTAAGCTTTATGGCATACTTTCAAACTTTTTCTCCTTAAAAACTGTTCAGAAATTTTCTGATGAAATAAAGGATTTTTTCAGAAAGTGATGATGCATGAAATTTTTTTATAAAAATATCCCAATTTCTTAGACAAGACTTTGACAGAAAACTGCATGGTTTCCTGACAGATCAATTTGGACTAGAAATAGAAATGGACTAGAAAAAGAATGTGATCTTCAAGAGTCCCAGATTCCCAAGTCAACTGCTTACTTATCAATCTGAAGTTCACAACTGGAGGAGCCAGCGGGGCTGAAGATTGAATAGCCCAAGAATCATCTGGCCCATCAATGACAATGTGAACCTGAATGGAATCATACATTTTCAGGCAGCAGTTATCAGACTTTTGGGTAACATATTCATTTGGACAAACTGTGTATTCATAGTTTTGGAAATAAATATTGTGGAATTTTAGTTCTTCAAACCTTTTCAAATTGTGTGTTTTTGTCTTGATTTGAGATGAAACATTTTACAAACAATTAAAAAAATAATAAATTAAGTATTCAGTTTCCTAGCTAACTGTGTTTAAAAGCAGTCCTATAAATGTTCTGAAGTTCTGAGTAATGCCGTGTCTTTTAAAAAAAAGCATCCTCCAACCAATGTGGCACCTGGTTTAGCAAAGTGATTTATATTGGTAATGATTATAACAACCATGCAGATCACAAAAGGCTGATAACAGATTCACAGCAGTCATTGCTGGACTTCTGTCTCAGGTTGGACAGGCCACCTGGGGTTTCAACTCCAAATAATCTAAAACAGGCCCGCCACAGGGAATCATTGTAAATAGCCAAATTCCAACAGTCATCTTCATGAAAAATTGCAGTTAAAATTAGGCTTGAATGCAGTGATTCAGTAGAATTAACTTATGTTGTCACATGCTATAAAAATACCAGAATCTGGCCTTCTTTTATTTACTGTGTATCTCCCATAAGACTTCCTTTTTTTTTTACTCCTGCATTATTTGCTGTGCTGAACTCATCTACTTTTTCACTGAATTAGATGTAGAAAAGATGCTCATATTAATTTTTATTTTCTTTCCATATTTATATTCTTGTTCTTATGAGTCTTGTTCTTTGACTTGTTTAAATGGGAGGTAGACATTAAGGACAATTAATGACTTTTAGCTTAGATTCTAGTTTCGCAAATCCTTTGCCAGTTTGATCCATCTCCTAGGAAACAAAATCCTAGCAGGCAAAGAAGATGCACTTTTGGAAAACCACTACTGGAAAACTTATAATAGTCTGTTGCCCTGAACAATAACCACAATGTAGGAATACTGGTGCATGTGGTAATACAAAATAAATTAAAATAAAATTCTCAATCTTTGTGTTTTTTAAATATTTAACATTTTGCATTCATATGTTCAAAACATTTATATTTAAAAATCATGAATATTATAATTATCGAAAGAATTATATAAAAATCTCATGCTTAAGGAATTCTTGATTTTGGTAACACACAAACCATTTTAATTATTTTTTTGATAAATATAACTAAAATGAATTTAAAAAGCAAGCTATTTGAAATGTCAGAAGAGGAATAATATTATTTTTTACCAAAAACCTTACAAAAATATACAGGGTGCAGCTGCTAATTAAAGTTGTGTTATTATTTAATTTCCTTTAGTTCTTTTCTTGTTCTTAATATCTGGCTTATTTTTTTATAAGTCTTACATGGACAAAGAGACTTCTTCAAATGTCACATTTTAGGGAAAAAATATGATTTTGATTATGATTAGAAAGTTCATAAAGCATTTACATCTTAAGATGTGAATGTTTCTGTAGATAAGAAATTAGGGTTCCATGTTTGTTAAGTAATTAACAAACAATAAAATTGTTCTGATTTTATCACCAGAAAGTTTGTATTTCAGTAAGTTTTCTAGGTTTCTGTTCTCCGATTTTGCTAAGTGAACAGTGGGGCAATGAATAATAATTAGAGAAAATTATGTTCAAATAAGATAAAGTGTCTGTTTTTTAATCAAGAAGCTTTACTTTTGTAAGGAAACATAATCCAGTTCTCTCTTGGTTGGTATGAAATGATTTCAAACTGGTTTCAGCCATTTTCAAACTGCTTTATGTACACTGAACATATGTTCTGTTACAGGTTTAAACCAGCTTCTGATCACTTAAACTGGTTTACATGTAATGTCTGCCCCAGCTCATGTGTTGATTTATACTATTATCTTCTCTTCAGATATTCAGATAAGTTGTAAAACACGTATACTTGGTATTGATGGATGGGCAAAATGATTATAATACTGATATACAGGAAGTAAGGGATGTTATTTCAAGATAAACATCTAATGAAATTATGGGCTACTGGTGCCTCCTGAGCAGGGGTGGGGGGTCATTTGCCATCAGCAAAGCCAATTTCAGAGGGGGCACTAGCACTCTCTGTGCCTCTCTACCAGCTGGAGCGTTTGCTGTTAGAGAAGGCACCAGCACTCTCGTTGAGGGGGGGGGCACATGCGTCCTCTCTCTGCATCACCTATGCATGTGAGGGTCTAAGAAAATGTAACATGAGCATATCTCTGTGGCTTCTTGCCAAACTTCAGGTCTTCAGCTAACAAAATGAATTTTGTTCTTTGGCTTTCACTGGAGGTCCTGAGCCCAGCAATAGGGCTGTGTAGATGGTTTATGCACATCCAAGCAGTTAGGAGTAGACATGAGTGACCATTGATGCCATTTCCAGGCTCTCTTGAATCAGGGAATCTTCACATGACTCTGAGCAACTTATTCAAGGCCTCTCTTGTTGGACCTAATTTCCCATTTTTTAAGTATCCAGGAGAAGCAAGTGAATGTAGCTTATTTTACAGGGCCAGGTCAGAAAGAAACCTGTATAGATGTGTCTGTAGTGTAACAAAAGCTTATAAGGAATATTGGAAATTTTGACAATATAAACCTTAGCAAGAGCGATGCAGGCTTATCTTCATTCTCTTTTTGTTTCTTTTTTGTCTAATGATTTTCTTGTGAATGTATTAGTCTTTTTTTTCCGCAAACACACTGAATTTTTAATGCCTACCATTCATGCATCATAACCACTCATATCTTTTCTGTTAATAAGTTACATAAGGCTTACATCCAGTAAAAACATTGTAACGTTGTCACCATTCCTACTATGAATGTATTGTGGTATTCATAATTAAGCAATAGGCAAAATCATAAAAAATTGTAATGGTGACTACTGTATACTAGACCACTGTTTCACCAAGATATCTGGGCCAAAAATATAATGATAGAGAAATTACTTACATCCTGTGAAATTTGGCAGAAGGTTTAACAGTGCTGTAATTATCAGCTTTCATTCAGATCTCCCTGCCATAATGAACTGATTTTTATTGTTTCTAGACATTTGCTACAGAGTGCAAGGACAAATCTTACTGGCTCTTCTGAGACTATCCTGTAAACTCTGAGCAATTACCTGATATTCTATTAGTGAATGAAACTGTCCTATTCTGTATTTCTTTTCACAAAAATGCAGCTTAAAGCCTCACTATTTTATTTTGCTAACATTAAAGTACTGAAACCATTTCACATATCAAAACTATATCTCTATCAGTATATGATCCACTGTATACAACAAAGAAAAATGCTTTAAATGGCAGGATGATAGAAGAATAAGAAATCTTTCTTTCTTTTTTTTTTAAAAAGGCTTCTAAATTCTCCTGGCACACTGATTTCAATGGGGTTGCAAAGCTATGATTGTTCAGCTTTTCTCATTCCTTATGATTTTATAACCATTATTGCAATTAGTTATATTTCTTCTCATAATTTCCAGTAGGGGTAGTTACACAACACAGAGAGGAAACAAGGGTTATGTGAAAAAAACAAGGAGATTCAATCCACTCTGTCAACACCTTTACCACCAACTATCTAGAGCTGGAACCTCAATTAAACCCCAGGGACAGGTACCCCAGTGGAAAAAAGAGACAGAATATTGAAAAAGATAAAGCTTTTCTTTCAGTAGGAATAGGGATCCTCATTCTTGTACATATAGTAAGTAATGTGATTGTTAGATACTTGAGCACTGGATAGATTTACCTAAAGAACTATATCATTTCAGTGATGACAAATTTAACTTTCCATGGAATTGAGAATTCATCCACAAAGGCAGACATATCTTAAATTACAGCTACCTTTTTGATGAATGCCATATGAGTTTTTGTGGTTTTGACACCAATTTATCGTTTCATGTATTATTGATAATATGCTACACATAAAAAGATTACTCAGCTTGAAATTATGTGAATTTTAAGTTTTCATACTCTTATTATTCTAGTGATATATTCCTATCAGCTCTCTTCCAGTTGTGAATTATTTCTTGGCCAGAGTCAATTAAATGACCTTAATCTAGTTTGGAGTGAAATTTTATCTTACTCTATTTGCAAAAGCATTTTACATACACTATAAACATAGAATAAAATCATGAGATGTTATTGGCTATAATAAACATAATATAAAGAGGGGGAGGGAAGATAAAAGCAGTTGATGAAATTAATTTATTTACTTTTTCATCCACAAATGTATTTTTAACTTTCTTTTTGCAAAAAAAAAACAAAAAAAAATTGTGAAGGCATAACAAAAAAGGCTAGAGATTTATTGGACTAGGAAAAAATAGCATTAAAACCTTCCCATTTCTTAAGTATCCAGAATATGTTTAGATAGATTAGTGGGTATAAGGAGCTTAATTTATTTTTCCTACTACCTGTAACAATCTGCAATATTGACTGCCTGTGTAAAAGTGTATACAAACAGTTCTTTTTATTCATTCCTCACAAAGCAGTCACTGGAGAGACTGCTGAAATGCACCTGCAGGCAAGGTTCTCTCACACAGTGGATGTCTACGTGTGCATTTGGTGCAAAAGCAATTTACTCACAAGTAAACTACTCATGAGTAAACACTCCCAGGCAGGCATCTACACATGCAAGGAAACAGAAGCAGATTTGCTGCTAATGGCAGCAAA
>NW_017729027.1:24099077-24100969 GCF_001723915.1 Gavialis gangeticus | reverse complement strand
CCACCCACCAACAATAAAACACCCTCTTCCCTGTGCAAACTATTTACTAGGTTGTGGTTTGCATGAGTGCCCTCCTAGAATGGATGGCCATGGGGTGGAGGCATCTAGGGGGCAGAACCTGGGGACAGGTGGGCAGCATCCCGCCATCTGTCTTTATGCCTGTGGGTGTGCACAGCACAGAGAGCCTGGTTGGTGTGGGACTCACCTAAGGGTGATGGCCTCTGTACCCCTAGCATGGTGGCTCCCCCTCCAGCAGCTAGTGGCCAAGGCCAGTGGGGCCAGTACATGGTCCTGGCCCTGCTGCAGGCAGCTCCAGCTCCATGCTGGGGTGAGCAGTGGGGCTGGGCCCAGATGAGGGATCTGAGTAGTGCGGGACCTGGAGCAGGGCCCAGGGCACGGGCTCCCAGCTGATGGAGATGGTGCTAGACCTCCTTCCAGGCCCACAAGGGGCCTGCTGCTGGTTGGCAGGCCCCTTCCAGGGGCCAGGCAGGGCAGTGGGCAGGGAAGCAGGCAGCACAAAAGCAACTACCAGGGCTAGGACAGTGTTTAGTACCCAGCAGTCATCCTCCATGGCCTCCAATGCCCTGACCATGAGTGTATCCTGCTGCTACAGAGTGTAGATCCAGGGCTGGGAGCTGCACCCTGAATTACTGGTCTGCCCATTCCCATGCAGCCTTGTGGGTGATGTCCTTCACCTGCCACACCCATGTGTCTTCCAGCTGGTTCTCCACAGTCATCAACAGCTGGTCTATGAGGAGGGTCCAATCCTGGGTCCTCCTCCTGTGGAGCCTGTACATTCACAGGGACCAGGCCATGGGAGACAGCAACCCTGAGGCCATATCCTGGCTGCCCATTGTGGCCTCTCCCCCATGGGCAGCTGCAGGCTTGCAGAGCCATGAGAAAGAAGCTCTTTGTGAGAGTTTGCAACATTTCAGAGATAAGATGCTCTGTACCAGAGGTCTGTGCGCTGCCCAGCCTCTGATCAGACATTGTGTATGCATGAGTGCCCAGAGACCATGGTAAGTTGACCAGGCAGGACTAGGCTCAGGTAACTGCTGGCTGAGTCTCCCTGCCTCTCGTCACTCTGAAGGGTCTGGAAGGCCACTGGATGCCGGCCACAGGCAGCCTGCCTCCACTGCCATTATCCCAGGCTGGGACAAGCCAGGCTCCTGATAGCACCTCCTGCTGTAATTCTAGAACTCTCTCCCCATTTCTTCTCTTGAAGACCAGCCTGTGTTGTTGCCAAGCCCATGGTGTGAGGGCTTAGGTGAGTACAGGGCTTCCAGACAACTGGGGTCTGAAGCTGCCCACATGCCTGCCCTCCTCTCAGGGGGCCTCTCCAGAGAGGCTTCCCAGGGCCAGCCCCTTTCTGCCTTCTCCTGTGGCTGCTATGCAGCCCAAGCATGCCCCTGCAGTCAGTGCTCTGTGTGTTGTGCATGTCCAGGGCACCGTGTGAGGAGTAGTTTTTGTGGAGCAAGGGGGTACCTGACCCACTATGCCCTACTGCTTCTCCTAGACATGATGGCCTGGATGCACTGGAACACTGAGCTTTGATGGAGTGGGGAGCAGGCCCAGGATGCCCTGCAACCTCCACTGCTGCCTGGAGGGCTACCTGTGGCTAGGCTACACGTCCCTGCTCCTGACAGCTGAGTAGGTCATCACTGCTGGCATTGATCATAGAATCATAGAATCATAGAAGTAGGGTTGGAAGGGACCTTGTAGATCTTCAAGTCCGACCCCCCACCTCGGCGGGAGAAAAGACTGGACTCAAATGAGTCCAGCCGGGTAGGCATCAAGCCTCTTCTTAAAGATCCCCAGGCTAGGAGCCAGGCACCACTTCCCTTGGAAGTTTGTTCCAGCTCCTAGCCGCCCTAACTGTGAAGTAGTTCTTG
>NW_017729027.1:24092132-24094077 GCF_001723915.1 Gavialis gangeticus | reverse complement strand
ACTACCTGTAACAATCTGCAATATTGACTGCCTGTGTAAAAGTGTATACAAACAGTTCTTTTTATTCATTCCTCACAAAGCAGTCACTGGAGAGACTGCTGAAATGCACCTGCAGGCAAGGTTCTCTCACACAGTGGATGTCTACGTGTGCATTTGGTGCAAAAGCAATTTACTCACAAGTAAACTACTCATGAGTAAACACTCCCAGGCAGGCATCTACACATGCAAGGAAACAGAAGCAGATTTGCTGCTAATGGCAGCAAACTGCTCCTGCTTCCTCAGGCCCTGTAATGGGAACCTGCCACTGCCAGGAGGAGCCACCTTTAAAAGCTGGCCCCGCTCCCTGTGTAGCCACTTCACTGGCCAGGAAAACCATGCAGAAGCAGCATGTAGCAGCTCTCTCACTATCACCTCTGCCTCACCACAACATGGCTGCTCCAGTCCCTGCCCCTGGCCCTGGTAGCGATGCTCAGTGCCATAGGCTCCTGCTGGCCACCGTACTGGCTCTGCTGACCTGTGACACTCACCTCTGGTTGGACCATGGCTGTCTGGGCCCTGTTGGCTCCCCCATGAACAGCAACCACCTGCCTGGCCACGACCCACCATCCCAGGGCTGCTGCCACTGTGCATCTGCTGCCTGGCCCTGTTGATGATGTGTTCCTGGGTACCACTGCCAGAGTAATCCAAACTCCCCTGTGCCTCCAGCCCTGCCACCTCTGGACCTGCTGGGGCAGCCAGAACTTAAGGCTGCACATTGCCTAGGCCACCTGAGCCAATAAGCAGTGGCTGGTGGTGTTCAGGCTCTACCTGCACCTGGAGTGGAAATACACCACCATGCAGCAACCCCTCCCCACAGACACCTGGATGGCCATCACCCTGCTGAAACTGGCCCCACCTACTAGCTTTTGTTATATGGGCCAACTCTTTGGTTTGGTCAAGGCCAGCACTGAGGAAAGCATCTTGGAGCAGTGCAACACCCTCCAGGATGTGCTGGGATACACTGTGCTCCATGTGTATGACCCCCTGGAGGTAGTGGCAGGGTTGCATGCCCTGGAATTCCTCCAGTGCACTGGGACCCTGGATGGGCCTCACATCCCTGTCACCTGCCTGTCACATGGTGCCCCCCCCATTACAAATAGAGGGGCTTTCACTTCATTGTGCTTCAGGCTGTTGTCGACCACTGAGGCACCTTCACCAATGTAAGTGCCAGCTGCGTGGGCAGTGCTCATGATGTTTGTATCTTCAGGAACTGTGTCCTGCCAGCTCTGGCACAGTGGTGATCCCACTCATCCTCATTGGGGACCCCACCTACCCACTTCTCCCCTGACTCATGCAGCCCTAAACTGGCCAGATGGACCCCTGCCAGGCCTACTTCAACAGGTGCCTGGACTGGACCCACATCCAGGTTGAGTGTGTTTTCAGCCACCTCAAGGGATGCTAGTGAACCCTTATCACCTGCCTCATTTGCTGAGGACCATATCCCCCAGGTCATCAACACAGACTGCATGCTGCATCTGCAAAGCCTGGGGGGAACTGTTTCATGAGGCTTGGGTGGAGAAGGAACATTGGGAATATGATACCTGGTATCTGGAGTGCGAGCTGTGGTGGCAACTACAGCAGCTATGTCCTCCTTCCCAACCTCCACTCCCTCACTGAGGTCCTAAGTGACCTGAGCACCCACCAGAGTGGGCCAGGGCACCAGGTGTGAGAGGCATTGGGTGATCTCCTCCTGCACTCCCTGCTGTAGCCCACCTGGACAGCTATCCACAGACACCCCCCCCACAACCACCACACTGTCCACCCTCCAGCACCACGCTGACTGCAGACACTTGTCAGAAAAAAACTTTATTGCTCTTACAACAAGCAGACTCCCCAAACCCTCCCTCCCTAGCAACAGAGCCCACTCCCCTTCCATCCCCAACAACAGAGCCTATCCACCACCCCA
>NW_017729027.1:24090185-24092077 GCF_001723915.1 Gavialis gangeticus | reverse complement strand
CCACCCACCAACAATAAAACACCCTCTTCCCTGTGCAAACTATTTACTAGGTTGTGGTTTGCATGAGTGCCCTCCTAGAATGGATGGCCATGGGGTGGAGGCATCTAGGGGGCAGAACCTGGGGACAGGTGGGCAGCATCCCGCCATCTGTCTTTATGCCTGTGGGTGTGCACAGCACAGAGAGCCTGGTTGGTGTGGGACTCACCTAAGGGTGATGGCCTCTGTACCCCTAGCATGGTGGCTCCCCCTCCAGCAGCTAGTGGCCAAGGCCAGTGGGGCCAGTACATGGTCCTGGCCCTGCTGCAGGCAGCTCCAGCTCCATGCTGGGGTGAGCAGTGGGGCTGGGCCCAGATGAGGGATCTGAGTAGTGCGGGACCTGGAGCAGGGCCCAGGGCACGGGCTCCCAGCTGATGGAGATGGTGCTAGACCTCCTTCCAGGCCCACAAGGGGCCTGCTGCTGGTTGGCAGGCCCCTTCCAGGGGCCAGGCAGGGCAGTGGGCAGGGAAGCAGGCAGCACAAAAGCAACTACCAGGGCTAGGACAGTGTTTAGTACCCAGCAGTCATCCTCCATGGCCTCCAATGCCCTGACCATGAGTGTATCCTGCTGCTACAGAGTGTAGATCCAGGGCTGGGAGCTGCACCCTGAATTACTGGTCTGCCCATTCCCATGCAGCCTTGTGGGTGATGTCCTTCACCTGCCACACCCATGTGTCTTCCAGCTGGTTCTCCACAGTCATCAACAGCTGGTCTATGAGGAGGGTCCAATCCTGGGTCCTCCTCCTGTGGAGCCTGTACATTCACAGGGACCAGGCCATGGGAGACAGCAACCCTGAGGCCATATCCTGGCTGCCCATTGTGGCCTCTCCCCCATGGGCAGCTGCAGGCTTGCAGAGCCATGAGAAAGAAGCTCTTTGTGAGAGTTTGCAACATTTCAGAGATAAGATGCTCTGTACCAGAGGTCTGTGCGCTGCCCAGCCTCTGATCAGACATTGTGTATGCATGAGTGCCCAGAGACCATGGTAAGTTGACCAGGCAGGACTAGGCTCAGGTAACTGCTGGCTGAGTCTCCCTGCCTCTCGTCACTCTGAAGGGTCTGGAAGGCCACTGGATGCCGGCCACAGGCAGCCTGCCTCCACTGCCATTATCCCAGGCTGGGACAAGCCAGGCTCCTGATAGCACCTCCTGCTGTAATTCTAGAACTCTCTCCCCATTTCTTCTCTTGAAGACCAGCCTGTGTTGTTGCCAAGCCCATGGTGTGAGGGCTTAGGTGAGTACAGGGCTTCCAGACAACTGGGGTCTGAAGCTGCCCACATGCCTGCCCTCCTCTCAGGGGGCCTCTCCAGAGAGGCTTCCCAGGGCCAGCCCCTTTCTGCCTTCTCCTGTGGCTGCTATGCAGCCCAAGCATGCCCCTGCAGTCAGTGCTCTGTGTGTTGTGCATGTCCAGGGCACCGTGTGAGGAGTAGTTTTTGTGGAGCAAGGGGGTACCTGACCCACTATGCCCTACTGCTTCTCCTAGACATGATGGCCTGGATGCACTGGAACACTGAGCTTTGATGGAGTGGGGAGCAGGCCCAGGATGCCCTGCAACCTCCACTGCTGCCTGGAGGGCTACCTGTGGCTAGGCTACACGTCCCTGCTCCTGACAGCTGAGTAGGTCATCACTGCTGGCATTGATCATAGAATCATAGAATCATAGAAGTAGGGTTGGAAGGGACCTTGTAGATCTTCAAGTCCGACCCCCCACCTCGGCGGGAGAAAAGACTGGACTCAAATGAGTCCAGCCGGGTAGGCATCAAGCCTCTTCTTAAAGATCCCCAGGCTAGGAGCCAGGCACCACTTCCCTTGGAAGTTTGTTCCAGCTCCTAGCCGCCCTAACTGTGAAGTAGTTCTTG
>NW_017729027.1:24079190-24090030 GCF_001723915.1 Gavialis gangeticus | reverse complement strand
ACCTGATCATAAAAGGCAATCAGGTTGGTCTGACATGACCTGCCCCTAATGAAGCCGTCCTGGTTGCCCTTGAGCATCATCCCTGAAGCTGGCCTATCACAGATGTGCTCCTTGAGGATCTTCTCAAAGAGTTTCCCAAGGATAGAGGTAAGACTGACGGGCCTATAGTTGCCCGGGTCCTCTCTCTTCCCTTTTTTGAAGATGGGGACCACGTATTCCACACTGGTGTATTTCTCAGTGTGTGAGAGGCTCATGCCCACCTAGCTACAGGGGTACAGGCTGCTCAATAATTTTTGCACTGATTCCAACCTCCTTGCATGATGTGAGGGGGCGCCCTGAGGGACAGAGGAGCATGGCTGGGCTGGACGGGGAGAGTGGGTAGGGGCTACAGCTAGGGGCAGGGGCCAGGGTGTGGACAATTCTCCCTGTAGTACAGAGCTTACTAAGTGGGTGGAGATGGCATGTCTAATGGATCTGGTTGGTCCCAGCTGAAGGTGATGGTGTGCAGCTCCTGGAAGACTTGTTTGCCAAAGGGGCACAGCATGTGAGTGCCTGGGCAGTTGCCCCACCGCAGAGAGGAGCTGGCACTGTTGGAAAGCTAGCAGTGACATGGCCAGCTATGCCTCATAGCTGGAGCTGAGGGCTCTGAGCTATTTGGGTAGTTACTGGCTTGGGGTCATTGAGCTGCTGGTGAAGACGGGGGTGGGGAGCTCAGTGGGAGAGGCTGCTGGTGAACTGAGAGGCCCTCAACCAAAGACACACCACCACGGGTGTCAGGCTGGAACGGGGGCTTGGGCAGGCTGCCTCTGCTGCAAGACATAGAATAGCTTTGGCCTGGGTCACAGGGTGTGAGGATGGCAGTTATCTGCCACACAAAGGACAAACACTTGTGGGTGCTCCCCTGCCAATGGTTGTGGTTGGTGATTGAAACCAATTGTGCCCTCAAAGCCTTGATCTTTATATGGCACTGCCGCACTGACCAGTACAGTTGCCAACCCTCCAGGATTGCCCTGGAGTTTCCAGGAATTAGAGATAAATCACTAGGAGACTTCTGAGAGTCACCTGGGAGATAAATGATAGGACATTCATTAAAATAAATATTAAATGTTGGATGTGATTTATACAGTTGTCCAGTGGGTTGGGTTTTTTAAAATGTAATAAATGTGCATTTGCCTTCCTGACATAAAGTCATTCATGTCATCACATCATGTGATGAAACCTCTCAGAATAAATTAAAACAGTTGGCAACCCTACTGACTTGTCATGCCTGCACTGCTGCATCTGGCCTGAGAGCCCCTCATAGATACACACATTTTAGTACTCACCCCGGGTGAAGTGCTGCTGCACCTTCACCTTGCCCCACAGTGCCACAAGGTTGCCAGTCTCCTCTGTGGACCAGTTGGGGCCCCAGGAGGTGGTGTGTGACATCAGTGATGATGCAATTGGGCCTCCTGCACTGGCTCTCTGGGCCTCCATGTGGCTGTCCCTGTGCTGCTGGGCCTGGGCAACTGCCTGCAGCACCCATTGCAAGGGCACAGTGCAGGACTGGTAAGGTGTCTGGTAAGGTGCCCCACATCACCTGCAAGGTCTGGGCAGGCTGCTGAGGGTTGGTTGCAGGGAGGTGGAGATAACCCTGGTGGCCAGGAGCTGGCTGCAGCTGGTCCCGGGTGCTGGCTAGCCTGGCAGGATCCCACAGCACCCTGAAGACCTGGACAGTGCAGCCCTGGCAGCTACATGGCACTGTGTCAGGGTGCAGGCCGGCTGGCACAGCTGGCCTGTGACATGTGCAAGGGGAGCAGAGACCAGCAGTCACCCCAGGCTCCCTGCTCTTGTGCCACAGGGTTCACTGTGCCAGCAGGCTTTCAAGGACCATAGAGATGGCCCAGTCCTGGGGCAGGAGAGACTCCCAGCTCCAGGACCCTGGGGCTAGCCCCCTAGTGGCAGGGCTGACAGGGTGCAAATTTGCTCCTGTTTGATGTTTACACCTGCATTTCCGCACAGAAGTCCTCACAAATACATTTGCTACTTGCATTTGCAGTTAGGAAATTTATTTGTGAGTAGTGAAGTTTACTGCACACTAAGTGTGTGCATGTGTAGAAGCACATGCTTACTGCACAGAAAACTGCATTACTGTGTAGTAAAGCATCTTGTGTAGACACACCCAGTGAAAACTGCTACGTTAGAGTCAGGCTCTCTCTTTGTGGCCCACCATATCTTGTTATTTTCTCAATACAATGGCACAACTTCCAAAGTTGTCAAGAATTCCCTGAGAGAGACTGCATTTTGGTGATAACATTCTTATCAATCCCCTCAGAGTGAGGACTCCTTCATATGGAACAAGTGTCCTGAATAGTATGCTATAAGTAGTAGGCCGATTAAGCTCTTCTATATGTTGTGTCCCAGGAAACACTTCTTGTCTCATGTTTACTTTACTTATCAATAGGTCTTTGAGGTTCTGCTTGTTTCCACTGTAAAACAATTTCAGTCCTTCATTATAACTATGTGCCTCATTCTGGCACCTGTAGCAGGTTGTTGATGTGGTCTTTGCCTTCTACTCAGAAGAATAGGGACTTATTTGGAACCAACTCTCCTTAGTTGGAAAGCCAAAAAAGCATCAGTGTAATGGAAGTGCTTCCCTTTCATATTGCATTTTAAAAATAAAAATTAAAAGAACTTTACTTAAATGCAGCAAATATGGCAATTGTAGAAAGCTTTAAAGGAAAGTAAGAACAGCAGAAAGAATAAAACTATAAAAAGCTGGAGTCAGTCCTTGGAAAACTGGCAATGCTCCAATTCACTGCTTTAGAAAAATCAGTTAGATATACAAAGCAAAGATACTTTACATGTAGAAAAAAATGCAAAGGAATTATTGTTCCTGTTTGGCATCCACAAGTACAAGAAAAACTGAAGTAGTTATTTCCTCAGGGAAAGTTTAAGAAAATTTATCCAATTCATTCCAAAATCAATCAGATTGTTGTGGAGTTCTCTGCGAGTCTCAGTAAGTTCACAACTCAAGCTTTCAGACTGAAAGGAAGACATTGCTGGCAGGCTTCAAATACCTACATTCATGAACCTGCAAAAAGACAAGTTAAACTCTTTATTTGTGGAGGAGGTAATAAAGGTAATTAGATCAAGGCAGATAAAAAAAATCACTAAGTTGGATGACTTGTATATCAGGCAGAATTTATTTTCACTCATTACTATACAATGAAGCTATACATAATCATATTATAGCTATGATTCAATGTTTTTTGTAATATAAAAAAGTACAAAGAACTGTTAGATTTAGAACAATTTAGACACATTGTAGGGAACTCTGAATGCAGAATTTGGTGTAAAAATGCAATTGATAATTAATTCAGTGGATTTACTTCTTTTTGACATACATGAAGTGTCTCCAATGAGACTTTAAGTCAGGGGTAGGCAAATGGACCATATCTGGCCCATGGAGGGATTCAGTCCAGCCTGCAAACATGGCAGTCAAACTCCATTTCCTGGCAGCCTTGGCCTTTTCCTGCTGCTGCTGGACTTGGACCTGCTGCCCAGACACCTCAGCACTTCTGCCCTGCACCCACCAACAGGGATGAAATCTATGCAGGCAGGGTGTGCAGCTGGACAGCTTGGATAGGGCTACAGGCTGGCAGGGAGCAGCATCTGGGAGCAAAACAGGTGGGCATAGGTGGGGAGTCCCTGGGATCTTGGGGCAGTGACAGTACATGGTGGACCAAGCCCGGGGCAGAGCCACAATCTGCTGCCTGCAAACCTCTGTGACAACTGTCAGTTCTGCGGGCAGGGCCCTGAAGGTAGCAGAGTGCAGCTCTGCCTTGGCCCTCGTTCCACGCTGCCACCACCCAGCAATCCCATTTTTGACTGTGTATGCAACTCTCTGTCTGCCTGCACATCCTGCATTCATGGATCTTGCCCCTAGTGGTGGGTGTGGGGCAAATGGACTATGGTGTCCAGGCAGCAGAGCTGGGTCTGGGAGCACGAACTGAAGGATACTGGTGCTGGGGATACCAACTGGCCAGGCAAAATCCCTCTGTGGGCTGGATCCAGCTGAAGGCCAGATTTTGCCCACCTCTGCCTTAAGTAGTATTTTATAGCTTCACTGCCTCAAAACGAATTTGGGAAAGGAATTGTGCTTACTTGCTTATGAGAATAGCAAATTTTAACTTTGATGTTATATGTTTCCTGTAGATTCTGAAGTGACATGGAGAACTTACACATTATTTAGTATGTCTTCTGCTTAATAAGTACAGTTGATTAGATTAGATTATAAATTCTTCATGACAGGGATAATGTGGCCTGATATTTTCAAATGAAATTACGAAAGGTCAACACGGGAATTGGGGGCCAGAATCAAGTTGGTAAAGCAGGTGCCTAACCAAGACAGAGATAGTATTTGGGCAGTGTTATGATGTATACACTTGGCTTTCCAAGTCAGCAGGAGGCCTATTTTCTCTAAATTATAACATGTTCAATTGTAGTCAGAATTTAAGATACAGAGCTATGTGTTCCAGGTCTACATACCCTGTACGGAGATACCTAAGTACATGTTATGTAACTAATAGGTTATATCTCCTTCTACACTTCCTAACTCGTGGAGATAAGTAGAATATATGCTTTTCCCTGAACCCACCAGTTAAGGACTTCTGTTTACAAGATGTTCAAAACCTGAACTCTACATACACTTAATTGCCTAGAACCACAGGGCACATTTACATGTGCATTAATGCACTTAATGTACATTAAATCTAATACCTCCATTGGGCATTTATATATGTACCTTTTTGTGCTGTGATGCAATAGAGATCTGATGTGTTAGAGCAGACTGAATTAATAGTCTGGTCCACACACAAGTTGATGCACACTGTGCTGTGCCATGTGCAGTTGTATAAGCAGTGAAATGTGTGTCACTGTGCAGAAAATGGCAGCAGTGTACTTTTGAACTAAAACACCTACGATGTGTTTTAATTCAAAAGTGTGCTGCCACCATTTTCTCAGTACTGACACACACTTCACCATTTATACAAATTATCATTGTAAGGTACTAGGAAAATGTGCTTTAGCCTGGTTCAATTTGCATTTTCTAAAGCACATACTTTTAAAATGGTGGTTAATGCCTGAGGTTAGGGAACTTGATCAGGATGCAGGAAACCAGTTTGTAGGCTCTCTTCCTCCTAAAGACATAGGAATCCAACCTCCCATTTTCAAAGAAAGTCCTCTAAACACCACTTGTGATTTGGGCTCATCTGGGAACACCTTCTATCCCTTTCGTTGTGTGACGTGCCACATACCACTTTGGCAAAACTACCAGTGAAGGATCCATAGGCATGAATTGTGTGGATGAATTTTGTGGGAGTATTGTGTGTCATAATTAGACATATGTACTTTTTCAGGTAGGTGGACCCAGAAATGTCCAGAAAGATCCCTCTCTTCCCAAAGGAAAGACACTAGGGGAGACACTGTTTCCCCTAGCACCCCCTGGCATGACAAGGAACAATGGACACAAATTATTAGAGAGTAGATTTAGATTAGACATCTGCAAGAACTACTGTTAGGGTGGCTAGGAGCTGGAACCAACTTCCTAGGGAAGTGGTGCTGGCTCCTACCCTGGGGATCTTTAAGAAGAGGCTTGATGCCTACCCGGCTGGACTCATTTGAGTCCAGTCTTTTCTCCCGCCGAGGCGGGGGATCAGACTTGAAGATCTACAAGGTCCCTTCTGACCCTACTTCTATGATTCTATGATATGAAATATGTAGAAAAGGAAAAGTGCCAATCCCTTCATAAGGATGAGTCACATACCTGAAGTGTAGAAGCAAAAGTAGTTTATACTGATATCTATGGAAATGAGGATGGCATTTTCCCAAGTGCCTCTGCACAAATAGAACAACACAGAAGCTCAGGCCCCAGACATGTAGGTAAGGTGATAAGCCAAAATTTATGAGGAACTGGATAAAGATTTTTTGTGGTCAGCCCACTGTCATCTTTGTTGTTGTAGGTAGAAGTCCCTTATGAGTTCCTCACCTTTTTATGTGCCTTCTTGGGAATTGCTAGTGGCTTAGTGTATTCCTTGTGTATTGCATTGGAATACATCCATGCCCCAGCCTTGTCTTTCTGAGCCAGATTGTTGGCTATAGGCTCGGACCCACCAGTGGCTACCAGATTGGCTCTCCTTCTGGTTCAGACTCAGCTGAGTGGTGATGGCCATAATCTTCCTGGGACTGAATGGGTGGGAGCTACTCCAACAGAAATGCCTGCCTCATTCTTCTGGGCTCCCTCCTTCACTAAATAGTGGCTCAGGATAGTAGTAGTGTAGGCTGAGGATCCTTAGGAGCAGAATCCCAAATAGATGGGTCTGCCTGGGGTACCCCACCCCCAGAGCTCTTAGGTGCCTCTTGGTGCCCACCAAGCTAAAGTCCCTAAAGAAATATTTGGCACAACTGGACCTTGCCCTAGAGATTCATGAATGGTGGCAGGAGCCAGAGAACCACTTTGCAGATGGTTCTAAGCAACTGCTACAGACTGATGTATATCAGTTGCCTTGATAATTCCTCCTAGGCCCAGAGATATGCCAGAGGTGTGTGCCAGGACAGAAGAGGTGGCAATGTCACTTCTTCACATTGGTCACTGTGTGAGAGGTCACATTGGGTGACCTTTTCTTTTCTAGTCATCTAACTGGTTATTTTTGTCCTGTCTCCTGCAGCCACATGGAATAATCTATCAGCATCCTCTTTATAGTCTTCCTTCATCAAAATTGTTCCAAAGATTATCTATTCCATTTAGAGTCTTATCTTCCCCAGATTAAATAACCCTAGCTCTGGCCAGTCATTCCCAGTTTATATTTGTACATAAGATGTCATTATAGAATTCATAATGGCAGCTTCTTGTACCTGCTTTGTGATGATTGTGAGTGAACCCATTGTATCCTTGTATTCTGCAGGATGCAGTGCAAGCTGCCACATCCGATTTCAGGCTGGCTGCAGTATGCCCTCTCTGTGAACTCCTGTGTCTAGATTGCACTTTGGAGTTGTACAAGGCATCCCATTGTCATAATAGCAGAAGCATGTACCTGTACTCTGCGTGTTTCTCCCATTGACCCAGGGGACCTATGCGGCTGTCTAGGCAATGTGGAATGACTCCCTAAGATAAGCTGCTTAGACAAAGATTTAGTTAGAGCTAACAGTGAATTGCCTAAGCAGTGAACTAGTGTGTTGCCCTTTGTGCGCAGCCTTGAATCAGGTGTGTAGGCTCTGGAGAAGGAGCAAGAGATCAGATACCACTCTGCACTTAGTGTTTCCCTTTTGTTAGCTCTGGATGGCTCCCCAGTGTCTGGGTTTCCTGCCAACACAGGAAGCCTTAGGTACCTGAATTGTGATGCTTAAGTTGGAGTTGAGTTAGTTGCATGAAGCTGTAAAATCCTATCTGGATTTTGCCCTGCATGCCTAACTTCCAATTTTAGCTTTTAACATATGCCCATTAGTTCAGTCATAATGATAATAATGATGATATAATAATAATGTTTTGCTGAATTGCACAAATCAATAGATAAAGCATTAGGGTATATATTACATGGAACCTTCTATACCGGCAGCATAAGAAATTACTTAATGGTCTAGGTTCTTTTTATCTCTAATTTGCATTCTAATATGATACAATTGGTAGAAAATATACTTTTAGAAGGTCTGTACATCTCATTGATGTTTAAGTGGCCTCCAGTGTTAATGGACATACATTTTCCTGGTAGTAGTAATAACAATACAGATAACTTAATACTTATTATATGCACAGCATTACATCTGGAGGCATTGTATAAAAGTTAGCTAATTAATAATTACTATAAAAATGCATTACTTCCATAGATATAATATAAAATTTATTTCCAGTTGCCTTATTCATTTTTAGGTATATAGTACAAATGAGTTTCTTCTCTTTCTAGCTGAATGTCTATGAAATGTTCTTGGCTGACAAACACCAGGCACATCTTTTAGCAAGGTATTGAAAACACAGACAAATTATGAATAAATGGAATCATATAATGAGGATACTAAATACTTTTCTGGGTAAAACCAACATGAAGTATAATATGCTTTGTCACATATACAAAGATCTTTTTTCAGCTCTTTTTTCTTTTTCCTCCACTTTTGCACACTGTGCCTTTGTAGTATGCCTTTTTGTCAAAGAAATTACTTTATGTTAATATTTTCAGGTAATTTGAGTTGACCTGCCAGCTGCGAATAAATTTTTAGAACCTCCTGTACAGAAGCAGGATTTTGTTGTACCTGTAGATGTGTAGTTTTGTAGTATTTACATGATATGTGGCCATTGGCTAGAGTAACTAGGGCATGATTTTTTTAATGACTTGATAGGTAACTAGGAGCATAAAACTCCATATAAATCTCCAAGAGATTAGTTACCACAGCTTCAGGGCTGCAGTAACTTTGGTTACTAACTTTTATCATTTATATATATTTTTAACATACTGTATGTGGGAAGGAGAGCTTCACCCATTTGTGGCATTTCACAATTCCAGGTTTTATAAATGAGAAGTGAGTATGTGATTTGCATAACTAGCAAGGACAATTACATTCTGCAGTCTGATAAATAATGAGGGAATCAAAATATGGGTTTAACGATTCATATGTTATACCTTATTCAATTAAATAAGCATGATTCACCAAAAACACCTAATTAATTAAATGTTTACAAAGATGTGGGGGCACTGTACATGACAGATTCCTCCTGATCTTCATGGCACAGCATCTTGCCTAGCTGAGAATAAATGAGAGCTGTTATCAAGATGTGTACAAAAAGAATTGCCACAAGAAAAACAGAGGGAAAGCACTGTTTTAATTGGAAACTTGTATATGAACTATGGGTATTATTTGCTGCCTGACACCCACTTAGGAAAAATTTCAATAAATATTTTATGTTTATTGAAATTTTTGGCAAACATTTAGGCTAGGGACAGAAATTACACATAAATCAATATAAGTGGTCGGAAGCCAGTTCAAATCTAACACAAGAGAAGTTCAGTGCACATGAACTTCTTTCAGTGACAGAAAACAGTTTAAGATAAACCTGGATGGATGTACTACCAGACTTGAATGATTGAGGTTAAAGTGGTTTACTGAACTTCTGCCCCAGATCCCCTCCAGATTCAAGTTAACTCGCAGTCCCCCAGAATCCCATGATGCTTTGCCACAGGGTGGAAAGGCTAGCATTGCCCCAACCTATCTGGTCCAGCTGATCAGGGAGGCATGATCTGGCCTGGGCCACTGAAGGCATGTGGCTGCATTTCTGTAATCAAAAGTGAATAAGCTGAAAGGCTTATTTGTTGGTAGGAACAAATATAGCTAAGAGACTTTCAGAAAGGAACTACCTAAAGACATGTCTGACAAATCAACTGACACATGTGAAGGTTGGAGAATAAATAACAAAAAACACACCATTAAAAGGTAGAAAGGGATTGATGGCTGAGAAGGTAGAGTTTGAACCCTCCCTCCCTTTTAGTTTGTTAAAAAGTTACAGTCAGTGTCCATCAGTCTTTGCCTTTTTTCTTTAGAAGAATATTATGTAAAACTAACATGAGAAAATGGTAAAATGAAGGTTCTATGTGCAACGTTATCTCCGAACACCTCACCATCTGTTATGTTTTAATCCTGTTACATATTTCTTCTCAAATAATATAGTGTACAGCTTGTTTTTTTGTTCTTTTAAAAAATAAATAAAGGAGATATGGTCATACATTGTTTTACAAATCAGAGCTTATAGTACATTGTCCTTTTTTCCTCCCTTCTCTTCATGTAGGACCATCAAACTCTGGTTTTGTCTCTTTTCTCCTTCTCCACCCTTTTTTCTTAATAATTTCACCTTCCTAAATAAATTCAGTAACAATCTCTAATTCTGCTGTTGCACTCCTTTCCTGTTTCCATCTAACTGAACCCATGCCTCCCTCTGATATCTTTTTCTGAATAACTTAGAGTTGACTAAAACACAACATGGCCCAAACTAGACTTCTCATTTTTCTACTTAAATACTTTCTTTTAACCCTATTTTTATGCCATTCCTGGCAATGTGACCTTTCTTTTTGTCAACAGGGTATAGACTCTGTGTTTCTTTCAGACTATGTCCAAATACAGCCACTTCTTTTTTCAGAACTTGCCTAATGCCTCAATATTTTCTTTCCAGATAACTTTGTCTTGTCCAGGCCTTGATTATGCTTCTCTTTCACTACGTACAAAACTGCTATTCTCTGGCTCTCCTGAAAGCACCTATTAATACTGTTGTAAAATAATTTTCTTCGGCTTTAGAGCATGCCATCCCACTTTTTAAATACTTCTACTGTTCTTCCTTTCTCTATCACATCAAGTTTAAATATAATTTTTTTTTCAGTCTAGACTGTCTATAGCTCCACTTTCCCCTACTGAGGCCACCTTGTCCTTTATTGCATTCCCCCCTTACACACACACATTATTTGTTTGTTTTACAGAGATTTCTTGATATTCTGCTAATTACCTGCTGATACTCTGCTGATTACTTTCTTCAACCAATGTCTCCATATTGTTTTCACACTATCCATTGTATAATATGTGTCTTTCCTCATCTGGATAGATTTTAAGCGATCAGGGTAACAGTGTAGCAGACTTGGGTTCAGTTCTGTTTCATCACTGACTTCCTATGTCACAGAAATTCATAATCCGACCAAGCAATACAAAATCTGGACTCAGTACCAATGGTGGTTTTGTAGCTCATTATAGCCTAACAAATCATGGTACTAATCTCCCTACACTTCACAGACATTAGGGCTGGAAGGGACCTCGGAAGATCATCGAGTCC
>NW_017729027.1:24071387-24074190 GCF_001723915.1 Gavialis gangeticus | reverse complement strand
TCAGGGTAACAGTGTAGCAGACTTGGGTTCAGTTCTGTTTCATCACTGACTTCCTATGTCACAGAAATTCATAATCCGACCAAGCAATACAAAATCTGGACTCAGTACCAATGGTGGTTTTGTAGCTCATTATAGCCTAACAAATCATGGTACTAATCTCCCTACACTTCACAGGTAATAACTACCCTTTCCTTTCTTGAATGAACTGATGTTGCCTCTAACTAGATTCCCTACTCTGTTATACAACTTTGTCTTGTAACAAAATTGTAGTAACCCCTGATACTACATATTCAGTTCTAGTTCACAGCCCTCCTCCATCCCTCCAAGCAAATGGTTTCCATTTACATGGAGTCTTTTCTTTGCTATACAGCTCAGCCCATTTGCTTCTTTCATAGACCTGAGGAAAGGCACTTGATGCCCAAAAGTTTGTCCAACAAGTCCCCCAACTATGCAGGTGGTCAAACAAAAGATATCACAAAAATCCTTGTTTGTCCATGTTACCTGAGAGGAAGACAGAGGACTTGGATTCTCTAATGCAGGGCATAGCATTAGAGAGATCTAGAATTGAAATTATAGTGGATACAATGCGGAAATTAATGTTCATGGTTCATTGGATGCCCTGCAGATCAGGATGTGGAAATGGTCAGGCAGACAGGTTCTCGCAGCAAGGAACTGCAGGCTCTGAGGGATAAAATTCTGGACTTGGAAGTCATATTCAGAAAATATAATGTCTGCATTCCTGAAGTGCCTGAGGGATCCCAAAAAAGTAGTCCCACAGTGTTTGTGGAAAAAACCTACTTTCCAGTGAGTTAAAACTCTCCTCAGACACTGATAGAGAAAGCCTAAACATAGCCTAGTTGGAGAGAAAAACCTCAGGCCTTTGTAGTCAAATTCCTGTAATTTTCCACCAAAGAGAACTTAATCTGCCATAGAACTAGGAAAGTTTACGTGGGGTGAGTCTCATGTTCAGATAGTGCCGTTCCCTGATCTTCTAGGCCTTAGTGCCCCCCACCTCCCTTGTTATGAACCTATGACCCTCACTCCCATCCCTGTTTTTTTTTTCCCCGTTGTCCCAAGTAGTCAGTGACATACCCTTAATGGCCCCCATCACCAAGGGAGGGGAAGTTTAGGTTAAATAGTAAGAACTTTTTCACTAGGAGGTTAGTAAAACACTGGAAAAGGTTACCTAGAGAGGTGATGGAATCTCCATCCTTGGAGGTTTTTAAGACATGTCTGGACAAAGCCTTGGCTGGGATGATCTAGCTGGGTCTGATCCTGCTTTGAGCAGGAGGCTTGACTTGATGACTTCCTGAGGTCACTTCCAACCCTATGTTTTTATGATTCTATGGTCAAAAGGCCTTATCTTCCAGGTAAGGGTGGCTGAAATGCAGGCTCTGTTTAACCAAAACTACAGGCTAGATATAATCAGCTGGGATACTTCATGAAGTATCCTGGCATCCTAAATATGATTCACTGACAGAAAAGCTATGCTTTCTCTGACCCTAAGAAAAAAGAAACTTATTTTTGCACTAATACCATCTGCGAGAGTGAACTTACATAATATTCTGAGTTGTACCAAATGAAGTGTGGGTTTTTAGATTGTTAGTCACTGCTTATTAATGTGTATCATTCACATGATTCTTACTACTGTTTTAACTTGTCTCAGAGCAGTACTCAGCTTTGGGATACATCTGCCCAGACCTATTTGGTGGACCTAAGGCCTTGATAGATGTTACACTTTAAAACCCAATAATGTTGTAAAGAAGGAGGCTCTTCTTAGCCAGACTGGCTGACCTGGTCCATGGTGCTTTAAACTCAGCCCGCCAGGGGATGGGGGGACTACTGCCACTGCTGGCCCGCAGAACAACCCTTGCAAAGCCAGCAGGCCAAGGCAATTAAGGGATCCCACCCTAACACCAGCTCTGGAACAAAAGGTAGGCAAGGCACGGACCCCCATGGGGACACTTGCGTGCCTATACACAAATGCCAGGAGCTTGGGGAATAAACAGGAGGAACTTGTTCTCCTACTAAATGTAAATAGCTATGATGTCACTGGGATAATGCAGACTTGGTGGGACTCCACCCATGACTGGGCCAGAGGTATAGATGGCTATACCCTATACAGGAGGGATTGAGTAGACAAAAGGGACGGAGGTGTAGCTCTCTATGTCCAGGAAAGCTACGCATCCCTGCAAGCTGACATTGGCACCCATGGTGGATGACTTGAGACCCTCTGGGTTAAAATCCATGGGGAACATGGCACAGGGGATACTATGGTGGGAGTCTACTACAGACCCCGTACCCAGGCACAAGACCTTGACCAGGAGTTCACCCAGGAATTGGCTGAGGCCTCATGCTCCTGGTGTATGGTTGTCATGGGAGATTTTAACTACCCAGACATCTCATGGGAGGAGCACTCAGCCAAATCCAAGCCATCACAAAGCTCTCCCTCAAGCGTGGATGACCTCTATCTGATGCAGGAAGTCTATGGGCCCACAAGAGGTAAAACGCTGCTTGAACTTGTACTGGCTGCCAGGGACAACCTAATCAGTGACCTAACGATTGAAGGGAAGCTGGGTGACAGTGACCACAAGCTGATCACCTTCACCATCTGCCATAAAGCTGGCAAGTCAGTCAGTAATACAGAAGTTTCTGTATTATTTAACATCTTCATCAATGATGTGGACATTGGTGTGAGAAGTGGACTGGCCAAGTTTGCCAAACACCAAACTCTGGGATAAAGCACCCACACCTGAGGACAGTTGGGTTCCGCAGGGCTCGGTCCTCGGGCCCACACTGTTCA
>NW_017729027.1:24070776-24071376 GCF_001723915.1 Gavialis gangeticus | reverse complement strand
AGGCTAGATATCAGGAGGTGCTACTTCACAGTCAGGGTGACTAGGATCTGGAAGCTACTTCCAAGAGAAGTGGTGCTGGCTCTGACCCGGGGTGGTCTTTAAGAGGAGGCTGGATGTACACCTTGCTGGTGTCATTTGACCCCAGTACTCTTTCCTGCCATGGCAGGGGGTCGGACTACATGATCTACTCAGGTCCCTTCCAACCCTAGAAACTATGAACTACAAAACTATGAAACTATGAAAGTATGAAGTCCTTGACTTTGGGAAAGCTGACTTTGACTAGCTCAGGAGGCTTGTCAGAGAGGCCCTAAAGGACTGCAACCCAAAACCCAAAGGAGAGGGGAGTTCTTATGAATGCTTGCTCCTCAAGGGAGCAATCCTGGATGTGTAAGCACAGTTCATCCCATCTTGGAGGAAAGGCAGCAAAAGGGCACAGCAGCCCCATTGGCTCTCCAGGGAACTGGCAGACCTCCTGCATCTTAAAATGAAGACCTACAAAGGATGGAGGAATGGAACAACCACCTAGGAGGAATACTCTGTTCTGCGGAGAGTAAACCAGGAAAGCCAAGGCTGTGATGGAAGTCTATCTAGCTACAAATA
>NW_017729027.1:24063579-24065776 GCF_001723915.1 Gavialis gangeticus | reverse complement strand
TCCCATCTTGGAGGAAAGGCAGCAAAAGGGCACAGCAGCCCCATTGGCTCTCCAGGGAACTGGCAGACCTCCTGCATCTTAAAATGAAGACCTACAAAGGATGGAGGAATGGAACAACCACCTAGGAGGAATACTCTGTTCTGCGGAGAGTAAACCAGGAAAGCCAAGGCTGTGATGGAAGTCTATCTAGCTACAAATATCAAGGACAATAAAAAATCCTTTTTTAGATATGTGGGGAGCCAGAGGAAAAGCAAGGGCAACATTGGATCCCTGCTAAGCCAGATGGGGCAACTGGCAACTGATGCCCAGGAAAAAGGGAACTTGCTAAATGGGTACTTTGTGTCAGTTTTTCACCAGTCCCATGGGATGCCCCTGACCACTGTGGGCCAGGGAGGCCAGGGTGAGGGAGATTCCTTGCCCTCCATCAATGCTGACCTCATGAAGGAACAGCTTGACAGGCTGGATACTTTCAAGTCAGCCGGCCCTAATGGGTTACACCCAAGGGTACTCAAGGAGCTGTCAAGCATCATAGCTCAGGCCCTGGCAAGGATCTTTGAGAGCTCTTGGTGCTCTGGTGAAGTGCCCAAAGACTGGAAGAGGGCCAATGTCATGCCTATCTTCAAGAAAGGGAGGAAAGTAGATCTGGCAAACTACAGGCCCATCACCCTGACCTCTATCCTGTGGAAAGTCTTGGAAAAGCTTATCAAAGAGGCCATCCTTAACAGACTAGCTGAAGGCAATATCCTGCAGGATACCCAGCATGGGTTTGTTGCTGGTAGGTCTTGCTTGACCAATCTCATTTCCTTTTATGACCAAGTGATCTATCACCTGGACAAGGGGGAAGAGATTGACATTGTATATCTTGACTTTAAAAAAGCCTTCAATCTGGTATCCCATGATCACCACTTGGCTAAACTGGCCAACTGCAGCCTCAACCTCACCACAATCTGCTGGCTGGGGAATTGGCTCCGTGGTAGGACCCACAGGGTGATGGGAGCCAATCATCTTGGTGTGCAATCACCAGTGGGGTCCCTCAAGGCTCTGTCCTAGGGCCTGTACTATTTAACATCTTCATCAATGATGTATATATGGGTGTCAGAAGTGGACTGGCCAAGTTTGCTGATGACACCAAACTCTGGGGTAAAGCATCCACACCTGAGGAAAGGAGGATGATCCAGGCAGATCTTAACAGGTTCATGAAATGGGCGGATGAGAACCTGATGGTGTTCAACACCAAAAAATGCAAGGTTCTCCACCTTGAGTGGAAAAACCTGCAGCATGCTTATAGGCTTAATAGTGCTACGCTGGCTAGCACCACAGATGAAAGGGACTTGGGGGTCATGACTGACCACAAGATGATCATAAGCCTTCAATGTGATGCTGTGGCTAGTAAAGCAAGCAAAGCACTGGCTGCATCCATAGATGCTTCTCAAGCAAATCCCGGGACATCATTCTCCCATTGTACTCAGCCTTGGTGAGGCCACAGCTGGAGTACTGCATCCAGTTTTGGGCTCCAGAATTCAAAAAGGATGTGGAGAAGCTTGAGAGGGTGCAGAGGAGGGTCATGTGCATGATCCAAGGTCAGGGAAACAGACCTTATGTTGACAGGCTGAGAACCATGGGACTCTTCAGCCTGGAAAAGTGCAGGCTCAGGGGTGATCTGGTGGCCACCTATAAGTTTATCAGGGTTGCTCATCAGGATCTGGCGGAACATCTGTTCATCAGAGCACCCCAAGGGATGACAAAAATTGACCGGTCACAAACTCCACCACGACTGATTCAGGCTGTACATAAGAAAGAACTTCTTCACTGTCTGAGCCCCCATGGTTTGAAATAGACTGTCACTGGAGGCAGTTCAAGCACCCACTTCAAATGCCTTCAAGACACATTTGGATGCTTATGTTGCTGGGATCCTATGATCCCTGCTGACTTCCTGCCCCTGGGGCAGGGGGCTGGACTCGATGATCCTCTTTGGTCTTTTCCAGCCCAAATATCTATGAAATGTGTTACAACCCTGTGGCAGGGTGGGGGCCTGGGGTGACATGATCTCTCCTCGCACCCCTGCCTACTGTGCCAGCTCGGGTTCTATGCACCCTCTATCACTCGCCCACCATGTCTTTGTTGTTAGGTTCACTAAAGGGAAGCTGCCTTTCTCCCTCCCTGGCACAGTGCCTCTGATGCTCGCGCTTCTCGTGTC
>NW_017729027.1:24037292-24058579 GCF_001723915.1 Gavialis gangeticus | reverse complement strand
TGTTGTTAGGTTCACTAAAGGGAAGCTGCCTTTCTCCCTCCCTGGCACAGTGCCTCTGATGCTCGCGCTTCTCGCGTCCCTTAAGCTTCTCACGCCCCCACTCACAATGGGGCCCTTATTCGCACTTCTCGCGCCCCCTTTGCTCGCACTTCTCCTCCGTCTCCTGCTCATGCTTCTCGCCCCTCCCCTGCGCTTCTTGCGCCTCCTTACTCGCGCTTCTCGCGCCTCACCTTCTCGCGCTTCTCGCACCCACCTCCACTGGGCCCCTTGCTCGTGCTTCTCACGCCTCTCGCGCTTCTCATGCCCACTGGGCCCCTTGCTCATGCTTCTCGCACCTCTTGTGCTTCTCGCGTCCACACCCACTGGGCCTCTTCCCTGTGCTTGCATAGCCCACACCAGGCTCCTACCTGCGCTTCTCGCACTCCCTGCAGCACCCTCCTTGGCACTCGGAGCACCCTCACCTTACTGGGGGGCTCCCACTGAGGCCTCCTCCACCCCTACAGCCTCGCCCAATCCTCCGGTGACACCGCGCTTCTCACGCCACAACTAAAACCATAAGCACAAAACCCCCGGGGCCATAACATAAATTCCTAGCCAACCTGGCTTGCTTCCATGTATCTCCCCATCGGGGTTTTCTCAAGCTCCATCTTCCTCAGCAGCTAGCAGCAGACTAGGCTCTGGCCTCGGCCTATGCTGTTTATAAAGGTCAGGCCCTGGCCCCTTCCGGTCAGATGACCAGACTGGTTGTCACGGCAACCCGCACCTGTGCTGCCCTGGTGATTGGCAGCTGAGCTCGTTACACTACCTTCAGTAGCAGGCACTTTAGCGCCCTGCTACAAACCTGTAACATGATACACGTGCATGGACTTAAATGTCATTTAGGGGCCCAATCCTCAAGTGATATCTAAAGCTCGATGGACATAGTTTAGCTGAACCAAATGAAGTTCAACCAGGTTCTGTGACTGGTTTTATAACGTCTATCATGCAAATGTGATTTAGGATCTGTCTGCATTGAGAGTTACATAGTTTGTCCACCAGGTGTAGCTCCAGAACCTGTAATTTCTTATCTCCAGTCTTCCTTGTTGTGGGAGGGTGTAAGTGAGGTTAAATAGATAAAGCAGGTTCTGTTGCTGGAAGTGCAAAATATTCAATTATCACCTTGGTATTTGCCAATTCAAAAATCCAAGTAGCCACTTGAGCCAATAGGTATATCTCTGATCCTTCATGGGGGTGGCATGTTTATAGCTCAAGCATAAGCTAGAGTGTGGCATGTACTGAAATGACAAGGTGGTCAAAGCTGGTGATTTTCCAGTCCCCTGAAGGAGATGGAAGAGTTTGGTATAGATTCTAAAACTATGTGAATTGGGATCTGCTTCCCGATGTGCTTTGAAAGTCCCTTTCCCTCTCAGTGCCTTGAGTTAGCACCACATGGAGAGACTTTCTCCCATTCTATTAAGCACTGAGTTGGAAAGTATTGTAAAAGAATGAGATATTTGATGCTACTCTGTGAACTGAATTCATTCCTGCCCATGACTATGCCAAAAGTTCTAATGGCCTGCTACTCTGCAAGCCTAAGTCTATAGCGGGGTAGGCAATGTTTTTTGGCTGGAGTGCCAAAAAAACCTGAATGTCTACCTTGGAAGCTGCTGGAGTGCCAACATGCTGAAGCCTGGAGCAGCTGTTTGCAGCTTCCTGGCTGCAGCTGCCCACAGGGCCCAGTCTGCTTGCAGCAGGGCTTGCAGCCTCCCAGCTCCCTGCTGGGAGCAGCTTGGGCTCTGTGGCTGGCAGCAGCTGCTTAGCACTTGGGTTGGCAGTGATGTGCTGAGCAAAATGGCCTGCGTGCCATGCTTGGCATGCGTGCCGGGGGTTGCTGACCCCTGGTCTATAAGCTACCCTTGGTTCTGCCCTTCTATATTGTCCTTCATCTGAGGATCACTAACCCCTCTACCAAATCCTTAGGAGAGCAGGAAGTGACTCTGAAGGCACAAGTATAATGCCTAGCACCATGGAACCTGACCAGGATTGTGACCTCCAGGTTTGCCCTTTTTATGTGATACTTCTGAGATGCAGGACCTATTCTATCAAGACATTTAAGTTTCATTAGCTGGTGTAACCCAACTGGTGTATCCCAGTGAAGAGACTTGCCAGAGGTCACACCTGGAGCCTGTGGCAGAGATGGTAATAGAGCCTCGGAGCTTGTGGTATGTGTGTTTGTATGCATGTGCACATGTGTGTGCACATGTGCATGTTTTTAGGTAACACAGTTGCTTCCATTAACTTTGATTTGAATAGTGTGAGCAAGTCAAATGTTGGCAGAACTATAAGGCCTTCACTTCATACAGTGTCCTCAGGGGCTCAGAGGAAGTTGCGTCTTATAACTGAGGATGATTTTCAATTCCAGTTCCTCAGTGTAAACACATGGGTCTGAGTGTTAGATATCTATCAGTGCTTTATATAGAAAAGTGTATCTCTTCAGGGTGGGGTGGGGTCAATGGTCCAGACTGATCTGGGTGACTTGGAAAAGCTGGGCACCACCAAACACAGGATGCATTTCAGCATGGCACAGAGCAAGGCATGAACAGTGCCAACTATTATTGCAGGAGGAGGGTATTCCTTGCTAGGAAGGTAATGGTGTGGCAGCTTTTCACACATAATCCACAAACATAAACTCATGCTGTGGTGATGAGTCCAATAGGAGTCCTCAGAAGCACAAGCAGCGACAAGTTGAATAGGAGTAAAGGGACATGTGTAATGAAATTCCCAGTCCTCTGCCTGCAATCATGGCATGTGATAGGAAATTTGAGGAGGGGTGGAGTTACAGCTGTGGCATTGGGGAGGTGAATGCCTGACAATTTTAACAATGTAAAATAACTGGCCACAACAATTTTGGTGGCTCCTAAACTTAGCAATACCAGAGCCCAACAGTTCATTAGCTAGAGTAACCCCAGTTCTGCTTCTTCAACTTCCATCTCCCGCTCCTCCAACTTGATCAAGGCTGTGATCAGTTCCTCTTTCTCTGAACTGTTGCCCAAGGTAGCCATGGTTTGACATGAAATTCGCTTGATACCTGTCCACTAGCTCTGTTGCTGTTACTATAAACTACTCAGCTGTCACCTTGCTATTTCCCAACACTGAAAGTAGGTGATTGACATACACAATAGTGGAATTGGATGGGCAGTGCATTGTACTAGGAGGTTTCCCTCTCATCCTCCAAGAAATCTCCCTTGGGGTGGGGCTTGGTATGCTTAAAGTCCAAGTTTAAGCTGGAGTATGACATGTATTGAACCTGCTAGTTCTCTTCCAGGAATCATGGCAAGTTTTGACACACTGATCCTCCAAATAAAGACAATTCTGTTGCTACCAATACTGTGCCAACACTGAAAAGTTACAGATACAATTTAAACCTGTCATGGTCTCACTAATGGGAGGGACAACTTTTCCATTTATTATACTAATAAAAAGTCATACTCCATGTTAGGCTAAGCAAAGGAAATGTTAAGGTAAGAAAAAGCAAAAAGCTTTCAGCTCTGTAAAGAAGTAATCATAGTATGAGCTCACTTTATGTTGTAGCAAAAGACTGAGGTTTTGGGGGGTTCTCCCCACGCAACTCTGAGCTCAGCCCTGCTCTGGGCTTGGCCCCACTCCCCCCCTTTGCTACTCTAGGTTGACCAATCTACCCCCTCCTCCCACCACTCTGGGTCTGGATCTGCTCTACCCCCCACCTCTGCTGCCTCCCTCTGCCACTCTGGGCCTAGTACTTCTCAGCTCCAAGTCCATCCCCGCTCTCCTCCCTCCCTCTGCCACTCTGGGCCCAGCCCTTCTCCCCCTGCTGCTCCAGGCCTGGCCCCATCTCCCACTTCCACCATTCCCCAACCCCGTTGCTCCTCCTACCACTGCTTTGGGCTTGGCACCACTCCCTCCTCTCTGCCACTTTGAGCTTGACGCTGCTCCCCCACCTCCACTGCTTTAGGCTCAGCCTGGATCCCCCCCCCCCCGCACTGCTCCAGGCTCAGCTCCACTCACTTCCCTCTTCTATTTAAGGCTTGGCCCTGCTCAGCCCTGCTCTCCCCTCTTTCTCCTCTCCCCGCTGCTGTGGGTCCAGCCCGGCTCCACCCCACTCCGCGCTGGGTCTGGAACCATTCCTCCCTTCCTCCTTCCCCATTCCTCCTTCCCCTTCTGCTCTGGGTATAGCCCTACACTCCTGCTCCCCTGCATTATTCAGCCCTGCTCCTGCCTCTGCACCGCTCCCTCCTGCACTCTGGGGATTGCCCTATGACTCGGCCCGGTCTGACCAGGGCCCCATTCACAGAGAATGGGGCCCCCACCAGGCCAAGTTGTGGAAAAATTAGAGCCTGGCAGCTCTTCAAAAGATACAGCACCAAGCATGTGAGTTCTGCTGCTGGGTGGGCTGGGCAGTGAGGCACATGGCACCATGCTGCACCATTGTCAAAGCAGTGGCAACAAAGCAGGGAGAAAAGGCTGATCTCAGTCCACAGTTGCAGCCCATCCTTGCCCTGTGCACAGACTGGGGAGCCATGTGCCACCAGCTTGGGTCCCCAGTGCCGCGCCTTTGGAGGAGCAACCAGCCTCTGATTGTCCCACAGCAATCAGAGCCCAGAGGGTCATCCAGGGTGCAGGGGAGGCTGGTGCAGAGGAGCCAAGGCAGGGAGAACATGTCTCCCCTCTCACAGCTTCCTTGCACTGCACACAGTGATGTGAGCCACCCACCTGTATTCCCAGAGGAGCTGCTGAGCTCTGATTGCCCATGACCCAGCCTGGCCTGAGCACAGCCTGCCTCCCACACCCCACCAGGAATAGCCCAATGTAGCCACTAACACCACTATGCACCTTCCACGGCCCTTCCCCCAGCGGTTATGGCAGTGGGTTGCCGCAACCCCCCTTCCCCTTCCCACTCCCTTCCCTGCCAGCTGTTGTCAGGATGGTGGATGGAGCATGGCACAGTGGTTCCCTTGCCAACAACTGCCTCTGCCCCCTCTCCTGAGCCCCAGTGTAAAGTTCTGCCTCTGCTCACCTGGGCCAGCCAATTGGTGCTTGACCTCTTGGCAGCACATGCCCAGTTGGCCCAGAGTATTACGGACAAATAGACAGACAGACAGACTAAGGTTTGTATCATATTAGAATACATAAATATATACATATATATTGGTAATTACAATGAAAATAAAGCTAAACTATTAAAGCTAACTTTCTCATCTTAAATATTTAAGACTTTAATATTCATTTATTTATTTAAGATAAATTATTTAAGATTTTGGAGCATTTAAATTAAAGCTAAGTAATTAAAGCTAAATTAAAATTAAATAAATATGTATTCTGTCTAGAACAGGGCCACCTGAAGCAGGTGAATTCAAAGTATATGAATCTATTCTGTAAAAATACAATGGCATGTAAGCACCATCCAGTGGTGCTATGAGGTACTTAATACACATGACTATGTGAACGTATATCAGCCTCCTAGACATCAGCATGCATCTAAATCAGATGTGGTTGAATCCACATTTAGATAAAACACTTGCACATGTATCAAGGCCTATAGTGGTTACATGCAAATATTCAGAAAGCCCAAGATAGAACTGATTAAGTCTACCCAGATTTCTCTAAGCTGTGTAGATCGGACCAGGAGTGAACAGAATTCAGAGTCTCCCCTGTGAAACCAGACTGAGGGAGAGAGGAGTCTAGAAGAGCTGTCTGCACTTCAGAGAAGCCTTACTGAGTGTGCAGAAACTGAACATCCCAATGTGCAGGAAGACTAGCAAGTATGGCAAAAGACCAGTGTAGCTAAGCAGGGAACTCTTCGGTAAACTAAACCACAGAAAGGAAGCTTATAAGAAGTGGAAATTTGTACAAATAAATAGTGAGGAGTATAAAAGCATTGCTTGGGCATGTAGGTATGAAGTCAGGATGGGCAAAACACAACTGGAGTTGCAGCCAACAAGGGCCATGATGGGTAACAAGAAGGGTTTCTACAAGTATATTGGTAGCCAGAGCAGGATCAGGGAAAGCGTGGGTCTTTTACTGAATGGAGGAGACAATCTTGTAAAAGAGGATGCAGAAAAGGCTGAAGAGCTCAATTCCTTTTTTGCCTCCATCTTCACAGGCAAAGTCAGCTCCCAGACTACTGAACCAGGAAGCACAGTTTAGGGAGGAGGTGAGCAGTGCTCAGTGGTGAAAGAACAGGTTAAGGACCACTTAGAAAAACTGGACATGTACAAGTCCGCATGTACATGTCCTCAGATGCATCCCACATGACTTCATGGGATGCATCTGAGGGTGCTGTGGGAGTTGGCTGATGTGATTGCAAAGCCACTGGCTATTATTTTTGAAAACTCATGGTGATCAGGAGAGGCTCTGGATGATTGGAAAAGAGCAAACATTGTGCTTATATTTAAGAAAGTAAAAAAGGAGGATCCAAGGAACTAGAGATCAGTCAGCCTCAGCTCAGTCCTTGGGAAAATCATGTTGCAGATCCTCAAGGAATCCATTTCTAAGCACTTGGAAGATTAGAAGGTGATTAGAAACAGTCAGCAAGGATTCGCCAAAGGCAAATCATGCCAGACCAACCTGATTGCTTTCTATGATGAGGTGACTGGCTCTGTAGATGCGGGGAGATGATGGATGTGGTATACCTTAATTTTAGCAATACTTTTGATATGAATTTCCACAGCATTTTTGTATGTGAGAAAAGGAAGTATGGGCTGTAAGGTGGATAGAACCCTGTCTGGAGCATCAGGCTCAGAAAGTAGCAATCAATGGCTTAATGTCTAGTTGGCAGTCAGTATCAAGTGGAGTGCCCCAGGAGTCAGTGTTGGGGTCTGTTTTATTCAATGTCTTCATCAGTGACCTGGAAGATGGCAGAGAGTGCACCCTCAGCAAGTTTGCACATGACACCAAGCTGGGGGGAGTAGTAGATATGCTGGAGGGTTGGGGTGGGATTCAGAGAGACCTAGACAAACTGGAGGATTGGGCCAAAAGAAATCTCATGAGGTTGAACAAGGACAAGTGCAAAGTCCTGCTCTTAGGACAGAACAATCCCATGCACCAGTACAGGCTGGGGGCTGACTGGCTGGGCAGCAGCTCTGCTGAAAAGGACCCCGGGGGGTTACAGTGGACAATAAGCTGAATGTTAGCCAGCAGTGTGTCCTTATTGCCAAGAAAGCTAATGGCATACTGGACTGCACTGGTAGGTGTGTTGCCAGTAGATCAAGAGAAGTGATTATTCCCCTCTATTCAGCACTGGTGTGGCCACATCTGAAGTACTGTGCTCAGTTTTGGCCACTCCATTACTGAAAGGATGTGGACAAATTGGAGAGAGTCCAGTGGAGGGTGACAAAAATGGTGTGGGGGCTAGGAGACATGACTTACGAGGAAATACTGAGGGAACTGGGATTATTTAATCTAAAGAAGAGGAGACTGAGAAGGGATGTAACCTTCAACTACCTGAAAGGTGGGTTGCAAAGAGGATAGACCTAGACTGCTCTCAGTGATGGCAGTTGACAAGACAAGGAGCAACCATCTCAAGTTGCAGGAAAGAAAATTTAGGTTAGATATTAGGGAGAATTTCCTCACTAGGAGGGTATGAAAACACTGGAACAGGTTACCCAGAGAGTTGATGGAAACTCCATCCTTGGATGTTTTCAAAACCTGGCTAGACAAAGCTTTGGCTGGGATGATCTGATTAGGGATGGTCCTGCTTTGAGCATGGGGTTGGACTGAAAGACCTCCTGAAGTCCCTTCCAGTCCTAACTTTCTATGATTCTATGATTCATTCTTGGGTGGGTTAGGGGGAGTGATGTAGATGTCTGCACTGGCCAAGCCTCAAAGCAAGGGGTGCTCTTACAGATTTCCCAGTAAGGCCTCTTTCCCCAGCCCCACTCCCAATACCAGTAGTTCTGCCAATGGCAGGGGCATGTCCCCCACCCAGCTGTGTTTGCTTGGGTGGGAGGACATGGATGGGCTGTGGGATGGGGGGGCTCTGCTCCTTCCCCCCTCCCCCCAATGCTGCCCAGTGTGGCTGACATCCTGAATGGCTCTGGTCCTGTCTGCTTGTGTCAGATAAGCCAGGTCAGGCAGGGGGGAAGGGCTCCCCATAGCTGTGTTTGCTCAGATCCATGGGTGCTGGGGCTGGGCCTGCCTGGAGGGTGGCTGATGTTCCCCGCACCCTGCCACCAGGGCTGAGTGGATCAGCTGACAGTCCTGGCACAGCTCTTAGCCCTGGCTCCTGCCTCCCCATTTCAGCTGAGCCAGGCACTTGTTGGGGGCAGGGAGAAGCAGAGCCCCCACCCCATGGGCTTGGCCCAAGCCCCCAAAAACCAAACAAGCACAGCTGGAGGAAACCTGAGGTCCCCCCCATCCCCCTGCCTTTCCCAAATTAGCTGACACAGGCAGGCAGGAGCTGTGCAGACTGGCTCCTTAGCCATACAGTGCTGTGGGGTGAGGAGGAGCACAGACCCCCCCTCCCCCACCCAAATGTGCTTGTTCAGGTCTTGGGGGCTGGGCAGGGGCAAAGAGCCAGGGGCTCTGTTCCTCCATGCCTCCCCCACCCCCACTTCTGCGTGGCTTGACTGACACAAGGAAGCAAGAGCCAGGACAGAGAGCTGCACCAACTGTCAGCCCAGCTGCTTAGCGCTGAGAGTAGGAGACAGGGGAGCAGAAGCATCTACCCTGTGGGCCCAGCCCCGGCCTTCCAGACCTGAGCAAGGAAACTTCATTTCCCAGCACTGCCTGACTCCCATATGGCACTAATTTCTGATCCTTCCTGCCTAGGTCAGCAAATCTAGGCATGGTGGAGGGAAAGTAGGAGGAGAGCAGGCTCCTCACAGTTGTACTTGCTCAGGTCTCAGGTAACTGGGATCAGGCCTGTGGGGTGGCAGCTTCCTCTCCCCCACCCTCCCCACCTCTGGTTATGAGCACCTGGGCTGATAGTCCTGGTGCTGCTCTCAGCCCTGGCTCTTTACTGCTTGTGTCAGACAAGACAAACAGCAGTGACAGGGAGAAGAAGAACCCCGACCCCACAGGCCTAGCCCCAGCCCCCAAGACCTGAGAAAACACAGTGGGAGTGGAGCCTGTTCTCTCTCACCATTCTCCACCACCCTGCCTGGTTCAACTGACATGGGCAGGCAAGAGCAGGGCTGAGAGCTATGCTGGCTGCCAACCAAGCTGGGCATCATTAGGGCAGAGGGTGGGGGAAAAAGGCTGCTGCTCTTCCTGCAGCCCAGACCACCCCAAGTCCTAATCAAGCACAGCTGGGGGGGGGCCATGCAGCAGGAGGCCTCTGCTCCCCCACCCCTCTCTTTCTGTACCACCACTGGCAGAACACAGGGCTGGGGAATAAAGGCTTTGCTGCTTCAGCAATGTGACAGCCCAGGGGGCAGGAAAGGCCTGGATCCACAAAGCAGAGCATGGGCATGCAAAAAATCATGGGATGCTGGAGGACAGCAAGGCAGTTTGAGTCAGGAGGGTATGTGGGACACAAGTTCAATTGACTGGTTAACCAAAGTCAGGTAGGTGTGATACTACCTCCATCCAAGTATGTCTTAAACTGGTTTTGCCCATTTTTCAATTGGTTTCCAATTACCTAAACTAATTTATGTGTTATGTCTGTCCTTGGCCAGTGGATGAGTCTATACATGATATTAGTGCAATGTGGTATTAGTTTATTGATCCTGGGCACCATGTTTTCATGTGTGCCCAGGAACTTAGCCTGTTGAGCCAGGCAGCTCTGGTTGGCAGGGGGCTTGGGGTTCAGCCTCCTAGCCCAGAGCTGCTCTGACCTGGCTCAACATGATGCAGAGGGGCTGGCTAGGGCACAATGCATTGCAATGGAGTAAATAACTCTGCTGTAGGGTAGTATTTGTATCTGGCAGTACTAACCTAGAGTGGACTTAATTAGTTAACTCTATCCTAATAGTGCTGCACGTGTAGATGATGATATTTTACTATGGAGCTAATTAGTGAACTCCACAGTACATGTCTCATGTAGACATGCCCAGTATGTCATATATTATAATTCTGCTGTGTTTTCTGGACTTTATATTTATTTTCTTTTTCTTTTCCACTTTTCCTTCATGACCTTTTCAAAAGCGTGCTTGAATTGTATGATATAAGTTATAAATATATGGGAGAGTATTGATATCACTAACTATGGCAGTATACAAATAAACAATGTACAATTGACTTAAGAAACTGGCAAATTGCCAGCTATATTCAAAGATGAACATGGAAGTAAAGTCACTGAGAATGGCCAGCCTATTTAGTATGTATATTTGAATGTTAAGGACCTTAACAGACCTATTAAACAGAAAAAAAAATATTTAAGACAAAAACAAAAAAGGAGGTTGAAGCTACTGCGCTCCAAAAAAAACCCCCTTTTAGGTCAATAAGGGAATCTCCAAAATAGAACATTGCTGGGTGCTGTTAGCAATCTTAAGTGTATATTATGCAGTCACATGGAGTTTCTATTTTAGTGCCCCATTTAATTTACATAGCTGATGATCCAGATGGTAGGTATGTTCTTGAAAATGTTAAAGTTATGGATTCTGTTTTTTACGTTGAAATACGCCTATGGTCTTAACTCAGACAATTGAATATCATATCATTCTTTTTTGTAAAGCTATCTGAAATAGTTTTGATCCTATCGTTGATAGCTCTTGGGTCCCTCTATCCATGAAATGTAGTTCTAGAGAAGTTATAAAAAGTTATATTTCAGACCTTGCCAAAAAGTGAATCTGACAATGAGAAATTATAGGGTATTTTTCTTTTATTTTCAGTGCCTCATTCTGAAAATTCTAGAATTGACTACTTTTTAAATTCTCAAACTAAAGCTCAAGGGTCAATCAGCCTTGGTTCATTCTGAGGTGGGGTTTCAGCTCTTCCCTCACAGTTAGACTAGCTGTAGCAAGTTACTGGTGATTCAACATGTGATGAATGTTTGCATATCTGAAACATTCGTTATAAAGAAGTTATGGAACTTAATCAGCCTACTACTTCCTCTACTTCAATGGTATGAGAAAGTGCTAAGGCCTTCTTACAAAGGCCTTTTAAATACAAATAAAATATTAACAAAAATGTATTTCTGCAAACAGAAAAAACAGGATTCAGAAATACATATTTTAATAAGAAAAATTAAAACTTTGGATTGTGCAGATTGTGTCACAGATCCTTTGCCTGATAAAGGATAAACTTCGAATTATTAGTGATGAGCTATGAATTGAATAATTTATGGTCTCAAAAGGCAGAGTATACTTTGTATAGATTACACCAAGTTCACTGTGAATCAGGGGAATGTTCAGGAAGGTTACTAGCATGTGTACTAAATATTAAATCCAATCATAGTAAAGAATCAGCTGTAAATTACTCCATTAGGAATATGCATATGATACAGGGACAAATAAAAAAACAGGTCAATCAAGTCTATTCTGATTTATATAACAATAGCGTAAATGTTACTACTGAGGAAATAGATATGATCTTGGACTTAACGCCCATGTAACAAATTTCAGAGACAGAAAAGGAAATGTTTAGACTCATTTCTCATTAAAGGAAATAACTTTGGCCTTAAGGACACAAACACTAATAAATCTTGGGACACTGGTGTTTTTTCTGTGGAGTTTTATAATAAGAATAAAGTTATACTGTTACCTCAAGTATTGAATGTATAAGTTGATAGTAAAAAAACAAACAAGGTATGTACCAACTACTCTAGGTGAAGCTGTTATTTTTGTAATTTCTGAACCAACAAAGGATTTTATGAATTGTTCTAACTATACACAAACTTCTTTAATAAATGTAGACCCCAAAATCCTAGTCAAAACTTCATCTCATTGATTAGAACAGGTCCTCCCTAAATCATTTCACAAAAATCAATAAATTTTATCCAAAAAATTCATGCTTCAAATAATGTATCTCATATTATACATGTCGTAGTAATACAAAATTCCAAAGTCCTTATAACTCTTTTAGCACTTGGTGTAGAAAAAGACCTTTGATTGTACTTCTTGGAGGTACCTTTTTGTGTATTAAAAATTCATAAGCTGGGTAAAGTTGTTATACATAAATCCCACTTAAAGAATTGTGACTGATAATAAATTGTGTAATCCATGTCCCTTGCAAAAGAGGATTCAACAAGTTTATCCATTACCCTGCCTCCCCTTCCATTTGACTTAGAATTGGCTACAGCTATAAAGTATACAGGTGATAAAAATGGCATTAAGATAGGTGATAGTGAACACAAAATGCTGTTGTATGCAACGATGCACTACTATTTTGTCATACTGTGGAAATATGAGGGTTTTTTTCCCTCGTATCAGTAATCCACAATTTTAGCATTCTACCTTGGTTATAAAATCGATTGGATTAATTGAACTTTGTCAATTGGTCTAAATAAGTATACCATAAAAGATATATTTGGCAAATGGGTGTTTCAATAGCACCCAGAACAGATAACTTATTTTGGTATTAAAATATCCAAAAATATGAATGATATTAATGATACCAAAACTTTAAGGAGTTTCTCAGTGCTATATGACAAGATCTGAACCAGATCTGAGCAGTTTGTCAACGTCAATGGGAAGGCATGCTAATATATTTTTTAATGAATATCTTACCTTGTCTAATTTACCTATTGCATATGCATAACCTACCTATTGTAATACCCCAGTCCTATTTTGTTAAAATCAATCAACTGTTCAACTGGTTTACATGGGGAAATAATAAAAAGGCTTGATGTTAATCAAAAAAGATGCAACTACAAATTGAAATTGAATTGAATACCATATTTATTCAAACATAAGAGGACCACCCAAAATTAGATTCTAGATATCAAAAATTCATAAATTGATATAATTTGATATAATTTTCCATGTATAGAATCTAATTATGAGCAGTTTGCCTTAAATTTGTCCCCCTCCCACTGCTGAAGTAGGGAAAATAAGTTAGGGGAGTCAGGTGGCCTCGTTGCCCTCTTCCCCCTTCAATTTTCTTCCCCCACAGCTCTTCCCCACCCCTTAATGTGAGACTCTGCTCTTCCTGAGCAAATGAAAGTGAGGAACACATTCAAAAAGACTAATTTTGAAATAAACATGCCTGTGGCAGTTTAGTGCATCCAAAATTGAGGCATTTTACTTTTTTAAAAAGCTGCCACGAGTTTTTAGCACAGGTACTCCATAAATACACTTTTAAGGAGAATTTTTCTACCTCTTTATATATAGTATGAACTATGTATGATATTACTCCAAAGCCAAAAGACTCATGATTTACAATATAGTTCATTGGGTTAACCCCCTCTAGAGCCAACAGAATTTCAAGCCATGGTGACCCCACAGTTCAGCACTGCTCAGTATGTGTGTGTACTCCAGATATCCCCCACAAAGAATCCATGTGCTAATTAGCCCCCATTCATGCCTGGAACCAGGTGTTCTTGTCATGGGTCTCCAAAAATTATATGCAGATGAGGTATAGGGCAACCTGGTCCAGCTCCACCTCATGGAGGGCAGGGCCACACTAATCATACGTGATAGGCTGAGAGACAGGGGAACAGAAGGATTCTGAGTGAACTGTTTGGAGCCCTCTTTGGAGATGTTTTCCAGATGTTTAAGACTAATGAGGAAAAAGTAATAATTGAAAATGGAAAAGTAAGATACAAGGGGCGTGTTTACATATGTTCCTACAGCATTGTTGTTACTGCACCATCATTTAGTATTTCTGTTGCTGTGCCACACTTGCAGAACATAGTTATTTTTAGCCACTATGTCACTATGTAGCAATATACTATATTGAGGGAGTGCATCACTGCAGTGACATAGATGTGGCATCATGGTTTGTGCCCACTGATGCTATGTCACTGTAGGGTATTGCTATGGTGACATAGTGTCACATTTAGATGGGCCCAGGATGTATGTATTTAATGCAGTGGCTCATCATGACTTGAAAAAGAGTTGGCACTGAGGGGTGTCCAAGCAAATTTCTAGAGAGGTGCAGGCAACACATGAGTTAAGTCTGATCATGCGCAGATAACACTGGCTCATGGAAATTTCCATTGGGCTCACCCAGCATGTGACCCCTGGGCAACCCCAAGAGCTGTCAGCCAGGCTGACCTACTTTTCAGCCCTGCGCATGCTTGGTAACAGCGGAGAGCTCAGACTCACACATGCTCAGTCAGCTAAGAGCATGATGTCATTCGGCTAGAAAGTTCTTTGAGGGACGCATTCTAATTGGCCACCAAATTGGTATAAAAGGTTTAGGAGCCTCTCCCTCGGGGGGAGAGAGACCCGGTTAGCTGGAGACAGAGGCTGTACCTTTCAGTGCTGTATCTCAGTTAGGCTCTTAGGCCTATTGGTCTCCTCCTCGCTTGGCGCTTTGTATCGTTCTCGATTGCTGTTTTGATATACCGATCTTCTGGCTTACGATTTACCTTTGGCACCGATCATCGACCACCGATCCGGATCATCCCTACTGTTTCGACTTTGGCTTCGTTTACGACTCACCTGGCTTTCGACCTCAGCAATCACCTCAACCACCCGATTGTCCTTTGGGACTGGCGTCACGACTCTGACATCATTCCATCTCCATTCGTTTTCATCGAGTTACAGTTTTGTTCTGTCAGTCGTTTATCCCTTCATAAGCTGTCGACCAGCTCTGGGACTAGCCAGCAGACAGCCGCCCCTAGCTCTGGCTAGATAGCAAGGGCTTGCTGGTGAACCCCGTGAGCCGACAGACCCCTCTATTTGTTCATTGTTACTGTAGCTGAAGATCATTGCCTACGCCTCAAAAGCGTAAGTCAAATAAATCCCACTTGTTTAAGAAATGATACGCTTCTGTGCCGCTCAGTACTCCATTTCCAAAAATCCTGCCTGTTCCATGTCCAATAGCCACCACCCGGCCACCCAACCGTGACACCGTGAGCTTGGTTAACCAACTCCGGGACAAGGGGGACTGAGCAAAATGGGCACTACCATGTGTCTTATTTAGATGAGCAGCACTAATGTATTCTGGTAAGTCCCCATCAGTATGTTTGCCCAAAACGGACCATGGTCACTGTTGGCTGCATTTAATCACCTTCATAGTTGGTTCCCCTTACTGAGTAAATGCTGCTTTTGGCAGCAGTTTAATGATTGACAATGTATTTAATGAGATTTTCTTGTATGCAAATATAAGATGAGAAGTTTTCCCCATGATGACTGGCGGGTAAACGTAGTCTTATCTCTGTAAATATAGTAGGTGACATTCATCTTCCAAACCTTTGATAATATCAAAATGCCTTCTTAATAAGTTAGGCTATGTACTGAATGACTGATATAACTGGAAATTGAACAGGCACTTAAGTTTCCCCTTCCATTACCAACTATCGTAAACATCCTTCTGACTGGGTGCATCTACACATGCAATTACTGTCCCTGAATAAATTGTGGCACAGTCACAACAGAGTTTATTGTTCCTGGGCACTGTGTTTGCATGTGCACCCATGTTTGCACAGAACATTGTGCCAAGGCAGCATAGTCCCAACTGGCAGGGGACTCAGGGGATCAGCCTATGAGGCCAGAGCTGCTCCATCCTGGTTCAACCTGCTATGAAGGGGCTGACTGGGGCATGAGGGTGTCTGATGTGGGGCTAACGAACAGGTGGGCCCTGGAATGTAGCAACTGCATGGCCCAGCCACTCTGTCACAATGCTCCATACATGCATTGCAGTGGAGTAAATAACTCCACCATAGGATAGAACTTGTGTTGAACACTAGTATCCTGGAGCATTGTTAATTAGCTTCCTGTGGCCTAATAGCACCACTCATATAGACAGTGATGTTTTACTACAGAGTTAATTAGTCAACTCTGAAGGAAGGTAAATGTGTAAATGCCTACCACTGTCTTTAAAACTCTAATTCCTACAGTTTTTGCAGACCAACAAGCTTGCAAAAATTGACCAAACTCACTCAGTATTTCATAGATTCATAGATTCATAGATGCTAAGGTTGGAATGGACCTCAAGAGATCATCAAGTCCAACCCCATGCCTGGACAGAAAAGAGTGCTGTGGTCAGATGGCCCCAGTCAGATGCTTAACCAGCCTTCTATTAAAAACTCTTAAGGTAGGGGAGAGCACCACTCCCCTTAGAAGCCCATTCCAAATTCTGGCCACTCTCACTGTGAAGAAGTTTTTCCTGATGTCTAGCCTAAATCTTCTCTCTGTCAGTTTTTGACCATTGTTTCTTGTTACTCCAATGGTTCCCTGGTGAACAGAGCATCTCCAATACCTTGCTGTGCCCCCCTAATAAATTTGTAGGTGGCCACAAAATCACCTCTCAGCCTTCTCTTGCAGAGGTCTCTCAGTCTCTCCTCATAAGGCTTGTCCTGTAAGCCCCTAACCATATGAGTGGCTCTCTTCTGGACCCTCTCAAGTCTATCAACATTCTTCTTGAATTATGACCCCCAAAACTGGATGCAGTACTCCAACTGCGGTGTGATCAATGCCACATAGAGGGAAAGTATAACCTCCTTTGTTTTTATTTGTCATGCATCTGCTGATGCATGATAAAGTATGGTTAGCTTTGCTGATGATTTCATCATACTGCTGACTCATGTTCATCTTAGAGTCCACTGTGACTCCAAGATCCCTTTCCACTTCTGTGCTGCTGAGAGGGTCATTTCCTAGCCAGTAGGTGTTCTGGATATTGTTACACCCTAGTTGCAGCACTCTGCATTTCTTTTTGTTGTATTGTATCCTACTGTGTTCTACTCACTTTTCCAACCTGTCCAGGCATGCCTTTAATCATTCTCTACCCTCCACTTCACCCCAAATTTAGTATCATCTGCAAACTTGGACAGAGTACACTTCGTGCCCACATCCAAGTCACCAGTGAAGACATTGAAGAGTACAGGTCCAAAGACTACCCCACTACCCAACTTCTTCCAAGTCAATACCAGCCCATCTACTACCACTTTCTAGGTGCGACCCCCAAGCCGATTTGCCACCCACTGGACCATGTAAACATCTAAGTCACAGCCTCTTAATTTATTTATTAGAATGGGATGAGATACTGTATCAAAGACCTTTGTTTTATCCTTTGTTACATTGGAATGCCTCTATTAGCAGAAAATCCTTTTTGAAATAGGGTCCCACAAAGTGATGTAGAGAAAACAAATGAAAAAGGTTTTATGAACATAAAACATCTTCTAGTAGGAAATTGCATTAAATACTTTTTGAAGTTATGTTACAAAAAAAGCAGAGGATAAAATAAAGCAGACAGATTTTTGCTATTAGAGACATAACCAACTTATCCACTCAGTTATGCCACTCAAACTGGCTCCCAAATGATGCCTGCAGCAGAAGTAATGTCAACAGAAGGTCAACATCAAAGGACTTAAGGACCTAATCAAGTGAGACCTGTAGTACCAGCACCTCAACAAAAGTACTGGTGAATTCCAGTCAACAAAAACAAGAGTATGTCAGTAGTGCTTGGGGTGTCTTCAAGTTCATTGGCATCAGCACCTGGGAAGAGATATTTCAATTCACTATCAGGAAACATCAAGACTGATTTGAAGAGAATGACCAGGAGATCCAAGAATTGATCAGCTGTAAGTGCAAAGACTGTTGTGCTTGGCAGAATGACATCAACTCAAAGAAAAAGAAATTGGATCACCATCAAGCCAAGGCAGAGTTTCAAAGGAGGACCCATGATACAAAGAACAGATAGTGGGAAGACAAGGAAAAAGACATTCAACATCTCTCCGACATCCACCATAAGTGTGATTTTTTTTTAGGGCCACCAAAGCCATCTACAGTCCAAGAATTCAGGGACCAACCTCTTTGAGACCTAATGATGGAGAAGACCTGATTAAGGAAAGGGGATCCATCAGTGCCTGATGGTAAGAGCATTTTGAAGACCTTCTTAATTGAGAATATGTTGTTGATGACAGTGTTCTCAATTTCATCTTGAAGTGAGCAGTCAGAGATGATCATGGAATCCCTCAAGCCCTTGATGAGGTGAGGAAAGCTATCAAGCAGATGAAGACTGACAAGGCATACAGAGTAGATGGTAAACCTGATGAAATCTTCAAGAAGAGGGAGAATAGCTTACAGCACAGCTCCATACACTCATCTTACGAATCTGGAATGATGAGCAAATCCCAGGTGACCTCAGGGACACCATGATCATGACAGTCCCCACTTGAATGGATTGGCAGTTCCCTGGCCCCCTGTCTCTGGGGGTTAACTGGCAGGACCTCTGAGGACTCAGGGTAGCATGGGGGCTGCTTGTTCCCTTGCCTATCTCACTTATGCCTGGATTGAGGCCATGAAATGGCAGGTGAGGGAACTCCAGGCAGAGATGAGCAGGATGCGGTGGATCAGGGCTGCAGAGGATAAGATTGGTGGATATTTTCATCCTCTACAGGAACAGACACCTAGCACAGAGACATCATGGGAGAGTCCCAGGACAGCTGAATGGAAAATGGTCACCTCCAGAGCTAGACAGTGTGTGACTGAGACTGCTTCCTCAGTGCAACTGGGGAACAAATACAAAGCCCTGGCAGCACTGGAGGATGATGCAGCACAGGAAGTCACAGGAAGACATGTCTTCAACAAACACCAGGAAGGCTGAGCAACAATCAAGCAGCTGGAGGAAGAGATGCTAGGTCATCATGGTTGGCGACTCCTTCCTGAGAGGCATGGAGAGGCCTATCTATCAATCAGATCCCATAGTACAGGAGGTTTGCTGCTTACCTAGAGCCAGGATCTGAGACATCACTGTGAGGATTCCCAACCTCATCCTGACTTCTGATTACTATCCAATGGTTCTCATCCATGTGGGCATGAATGATGTGGCCAGGAGTAGTCTGGACCATGTCATGGGTGACTATAGGACTCTGGGGGCCATATTAAGGAAGTTGGGGGCACAGGTGGTCTTCTCATCCATCCTTCCAATCAGCAGTCATCATCAACATCAGGATGCTGCATCAGGGAAGTCAACCTGTGGGTCTGGAGTCGATGCCATCATGAGGGTTTGGGCTTCTACAACCACGATCCATGCTTCCATGAAAGAGGCATCTTGGGACAAGATGGTCTTCATCTCTCTTCTGAAGGTAAGAGTCTGTTCTCTTACAGGTTGGCTGATTTCCTCCAAAGAACTTTAAACTAGGTTTTTTGGGGGGACAGGGAAGTAGAGAACCTTGGATAAGCACGTCCTGAGCAATGCACTGGATTAGCCCAGGTAAGCACTAAGGAAAGCACTAAGAAGCCCAATAGACATCAGGACAGGGGGGTACTAAAGGCACCCATTGTGGGGGATTAAATGTCTCTACACTAATACTAGGAGCAGGGGGAACAAGCAGGGGGAACTTGCACTCCTGTTTGCAAGCAACAAGTTTGACCTAGTTGGACTAACTGAAACCTGGTAGGACCCTTCTCACAATTGGGCAGTAAGCATTGAGGGTTACAAGTTGTACAGATGGGATAAAGTGGGGAAAAAGGGGGAGGTTGCTCTCTATGTTAAGGAACAATATACATCTTTTATAATCAAGATGGGATCAGAGTAGGGCCAAACCGAAGTACTGTGGGTCAGGATGCACAGGGGTCAGGGGGAAAGGGACTTGGTAGTGGGGGTCTACAATAGACTGGCATATCAGGAAGATAATCTAGACCTGGAATTCTTGAGACAGCTCTCAGAGACCATATGGTCAAGAGATATGGTTGTCATGGGTAATCTAAACTGCACTGCCATCTGCTAGGAGAAGCAGTCAGCTAACTCTAACCACTCACGTAGGTTCTTAACCTGCATACAAGACCTCCACCTAATGCAGGATATATACAATCCCACTAGGGGAAACACCTTGCTAGACTTGGTGTTAGCTACAGGAGATGACCTGGTGGGAAATCTGCAGGTACAAGATAACCTAGGGGATAGTGACCATCAGTTGATTGAATTCACTATCCAGCAAAGAGTGAGTAAACTAACCAGAAGGGATGAAGTGCTAGACTTCAAAAAGGCTGACTTCAGGGTGCTTAAGATAGTTAGATATTAAAGCTCAAAAGCATTGGCAAAATGGGGGTCCAGAAAGAGTGGTCGTTCCTCAAGGGAGTGATCCTATGGGCACAGAAAGAGACAATCCCATTGTGCATAAAAGGGGACAAAGAGGCCAAGAAGCCCCCTTGGCTAAACAGGGAAGTCCAGAAAAGCCTAAGGGCAAAGAAAGAGGTATACAAACTGCGGAAACAAGGGATAGCTACCAAGGAGGTGCATACCTCCCTGGCTCGCACTTGCAGGGAATCAGTTAGGAAGGCCAAAGCAGGATTAGAATTTAGGCTGATGACAAAAATTAAGGACAACAAAAAGTCCTTCTTCAGGTATATAGAGAGCAAAAGGAAGGTGCAGGGTAGCAGAGGACCCCTACAGGACAAACTAGGGCAATTAGTGACAGAGAGGGGGGACAAAGCTGAGTTCAGTGAGTTCTTTGCATCTGTATTCCTAGACACAGAACAAGACAAATCTCCCAATTGGATCATAAATAGACACAGGAGGGACACCAGCCCACCAACTGTTAACACAGACGTAGTAAAGTAGCACTTGGAGGAGCTAGATGCATTCAAATCAGCAGGTCCTGATGAACTTCATCCAAGGGTGCTGAAGAAATTGGCCACTGTCATAGCAGAGCCACATAGATGGCTGTTCAAGCACTCATGGTGGTCTGGTCAGATCCTGGAGGACTGGAAAAGGACAAATGTGGTCCCTATTTTCAAGCAGGGGAGGAGGGAGGAACCAGGAAACTATAAGCCAGTTAGTCTCACCTCTATCCTTGGAAAAAGTCTGGAAAAAAAATCATTAAGAATCACATTTGTGGGAGCCGTACATGGGAAGTAATGTTGAAAGGGAATCAGCACAGATTCCTTGCAGGTAGATCCTTCCTGACTAACCTTATTTATTTTTGTGACCAGGTCATAAAATGCTTAGACACAGGACTCGAGGTAGATATCATCCACCTAGACTTTAAGAAAGCCTTCAATACAGTATCTCATTCTGTTCTCATAAATAAACTGACAGTTTGTGATGTAGATAATTACACGGTCAGGTGGGTGGCAAAGTGGCTTAGACGTCACACCCAGAGAGTGGTGGTGAATGGATCCATATCGACCTGGAAAGATGTGGGCAGTGGAGTCCCACAAGACTCGGTCCCTTATTAGGTCTTCATTAGTGACTTGCATGAGGGCATGGAGAGCACCCTGTCCAAGTTCGGAGATGAACATAAGCCTGCAATGTGATGCTGCAGCTAGTAAAGTGACCAA
>NW_017729027.1:24030498-24032292 GCF_001723915.1 Gavialis gangeticus | reverse complement strand
GGAGGCCGCAGCTGGAGTATTGCATCCAGTTTTGGGCTCCTCAATTCAAAAAGGATGTGGAGAAGATTGAGAGAGTCCAGAGAAGAGCCACGTACATGATCAGAGGTCAGGAAAACAGACCTTACGACAACAGGCTGAGAGCCATGGGGCTCTTTAGCTTGGAAAAGCACAGGCTCAGGGGTGATCTGATGGCCACCTATAAGTTTATCAGGGGTGACCACCAGCATCTGGGGGAACGTTTGTTCAACAAAGCTCCCCAAGGGATGATGAGGTCAAATGGTTATAAACTACTGCAAGACCATTTCAGGCTGGACATAAGGAAGAATTTCTTTACTGTCCGAGCCCCCAAGCTCTGGAACAGCCTGCCATCGGAGCTGGTTCAAGCACCTACACTGAACACCTTCAAGAGTAAATTGGATGCTTATCTTGCTGGGATCATATGACCTCAGCTGACTTCCTGCCCTTCAGGCAGGGTGCTGGACTCTATGATCTTCTGAGGTCCCTTTGGACCCTAATGTCTATGAAATCTATCAAATCCATGATACCAAATTATAGGGCAAAGTTAACACACCAGAGGGTAGGCAATGGATCCAGGTGGATCTGGACAGGTTGGAAAAATGGGCAGAGATAATCAGATGCAGTTCAACAAAGACAAGTGCAAGGTGCTGCACCTGGGCAAAAAGAACCATCATCACACTTAAAGGCTGGGGGATGACCTTCTCAGTAGCACAGCAGTGGAAAGGGACCTTAGAGTCATAGTTAACTCCAAGATGAACTTGACTTGTCAATGTGATCAACAAGGCTAACCACACTTTATCAAGCAGTATCATACAGTAGCAGATGCATGACGAACTGGTTCAGGGAGGTGATCCTTTCCCTCTATGAGACACTGGTCACAGTTGGACTATTGTGTCCAGTTTGGGGCACTGCACCTCAAGAGGGATGCAGAGAATCTTGAGGGGGTTCAGAGGAAGGTCACTCATATAGTCAGAAGCCTGCAGGCAAGGCCCTACGAGGAGAGACTGAGGGACTTAGATCTCTTCAGGCTTCGCAAGAGAAGGCTGAGAGGTGACATTGTGGCTGCCTATAAATTCATCAGGGGAGGGCAGCAGGGAATAGGACATGCTCTATTTACTAGTGCATCCCCTGGAGTAACTAGCAACAATGGCCACAAATTGATAGACAGCAGATTTCAGTTGGACATTATAAAGAACTTCTTCACAGTAAGGGTTGTCAAAATCTGGAATAGGCTTCCAAGGGAGGTGGTGCTTTTCCCTATCCTGGGAGTCTTCAAAAGGGGACTGGACAAACACCTAGCTGGGGTCATCTGACCCCAGCTCTCTTTCTTGCCCAGGGCAGGGAGCCAGACTCGATGACCTACTGAGGTCCCTTCCAACCTTAACATCTATGAATCTATGAGTCTTCAAGAAAGGAGATAGGTCTGATTGTGGAAATCACCTTGCTGTCCACCACAGGAAAGATCATTGCAAGAACTCTCCTTCCATTTGCTGAAGAACTCTTCCCAGAATCTCAGTGTGGGTTTAGGGCATCAAGAGGCAAAACAAATATAATGTTCATAGGTCACCAGCTGCAGGAAAAATGCCAGAAACAATATAAACCCTGTAGCCCTGTGGGGTCAAGACAACTCTCATGATCTCAATATTGCACTGTTAGACAGGAGGGTGTGACACAATTGCACATATACAAGCACACAAATCAATTAGGTGCATACACACACACTACCAGCTCAGGCACATACACATCCAAACCAGCCTAGGCACATGCATACCTATC
>NW_017729027.1:24018962-24025498 GCF_001723915.1 Gavialis gangeticus | reverse complement strand
ACACAAAAATCAATTAGGTGCATACACACACACACTACCAGCTCAGGCACATACACTTCCAAACCAGCCTAGGCACATGCATACCTATCACCAATTCAAGCACATACACTATACACCCCAAAAGTTAGACACAGATCACTAATTTGTATATCATGCATACAATGCCATATATATATATATACACACACACACACACTCACCAGTTCACACACATACAACCCACCTACACATATACACAGGTAAGTTTCTAACTTGGATGGTACAGTGTGTATGTGTGTGCTTGGGGTACCTGGGATACTTGGGGGAAGGTTCAGGTGAGAGAGAGAGTTAATGTGTAGGGAGTGAAAGTTGCCAGTACCAGGATTAGAACCAGTGGACTACAAAGAAGTTGGCTGAGGAGCTGAGGCTTGGCTTTACTTAAGGTAGACTGGGGCTGGAAACTAAGGCAAACTACTGAAATATGGGGGGTGGGCAGATAAGTGGTGGCAAGGAAGAGACAGCCAGGAAAGAAACTGAAGCAGAAACCTGGTTGTTCAGGGGAAAAGGAAAAGGCAGTGGGGATAAGACAGTGGCAAAGAAACAGGGGGTTTGGAGGCAGAGAGGAGCTCAGGACAGGTTTTGGAGGTGGTAGTGAGCCAGAAGCAGGAGAGGGAGAAAAGAGACAGAAATTAGAGGAGCAGAGATTGGAGCAGGGCCAAACTATAGTACAGCAAAACCCAACTTAGGGTTCCAAATAACAGTTTTATTACACAAACAACACACTACACAGCTTCATGAAGTTATTGGTACACACACACACACACACACACACAAGCACTCGCAATGGCAGCAGGAGAAAGAGACTCAGTGGAAGGGGTGGTGGAGTCCAGGTGGGGAAGAGAAGCAGAGTCCAAGTCCTTGGTTAAAGAGAGTGTGGGGGGTGATAGCTACCTATCCAGGCTGGAAAGGGGTTCTTGTTCAGTAGGTGTTGTCCAGAGGGGGTTCGCTGGGTGTATAGGTGGTGTGGCATGGTGCTGGTTCAGATGGAGAGGGCATTCCACTGGGTCTGTCTTCACTGCCTCTTTTCATAGGGGCAGACCTTGTGTGACCCTAGTGACAGAAGGCATGCCCAGGCAAGGGTCAGTCCCTGGCGCACTGAGCATGTGTGCCCCAATGCAGTTGTGTGCAGTTTTGGGTGTCTGTAATGGTGGGGTACAATGGTAGAGTTGCTGGTTCTGCAGGGTCTTTTGTCTTTCAAATGCTGGGTTCTTGTCTCTATTCCTGGGTGAGGTCCATAGTTCCTGGATGAATCAATGTGAGGTGATGGCCCAGTCATTACAGGCCTTTGAGGCCTGCTACCATTGTATTACAATCATTCCCAATCACTCTCATTCATCCGGGATCCAGTTTACATGGGAGGGGTACGTGACTCATACGGTTGCAACACAGGGGATTCCTGGGCAGAAGACACAAGATGGAGACTTGACATACAAAATGGAAACTTGACATGACTTTGGTTCACTTACAAACACAGGCTTAAACCATACAATATCCATATGAAACAATAAAAATCAATATGAAAATGATAATACAATATACAACAGTAAGAATCAATACAAACCTAGTAATAATAAAATATAAAATAGCGGATATCCAAAACCAAAAAACTTGCTACCAAAATAAAAATGTTAAAGCTTATCCTAAGTCTGAGCTCACTTATGCTTGTCTATAGGGAATAGAGAGAGAAAGAAAAGCCAGAAATAATTGGGGAAGGGAAGGGAATGCATATCTATCATATATATATGTATGTATGTATGTATGTATGTATGTATTAAAAAGGAAAAACTGGGGTTTCGCTACAACCTCTCTATATGGCCTTCTTTGACCTAATGAAAGCCTCTGACTGTCACCTGAGAAGTTTTATGAAGGATCTTTCTGAACTATGGATAGCCATCAAAATTTGTCACCATTCTCCACCTGCTCCATGATGGTATGCGAGCAGTGGTTCTCAGTAATGGATTGCCATCTCTCACAGAAGGCTGACATTACCAAAAAAAATTCAACATTGCCTCATATGTGAAAATGCATCCTTCAGATGTCCGAGGAAATGGTTTTTCAAAGATTGTGACATCAGACCTAAACCAAGTTAATGGTGTATCAAGCAGTCACGATTCCTACCTTGTTGTATGGAGCTGAGACATTGACAAAGTACAGGAGACACCTCAAGTTGCTGGAGAAGCACCATCAACACTGCCTGTGGAAGATTCTTCAAATCCAGTGAGAAGACAAAAGCACCAACATTAGCATCCTGTCACAAGCAAGTACCACAAGCACTGAGGTGATGATCATTTGACATCAACTTCACTGGGCAAGCCACAGCATCTGCATGTCTGACTCCAGACTCCCAAGACAAGTTTTATTCTTTGAGCTCAGTCAAGGTGTACACTCAAGAGGAGAGCAGAGAAAGCATTTTAAGGATTTTCTGAAGGCCAACTTGAAAAAACGTAACATCAACATCAAGCCATGGGAGACTATTGCCCAGGACCACCCTAAATGGCGGAAGAGTTTGTTGCAAGAATATCAGTACTTTGAAATCTCATGATGATAGGAGACAGAAAAGCAGAAGTGGCAGAAACAGTGGATGTGTCTATCTGTGTTTTTATGCAGCCTTAAACTTAATGAGCATTTGTCTAATGCGCATTAAGGTGATTTAGGCATGCATCTACACATGTACACACTAAGGCGCATTAACACAGAGTGCAAGACTGACTTGGGACTAAAGTTAGTCCCAAATCAGTTGCCATACACTGCGTTAATATGCCTTAGCACATCTACACATGAGTTAAGGCACTTTAGCTATTCACACCTAAATTGGATACCTGTTTTTGTCTGTTACCCTTCAGATCCAGAGATAAGACAATTATGGAAAATAGTTGTCTGTGACTGATACTCCCTTAACTCTTTGGTGACTGATACTCCCTCAGTTCTGCTACCTGATGTCACTGTCAAGAAGAACTTGAGTAGTGTCTCTCTCAGCATTCTGGAGATTCACTGCCACTTTTCCCAGAGCATTAAGCCTGACAACAGCCCTTCTTCAGTCTGAAGTTTGGAGCATATTCCCCATGGGTCTGTTTTGGAGGTAACATGTCCTTCTCTGGGACTCCCCCTCTTAGTAATGGGGTAGGAGTCCTGTTGCAATAAATGTATGGTTTTTTACAAAAGTATTTAAAAAAGTAAAGAGTAAGTTGTCAGCATGAAAAAAGGAAACCCAAGAAAATGTATGCTGTCAGTGAGGGAAAAAATAAACATTTGTAAATATCTCTAAAGATTCTCTGAATATTTTCAATATTTCATGTGGGCATAATCAAAACAAACCAAAAAAAAAAAAAAAAAAAAAAAAAAAAATTTGTAAATATCTCTAAAGATTCTCTGAATATTTTCAATATTTCATGTGGGCAAAAAAAAAAAAAAGAAAGAAAAGAAATTTCCATTGGAATTTTCACATTTGACGTTTGTTTTTATGTTGTAGATATTTGGTCTTTGCTGAAAAGTCTTTTCAAAAGACTGAAATGGGAATTTTCACTTCTTAATACATTCTTAATCTTCCATTATTTAGTAAATATGTTAAATGGTATTTAGTCATTGTACGTTCTCTCAGAAAATTGGATAATTAATTCTACTATGAAATGACTTATTATAATATGGAAAAAACCAGCAATATAAAATGTACCCAATATGTTATTAGACAAGGGAAAGCATGCATGGAGTTATCAGCATGTTATACAGCTATTATACTTTTGTCCTACTTTTCAGTGCTAGTACATCTGCATAAATCATACTTGCACAGACAGCATTAAGAACAGACCTGAATTGTATTAGGAACAAAGGATGTTTCAAATCCCAGAGGGGTATAATTTTCCTTTTAAAACATCATCTGATTTATACAGAGAGCAGCAAAAAAGTGTCCCGTCCATTTTGTCTACACAATAAATTATTACTTCAGAGAGTAGAAAAACATGCTTTTCATCTAACTGCTCAACTAATCAGCAATGATTCCTACCTCACTTGTTGTATCTTTTGCTGTTGTCTTCTTCCACCTACCGTCTCTTCTCAAAGCCCTCACCATAACTCATTCCTCCTACAAAGTCCAAACACTCATTCTTCTACCCAGTGCACTAAAGAAAAGGGGGGAAAAAGAGATTTATAAAAGATTCTGAGACTGAATCATAGGCCTGGTACCGCAACTGGGTCTACACAACTGACAGCTCATTGATTATAATGATACTCCTGGAGGTTTCTACATCTAATGCAATGGAGAATTAGAACAGTGTGTTTTGTTTTGTATTTCTGTTTAGATAGCAAGCTCGCTGGGACAAGGATTGTGGGTATGGCATAGAGCATATTTTCAGCCCTCATTAAATATCTTACATAACAAAACTAACTACTCATGGAAATATTAACCCTTTGATTTCATCGATAAGAGGCTTCTTTTATAAGCATTATTTTTGCTGAGAATGCTGCTATAAATGATACATCTTCCTGTAATAATCAAGAATAAAGTGATGAGATGACCACTTTCCATAGGTCTTCATTTGGTCAGACAATCACCAGTTGCAGTATTTTAATAACTACATGACATTTAGAACACTGGTTTATCTTGCAATGATAAATGATCGAGTATTATCTTCTCATCTGAACTACAGTAGCCTAATGGCTTCAGAATGTTTGTTAAAAAATCTACTTCTGACTCTTCCTACAGTGTGTGTAGAATAGCATCAGGCTTACTGTTTTGGGGGGGTATTTTTAAACAAATGACCTTTGTTTAGCTGGTAGGAGAAATGAAAAGAAAAAAAAACAGTTTTTCAGGTACTCCCAGAAAAGTTGACATTGCAACCAAAAGGAACAAGAGTGCAAGAAGCAGAGATTCAACAAGACTACATTTTTTAATGAATGCTTAAATCCTGCAAGGAAACCTCAGCCTGCATTTATTAAGTTGCACATTATTCTAGCATATAGAATGAAAACATGTTTATTTTAATCATTCTGTACTGGTATGCAGGCCAGTTTGTTTTCCTTTCTGTTCTTTGTTTTCTTCACTCTTGTCTGTCAAATATTGTCAGAGTCCATTCTGATGACCTATTTCCAGATGGTTCTCTGCTTGGCAGATTTGATATGCCATGTCATATAAAAAGCTCATAAAATTGAAGAGGCATTCACTCCATACAATGCTTTGATTATCAGCAAACGTACAGGGAATGGCACAGCCTCTCAGTGCCAAGCACTTAGTGCCCATTGGTTCTGTCATCCAAGTTCAGCTCAACACAGTTTAACATTTTAAGCCTTTTGCCACTCATGTAGCTGCTTGGCTTCTATGAATCTAAGAACACATATTTGCAAATAAATGGTTGGTATGCACAAATCATTAGAGAATTACAGTTCATAAAAGAAACAGAAATTGTGAGATTTCAAATGAGTGAGAAGGCTGTGCAGTCAGATGTTATACTTTATATTTACTCTCTAAAGGCAACATTTCACAATATGCACTTTTTGGTAAAATAAGTTCACTAAGAACTCACCTGCATGGACAGAATAAGCAGTGTACTAACTTTGGTGAAAAACAAACTATGTTTATTAAATAATTTATCATTTTTACAGTTGAAATTGGAATTAATATTTCAACACACAATACCAGTAAGCCTTGTCTTCTTCTTGTTGACTTTAGTTAAGCACTGTCAGCCGTAGGCTGGTTAGAGCAGCTTGAACTTAAGTAGTATAAATCAGTATAGCTACTTTTTAAAAATGTAAGCTATTTTTTTATATGAAGAAGCAATATTCTGAATCTAAGTCTGCTGTAGAAACCACAGAAGATTTAAGTGAATACCTCATAAGAGTTTACTTGAATCATTTGCTGGGCTTACTCTTTTGAAGTTCATCCTGAGGAACAAAACTGGAAGACAGATGTTCAGATCCTATCACAGCTGTACCATCTAGGAAGCTAGCTAAGTTGATAGAGAGAAAACAGACTCCCCAAGGAGAATAAACCATAATATTTGGTTACACAGAGTCAAAAACAAATGCTAAACTGATCCTTTGAACTAAATTCTGATTTCATATGCATTATTGTAATGTTGACCAACTTCACTGGAGTCAGCGGAGTTGCTTCAGATTCATGCTAGTGGCAAGTTAAGGTCATAAAGAAATTAATCTCTTACCTCATTTTAAAATTGTTAATATTGTTCTTGAGATATAGAGGACAACTATTATTCAAAAACAGGACAATCAAGGAGCTGGAGATAGGGAAAGAAAGGGAAAGAGAAAAGTAGGACATGTCTACACATAACACTATGTCACCATAGTGACACACTATAGCAACGTAGTATCTATAGGTATCTACACATGACCAGCAGCTACTTCGCTGTAGTGGCGTGTACCCCCATTATAAGTGACACTATGGTGAAGAAGCTGCTAAAAATAACTGTGACGTGTGCAGAGCCGACCCTAGGGGTGTGCGGGGCCCGGGGCATATAAGGCTGTGTGGGGGGGGGGGGAACAAGGGG
>NW_017729027.1:24013724-24018861 GCF_001723915.1 Gavialis gangeticus | reverse complement strand
GGGGGGGGGGGGGGGAACAAGGGGTGGCAAGTGGTAGGAGCACAGTGGCCAGCAGTGCCTGTGTGGCACTGTCTGAATAGCCCCCCAAAGCACGGGGCCTGAGACAGTCACCCCAGTTTGAACCCGCTAAGGAACGGTGCTGGGTGCATGTACGGTGCAGTATGAGCAGTTACTGCCCCATGCTTTAGTACTTCCCAGAGGATGTATTAAAGCACAGTGCAGCAACAGTGTTGCCATAGGGCAACATTTAAGCACACCCATAGAGTTGGGAATTCAGATGTTTAAGACTCAGTGACATTTTCTGCCTATATGTTATATTTTTATGTCATTTCTGTTACACTAAATTTACTATTATTGTTCCATTGATCATACTCTCACTTTGGTTTTGAAAAGTTTACTCATCCATCCATATCCAGTTTTGGGCCCCCCACTTCAGGAGGGATGTGGATAAGCTACAGAGAGTCCAAAGGAGAGCCACCCTTTTGATCAAAGGCCAAGAGGGCAAGCCTTACAAGAAGAGGCTGAGGGATTTTGAACTCTTCAGCCTGGAGAAGAGAAGGCTCAGGGGGGACTTGATGGCAGCCTACAAGTATATAAGGGGGTGCATCAGGATCTGGGAGAACAATTGTTCACCAGAACTCCCCAAGGGATAACAAGGTCTAACAGCCACAAACTCCTGGAAGGCCAATTTAAACTGGACATAAGGAAAAACTTTTTTACAGTCTGTGCGCCCAGGGTCTGGAACAGACTCCCCCAAGAGGTGGTGCAAGCACCTACTCTGGACTCATTCAAAAGGTGTCTGGATGTTTATCTTGCTGGGATCATTTGACCCCAGCAGACATCCTGGCTATTTTAGGGAGGCTGGACTTGATGATCTCATGAGGTTCCTTCCAACTCCTTGTCTATGAAATCTATGAAATATGTGTAAAAGAAGTAAGCCTTAGGCTACGCCCAGGCTGAGCTCTAGAAGTTCATTTGTGAGAATAATATTCCAAGACTGAGGGACTCTAAAGAGAATGCTTCCATATATAATATATAACAATGACTGAGACATACAAAAGGAAACTATGTGCACACACACACATACACACATGTGCATGCACACACACACATATACACAAACACACATACAAATGCTTAGAAACAAGGATATAATCTACAGATGAGACCAGACATCCAATACTCACTCAAGGTTAACAGAGGCAAAACTCTTACTAGAATCAATGAGTGGCTGAATAAATTTGAGTCCAAGAATTTTAAATATTCAAGATCAAAATGAGGATGGCACGATTTGGCAGGTAATGAAAAAAGGGGTAAAACAGAATGTTGTTTACAGCTGTTGAGGGCTCAACATGTTTTGAAACATCAAACAAACTTGATATAACGGTCTTACTCTTCCATGTCCTAGTCAATATTCTATGCCATACTAAGACAATAAACTAGCATCATTACAGATAAACTATCTAGTTCTCCTCCTCCTCTTCTGCCACTGAATGAGTTGCAAAAGACCCAAATCTGTTGGAGGACCAACAAAAATGAAAGAATGCACAGCTGGTAGTACCATCTGTGGTCATCAGCTTCTGGCCAAACAACCTTTTCCTAAGCATCTCCAGTTGTGGATAATAGAAAGCAATTGGATAGTGACTCAATGGTCAAAAGCAAAGAGCAAGAATTGTGGCCTTGGCTTAAGTATGCTACCTGTTATTGAACAGAATGTTTACAGTTACTGTCAGCAGACATGGCTGGTACTCCATTTCTCTCTGTACCAGCTCTTTCTCTGAAATTTGGCTGATTAAGAAGCTGAAAATCAAACAACTATATGCCAGGCATGCACAGCTGTATGTATGCTACTTCTGATCCATCTGCAGATCACAGAAAATGCCAGTTGCTTTATTTAGGTTGGGTTTAGGATCAAAAGCCATAAAAGAAAAAATTCTATAGTACAATATAATAAACACTTTTTTCTGCTCCTCTTTTCATCTGTATACTACAACCTTTGTAAAGGATTTTCAGAATTATTTATATTATGTAATTCCTTATGCAACAAACAGTTATGACCCAACCAGATTGTAGAATCCAAGTCTATTGCAGCCCCCGACCCCTGCCTTCTTAGATTAGGTAGAGATAGTATTTAGCATGAATTATAGTTGATCCAAGAATTATGGCAAAGAACACTTCAGTAAGACAGTTCTTACATTCCTGCCAGAAACATTAATCAGCAAAGGAAAATCTTAAGCATGCTTACAGTTGTTTACTTAGCTGTTACAAAGTAGGTAACCATGCTCATTTACTGGCTCATTATAGTGCCTACATGACATTAACTGTCTTTAATATATCCCTTGCCTTACATCAATAGTGACTATCTACAAATGCCTGAGGGCTCTTTTTTCTTTCACTGGTTTTAACTGTTCTTGTCTTTTCTTGTTTGTTATTTCTTTCTATTCTCCATTTTTCATGTCTTTCAGATTACCTGCTGACTTTAATGAGGTGAATTTAGGCTGAGTAACACGATGAACCAGGTAACTTTTTGTGCAATCATTTTATATTTAAAGTATTTCATAAATTACAGTGCCTTGGGCCAGGGTAGGTGTCAACATTTCATGTACAAAATTGAACCTAGCAACTTATATTTATTGAGTTAATTCAATAGAGAATGATACAATATGTGAAAGAAATATCCAAAACTTCAAAGTCAAATTTTGCAAGACAAAGATGGTAGGGGAGGCATCCAGTATGAAATACCCTTGACTACATCCATCAGTGTGAAATGTAAAGTATACTCCATCTACTTATGATAATCAATTCATTTTCATAGTTATCTAAGCAACAATTCAAAAGAAATAAGAATATGTCAAATGAAAACTAGTAACATTTACATCAGCAATGTCTTCCAAAGCATTTTTGAAGGAAACATATCCACTTTATATGAAAAAAACATAATTCTCTCTCTATTTATATTTATATTTATATTTATATTTATATTTATATTTAAAAGTCTGTCTTTCTTGTTGAGAAATTTTGCAAGTTCCTTCACAGGTTTGTTTGTGTATACACACACACACACACACGTGCACACACACGCACACGTGCAAACACACACACACCCCTACCAGGGACTGCCAAAATCGTCAAAGTTCTCTGAATCTTTTCTGAAGATTTGGAGAGCTTTGAATCGATTCAGACCTTTAAATTGGTCCCCTGTTTTGATTCAGATTTGGAGATTCGGCCACTGTATTGGGCCAAATCTTCCCCGAATTGAATCACCACCCAAAGCTTCACACAGCCCTAATATCTGTATACCAATAGATAGATAGATAGATAACCTCTTCTTAGTTAATTTAGATCTTGAATAATGTCTGTGGGAATAAATCAAGTAAGAGGGTAAAAGTAATTAAAAGCAATCTATATTATTATTGTTGATAATTAGAATTACAGTAATACCAAATGGATTCAGCCAGAGCATCCTTGTGCTAGTCATTGTACGTATATAGAATGAGAATATATTTCTTGACCCAAAACAGTTATGGTATAAAAATACATGATGGGTACTAGATAGATTAAAAAAAACAGATGGGGAGAGCACAAGTTAACAGTTAGACAATTATTATAAGGGTAAGAGGCAAAGGTCACAGCACTCCAGCTGCCCAGCCATAGTTATATGAGTCTTCTTTCCCCTAAGTTTCTTTCTCTATCTTTTAATTAAAAATAAATGGCCTGATTTTCAAAGGTCCTGAACACCCAGGGCTTCCATTGATTTCACAGGCAGCTGTGGGTGTCAGCACTTTAGAACATTAGGCCAAAAGTATTTTTATCAGTTGAAACTTCATAAGCTGTAGCTTATAAATGTGAGAGACTAGGTATATGTAGCTTAGAGGATTGAAGTTGTGCAGCTTCTTTCTTTTTCCTCTGCCACTATCTTGTTGATCTTCCAAGACACTGAGGCTAAGTACATGCATTCAAGAAGCCTGAGGAGGAAGTTCTCTAATTTCTGAGCTTTACTCTAAGCATCCAAGGTGAGGTCTGAAGCAAATAGGATAGAAGTTCATCTTTCGGTGGGGTGGTGCTCAGACCTCGCCTGCATAGGCCAAAGCCAGCAGGTGAGGGGGTGCTCTCATATGCCTCCCAGTATGCCCCGCAGGCTCCCCAGGCTGCTGAAGAACCTAGAATGGCTGAGCCCCGTAACTGGCTGCTGGCCATGAGCCACCATGCTCCCAGCCTCCTGCTGTCATGAGTTGCATGTATCTTTGTTTCCTAGCTTGCACACCCAAACAAACAGAGAACCAGTAGCTGTGGCAGGTCCTGCTGGTCATCCTGTGTAAGTCTCACTGAAGGCTGCAGGACATCATGGCCACCCACCTGGACCTGATGTGGCATCAGCTCATCATGCCATGTGCCCTCATAGCCAGGAACCACCAACCAGCCATCCCACGCATGGCCATCTAGCATACCCTGTACCTGCTATCATCCTGGTGTGTGTGCGTGTGCATGTGTGTTTGTGCATGTGCATGTATTTGCCTCAGATGATTGGGTCCTCTGTGTGTGTGTGCTCACACTCAGGGGGTTCCCTGTACCTATGCTGGCAGTTACTAATGGCTAGGGGTAGCAAGTTTGTCGAAGAAGGCAGACAGTGTCCCTGATGGCCCTGGCATCAGATCTTGGGCAACCTGGTCCCCCTCCCCTCATGCACTACGTCTCCATGGAGTGGACAGCACCAGGTGCCTTCCTGGCTCCTTGGACCATGGGTCACCAGCTCCCATCCAGCACATCTCCTGTTCTGCATGCCCCTGTCCCGTGGCATCTCCCAATCAATGCACTGTGCAATGTGTGCCCCCTCAGATGCCATCCAGTGCCCCCTTCCTCTCCATGGGATACCTGGTCATGTTGCTCCAGGAAACAATCCCTGGGCCAGGCCTTACCATACCCATGACAGCTATGGCCTCTCTGAGGGAGGTGCTGACAGCATACAGGGGAGCTGTAGCTGGATCCCAAGCATTGTTTGACCCTGTGCATAAACTCTTCATACTGGTTTTGCAACTCTGTTAGCGCTAAAGCAGTGTGGGTCAGCAAGGCACTCCACCTGGGTACCTCTGGGTTACCTAGGCACCAGTTCACACACACACACACACACACACACACA
>NW_017729027.1:24008283-24013607 GCF_001723915.1 Gavialis gangeticus | reverse complement strand
GAGCAGGTCCAGAGAGGTGATCCTCCCCCTTTATGCGGCACTGGTCAGGCTGCAGTTGGAGTACTGCGTCCAGTTCTGGGCACCGCACTTCAAGAGGCATGTGGACAGCATGGAGAGGGTCCAGAGGAGGGCCACTCGCATGATCAGGGGACTTCAGGGCAGGCCCTATGAGGAGAGACTACGGGACCTGAACCTGTTCAGCCTCCACAAGAGAAGGCTGAGGGGGGATCATGTGGCCTGTTACAAACTGGTCAGGGGGGATCAGAAGGCATTGGGGGAGTCACTGTTCCCCCAAGCACAGCCAGGAGTGACCAGGAACAACGGTCACAAGCTAGCAGAGTGTAGATTCAGGTTAGACATCAGAAGGTGCTATTTCACGGTCAGGGCGGCTAGGGTCTGGAACCAACTTCCAAGGGAGGTGGTGCAGGCTCCTACCCTGGGGGGTTTTAAGAAGAGGTTAGATGAACACTTTGCTGGGGTCGTTTGACCCCAGTACTCTTTCCTGCCATGGCAGGGGGTCGGACTAGATGATCTTCTCAGGTCCCTTCCGACCCTAGAAACTATGAAACTATTCCCACACACAGAGTCTCAACTGCCTTATTCCCGCAAACGAATACTTTTACTCATAATCTCATGTAAATGCCGCTTATTATTCAGTGTCATGTATATACCACACAGGCTCCAGAGTCTGTCATTAGGCAGGCTGACACTGTAAGCTTTGGATTGGGTAGGGGCCTGCCCAGGCTTCCTCAGATGAGTCTCCCAGTTGTGGTGACCTGGAATGGATTTTCATATGAAATCCCTGCCAAACACTGGTGCTAATGCTCTCCTGAGGAAGCTCATTTTTTGCATGCCAGCTTGGTTCCTGATAGACCCCAGACCTGTATGGTCTGTTCATTACCCAGAATAAGGAGCTGTATGTGGCTGCCAAATAGGGCCTATGGAATCTTATCCCATTAACTGGATTACCTTTTTTATGTCTTTGTAGTTATTACTTGTTTTCCTTTCCCAGCACTTTCCCCTCTCTTCCCTGTCTCCTCTTGCCCTGCCTTCTCTGTCTTTCATATTCTAATCAATCTTTGTATCTGATACACTGTGCTGCACATGTCCTCTCACAGCATCTAATGAAATGAGCTCTGGTTTACAAAAACTTGTGCTATACATCTCTGATTTAGTTAGGCTACAAGGTGCAAATCTACCCTGCCATCTGCCTGACTTCAGATTAACATGTCTAACTACATTTCTCTTGAGATTAAAATCTTATATTTGAGAAAACTGCTGTGTCTGATCTTGTTGTTTTTAGGATTGGTCAGATTTCAATTTCTCCATCCATACTCAAATTATGTAGCTCTTTGCATTTGGGTTCTTCCTTTAATGTAAGGTGAGAGAATTATCAAAAACTGCAATCTTTACAAATACCCAGACAGGGTAGATGAAATTTGCACGTGAAACGATAATACCAAATAGTGGCTTGTAGATTTGAAAGTTAACATGTGATGTCAACTGAAAGAAGAAGTGGGACCTTGGAGCTGCAGGCCAAAAAACACCTTGCAGCACTCCAGGTGCTAATGTGACAGTGCCTGCGCTGTGGAGGCCAAGGTGCACAGGACCAGGCCTGATCTTCTGGCCCCTGATATCCTGAGCCAGCAGAGGTGAGCTAACCACACCATGTCCTGTGGGGGGTAGGGGCATGCAGGGGTCCTGTAGGTTGCCTGGGAAGGTGTGCCAGTGCCAGGGACTGGTTCCATGAGGCTTTGCCTCCATGAAGTGGGCTCCCCCAGTCTCAGCATAAGGGCTAAAAGGGTGGGGGGTAGGACCTGAAGATGCAAGTGCCCTTATGCTGGGGCTGGGAAAAAGATTCCCTTGTTCTTCTCTCCTTCCCACAAGCCAGACTATGCTTCACTGCTGGCTGGAGGAAACAAAGTGGCAGGGTTTGAAACAGGAGCTTCACCATCTCGCGTAGGTTACACCATCACCCTACAAGGGGTTGTAAGCAGGGTGTGAAATCCAGCCTAACATGAATCATGATGGGATCTGGTACCATTATTCATTACAGCAGGATCTGCCATTTTTATATCTTTATATGCACTGTGACCATCTGGTCAGGTGTAGAGCATGTTCTGCATTCTTGCTGCACAGTAAGTGTAATGTCTGTACCCAGCCTAAATCTCACTCATAAGGCAGGTTTTCTTCTTTGACTGAAGAGCGGTGCTGAGGAAATCTCAGCAGAAATCTCCTCATAGATAATTCCCTAAATATTCTATTATACTGATGTCTTTTGATATCAATGAAATAGGCTGTTAGGCCACTTCTGATTTGGAGGACTTGGGAGATTCTGCAAGAGGTTGAAGCCACATGCAAAAATTACCTGGCTTCATACCAGTTTTATATTGCCTTCACAGTGGTTGCTCCTTTCTGACAGAGCTGTTCACAAGTTTTTCACTGAACAATAACTGGAAAAACTACAGAAAACTCCTGAGAATGCCTGACCTACTTGATAGGGCTTTAAACTAGGATCACTGGGGAACAGGTGGTCAATTAATAATTCAAACCCAGATCATGCCAACCACACTATTGACAGGCTAGGTAGCCCAAGGGAACCTTCTCCAACGACAGAAAGGTCATGTCCCAGGACACAGAGAAGCCTAGGGCTTCCCATGGCAGGCTCCCCTGCCTGTACACAAACACTAGGAGTTTGGGAAACAAGCAAGAGAAACTGTCCCTTCTCCTGAGTGACAAAGATTATGATATCATAGGGATAAAGGAGACCTGGGGGAACTCCACCTATGACTGGCCCACAGGTATAGAAGACTATACCTTGTGCAGGAAAGATTGTGTTGGGAAGAGGGGTAGGAGTGTAGCTCTGTACATGAAGGAGCAGTACACCTACCTTCAAACTGAGTTTGCAAACTAAGGAGGGTGTCTTGAGACCCTCTAGGTTAAAATACAGGGAGAACGTGGGTAGGGGGATATAATTGTAGGAGTCTATTACAGACCTACCAAACAAGAGGATGAGCTGGACCATGAATTCAATAGGAAACTGGATGAGGTTGCATGCTTCTGATGCATGGTCATCATAGGGGACTTCAACCTCCCTGGCATCTCATGGGAAGAGCACATGGCAAAATCTGACTGGTCGCATAGCTTCCTCAGTTTTGTTGATGAGCTCTACCTAATGCAAGGGGTTTACAGGCCAACTAGGGGAAAGGCACTGCTGGATCTGGTACTGGCCAAGGGGGATGATCTCATGAGCAAATTTGAGGATCGAGGAGAGAAGCTTGGTGACAGTGACCATGACCTGATCACTTTCTCTGTCCAACACAGGGTGGATAAATCTATAAATAAAACAGAAACCCTCAACTTTGGGAAGGTTGACTTTCACAAACTCAGGAGACTGGTCAGTCAGGCACTAAGAGACCATGGCCCCTTTAGAAAATGGAGTCCATGAGGAATGGCTGTTCCTTAAGAACATAATCCTTGAAGCACAAGGAAAATGCATTTCATCCTGCAGGAAATGCAGGCAGTGGGCTTGGAAACCCCCTTGGCTTAATAGGGAACTTTTGGACCTCCTGAAACTAAAAAGAGAAGCCTACACCAGATGGAAAACAAGAAACATCACCAAAGAGGACTACACAATACTAGCCCACACCTGTAGAGAGTGGACCAGAAAAGCCAAGGCAGAAACCAAATTTAGGCTAGTCATGGGAATCAAAGACAATAACAAGTCCTTCTTCAGATATGTGGGAAGTCGGAAAAAGAACAAAGGCAACATTGGACCCCTGCTAAATCAAATGAGGCAGCTGACATATGACACTCACTAAAAGGCCAACCTAAATGATTACTTTGCAACAGTATTCCACCTACCCAAGGGAGTCACCATGTCAGACAGGACACAAAGCATCCAGGGGGTGGGAGATGGGCCCACAATTGATATAGATCAAGTGAGGGAACACCTTGAGAGGCTCAACATCCATAAGTCCACAGGTGCAGATGGAATGCACCCAAGAGCCCTGAAAGACATCATAGCATGTCCTATGGCAAAGATATTTGAGAACTCGTGGCTCTCAGGAGACGTACCAGAAGACTGGAAAGAGTCAACATGGTCCCAATCTTCAAGAAAGGAAAAAAGGAAGATCCAGGGAATTACAGGCCAATCAGTCTGACATCCATCCCTGGGAAGATCCTGGAGAAAATCATCAAAGGTTCCATCAGCAACAGGCTAATGGAAGACACCTTTCTGAGTGCCAGCTAACATGGCTTTGTTGCTGGAAGGTCTTGCCTGACCAACCTTGTCTCCTCCTATGACCAGGTGATGCACTGCCTGGACAAGGGAGATGAAGTTGATGTCATATATCTGGATTTCAAGAAAGCCTTTGACTTGGTCTCCCATGATGTCCTCATGGTTAAGCTGAGAAACTGCAGCCTTGACCATCCCACCATCCAATGGCTGGAGAACTGGCTCTGGGGTTGGACCCAAAGAGTATTAGTTGATGGAAGCATATCAACATTGCGCAAGGTGACCAGTGGTCCCTCAGGGCTCAGTAGTCATACCAGTACTCTTCAATATCTTCATTAATGATCTAGATTCAAGTGTCAGATGCAGATTAGTAAAGTTTGCAGATGACACTAAACTGTGGGGAAAGGCGGTACTGGAGGATAGGCTGGGGATCCAGGCCAACCTGAACACTCTTGCAAAGTGGGCAGACCAAGACCTGATGGCATTCAACCTAGAGAAGTACAGGGTGCTCCACCTTGGGAGGAAAAACAAGCATCATACTTACAGGCTCTGCAGTGCTACACTCACTTGCAGGACCCCCAAAAGAGACCTGAGGGTCCTGATTCACAAGATGAATATGAGCCACCAATGTGATGCTATGGACAGTGAACCAAACCAAAACAAACCAAACCAAACCAAACCCTGGAATGCATCCACCGATGCATTTCAAGCAAAATCAGAGATATCATCCTCCTGCTTTACTTAGCCTTAGTGAGGAATAAGCTGGAGTACTGAGTCCAGTTCTGGGCCCTCCACTTCAAGAGGGATGTGGATAAGCTCAAGAGAGTCCAAAGGAGAGTCACTTGTGTCACAACCCCGGAGCTGGCAAGCCAAGCTCATGGTCGTGGTCACGGTGGGGCGGCCGGGTGGTGGCAATTGGAGCGGACAGGCAGGAGTTTTTGGCAATGGAGTACTGAGCGGCACAGAAGCGTGTGGTTTCTTAAACAAGTGGGATTTATTCGACTTATGCTTTTGAGGCGTAGGCAATGATCTTCAGTTACAGTGGATGGTAACAATAAACAAACAGAGAGGTCTGTCGGCTCACGGG
>NW_017729027.1:24002531-24007592 GCF_001723915.1 Gavialis gangeticus | reverse complement strand
CAATTTGGTGGCCAATTAGAATGCATCCCTCAAAGAACTTTCTAGCCGAATGACATCATGCTCTTAGCTGCCTGAGCATGCGTGAGTCTGAGCTCTCCACTGTTACCAAGCATGCGCAGGGCTGAAAAGTAGGTCAGTCTGACTGTCAGCTCTTGTAGTTGCCCAGGGGATACATGCTGGGTGAGCCCAATGGAAAATTCCATGAACCTGTCTGGCGCATGTCAGCTTTAATTCTCTCTGCATTGTCAGCATTCAATCAAAATTTTCCTTGACAACTTGCATGATCAAAGGCCAAGATATCAAGCCTTATCAGGACAGGCTAAGGGACATGGGACTCTTCAGCCTGGAGAAGAGAAGGCTCAGGGAGGACTTGGTGGCAGCCTGCAAGTATATAAGGGGGCGCATCAGGATCTGGGAGAACAATTGTTCACCAGGGCTCCCCTAGGGATAACAAGGTCTAATGGCCACAAACTTCTGAAAGGCTGATTTAGACTGGACATAAGGAAAAACTTCTTTTTCAAACAGTCCGAGTGTCCAGGGTCTGGAACAGACTCCCCCAGAGGTGGTGCAAGCACCTACTCTAGACTCTTTCAAAAAGTGTTTGGATGATTATCTTGCTGGGATTATTTGACCCTGGAGGACTTCTTGCCTAGGGCAGAGGGGCTAGACTCAGTGATCTTGTGAGGTTCCTTCCAGTGTAAACAGTGTGAGTCCTGGCCTAGTCATAATAGTGGCCTAGTCATAATCTAAACTTTTGACCTTGATGATGTTATGACCTACTTAGGAAAATGAGGCATGTGCAGTTGAAACTTTGTTATATAACCAAAGAATGGGAACTTTATGTTAATAAATTATGAAGTGATAATGAATAAGAGTGGTCCAAGAAAATGATACTGTTGAATGACATGGATTGATTGAGATGTGCAAGCAGTGATTGGACCATGGTATGATTGGCAGATGGTGTAAGGTGGCCACTACAAAAGCTAGCGTGAGGCATTGTCTAGGTGTGTGTGTGTGCACATGTGTGTGTGTGTGTGTGTGTGCATGAGTGTGCAGGAGCATGCATGCATGTCTGCGTATGTGGTGAAGAGCGTGTGCCAAGAAGCTGTGTGAGCTGAGTATGAGAGCCTGAGAGTTTTGTGTCATGCTGTTTTGCTGGAGAGGATGGGAAGATTGAGAGTGCGGGTGCTGAGCACTGTGTGTGTGGGGACATCGGAATTCTCACCTGAGATACTCGCCTTCATTTCCCATAGGACGGGTAAAGTATCACCCTTCCCTTTTGAGGTCTCCAAGTACTCCACTTGTGAAGGAAAGGGTAGAAATCCTCTGCCTGACAGGGATCTGACAGGAAGCCCTGCAGCCTGGGTGTCAGTGTTCTTGGCTGCCACCACTGGTGACAGGCCAGTATAGCTCTCTGTACATATTTGTATATAGTGTTCTGTTAAGTGTCTCTTAACTAGTTCATGTTGCTATGATTATTGTTATTTTTGGCTTGTAATACAGATTGTTTATTAACCCTTACTTTGGTGTTTGTATTCATTTATAGTAGTGGGCCTCAGGGTGGGGCTGGGCCCCAGGCCAATACTCTGAGGGATTAACCCTTTCAGGTACACATGAATCATAGAACCCTAGCACAGTAGAGGTCTAACAAACCTCTGCCCCTTTAATTACCATAGCCCTTGTGCCATGCCAGTCTTCACCAGCCCCTAATGTCTATAAATATATGAATCTATGAGAACAGAATCCAAGAATCCCTGGTACAAGAAAAGATTCCAAACCATTGACTCCTCTTTGTACTCTGTCTTTTTGCCCCCCAAAATCTGTAACTCTTTTTCTGGATAGCCACAGCTTCAACAAGGGGGAAGAGAATGCAAGCCTCCATTAGTCCCTCTATACATACAGGTAAAGGCACGATGGAATCTAATGTGTGATCCACACAGTCATGCCTCCTGCCATGCTACACATGTATGACAGGAAGCATGAATATGGTATTGCACATTAGATCCCATCACACCTTATTTTCAGTATAGGTGAATCCCAACCCCGGGCTCCCCCTGCACCGTCAAAAAGGAAGGATTCATGACTGGAAGCCGCCTCTGCATGGATGATTTCCCAGCCATAGAGGTTTCGTGCATCTTTGGGGCAGGGATATAATAGCTGTGCCCTATGTCTGCTGAGACCCATCTGGGTCCCAGCACCAGGAAGCACACTGCCGGAGCCCAGCATTTGTAGCTGTAGGAGTCTGGGTCCCAGCAGAAGTGGCATGCTGCCAGGACCCACAGTTAGCAGCTGCTGGGGCTGAGTCCCCTAAATTGCAGGATTCCCGGTCAACTGACAGGGCTCCCAGCACAGGGAAGATCCTGCTACAATTGCAAATTAAAGCTTGATAGCAATCGGTGATGAAGTCAGTATACATTTTGGAGGTCTAAATTTATAGTTGGTTGGAGTGTTTTATCGTGTGATAGCTACACTGCAGATTTACCTAGTCTAAGGGTAACTGTGTAACTAACCAGTTAATTGAATGATTCCTGTAATGTGTAGAGGATGCCCTTAAAAACAACTCCTAGTATACATAAAGCCAGGCTGTTAGGGTAGTGCTCTGAGAGGTTGGAGCTATAGGTATGAATACTTTTCAGGCTAGGCCACAACTGACCCCAGGTATTTCCCTTTGTGGGCAAAGATCCTACTCATTCTACGCTATTATATAATGAGGTGGGTGTCACTACCATCTCTTTTTACTTCTACAAAAATGTTGAGGCAATTACTTTTTTGAAGAGTCTGATTCTATTGACACATATCTCAGAACACACTTACTGTCTGGTGATAGCTCAACATGGGCTTGCAGAATTACACTATTTTAATTAGGTGCCACTCCCTTTATCTGATTCTAAATACCTAGCTCTTTTATTAGTTCTAAGCCCTAAATAATAACAGGCTAATGCAAGCTACATATTTAGGCATATATGTCCTTAAGTGTGTTGCGTGGTTAACTAATGATACAAGAAGTATTGTTTATTACATTGTTCATATTAAAGCAAGAAAATAAAACTTTTCCTGTATGGCTTTTTTTTTTTAAGGGAAGGGAAAAATTAGTGCTAAACTACAGAAAACTACACATGGTAGCAACTGAATAATCAGTACATTTTGTGAAATCAATTGAAAATTAATTTGTTGTCAAGTATGAAAGTTAGTACATCAAGAAAAACAAACCCCAAACATGGAATGTCTTTTATGACATGAAAATTCATTTTTTCTTTGTGTTTAAAACAATATTTTAAAGTAATCATATCCTAGACTCTACGCATGATTCCCTTATGCCATTATTTCCAGCATAGAATGTAAAAATTATATTTTAGTCTCAAAACACAATACATTAAAAACATTTAAGGATGCCTTATCAATTAGATCAGCCAAATAGTAGTAATACTATAATTCTGCATATAAAAAGTTTCATGTGTGAAACTTTTACTGTAACTAACAGTAAGATTGTTGTGTTGCTCAATTTTAGCATTTCCCTGAAGGAGGAAAAGCTTGTTTTAACTTAAATAAATTATTATATTCCATTTGGCATTTCCCCCATATTGTTTTGTACTTTGATGTATAATGTGTTTGGTTCCCTGAATTTCCATATACTATCTCATTATCTACAATGTTTAGCATTACCATATGTAGTATTGCTACTATCATTAGTAGTATACTAATTTGTTTGTCTAATTCATAGTTTCACAGGGTCAGATTGTCTTACAAACTGCAGATTCCCAGAGTCCAGCCTATTCATCTGATAGCCTATGTTACAAACACGATTTCCTCAGGACATCATATACATTTTCTCAGGTCTACAACTGAGTGAATGCTGACTGTAACAGGGTCCCTGACTGGAGCCCTGTTACTTGGGGAAAATCCCTGCAGTTGGCAGTCATAATGCCCAGGGAGGGGCAGGGTGGGGGGGAGAAGATTCCCCATGCCACCAGTAAGCCAATGGGACTTGGCTTCTGGGAATAAAGGAAGGAAGAGGCCCTGGAAAAAATGCCTTCAGGCACTTAGAGAGTGAAGAGGAGGGTCATCTGGGACCTCAGAGAAAAGATAAGGAGAAGAGCCAGGTAGACACCAGATGGCCGGTACCAACTCATAAAACCCCAGCCACTGTGGTGAGTCAAAGGGAAGGAGCTGTGGGTCCAGGCAGTGATGCGGTGCAGCGTGCTAGAGTGGAGAAGAGCTCTTTGGTTGGGATAAGAGAGGGGAAGCAGACAGCAACCCCAAAGGGAAAGGACGAGACCATCCCAAAGTTTTGGCACTGGCGCCGGAAGCTAAGGTGCTCCCAGAGCCAAGCCAGCTCAAACCGTGGAGAGGCGGTAAGAGACGTGGCCAGCCTCCACTGCTAAGGAGGCAGTTAGCAGATATTAAGCCAGCTGGAGTGACTCGCACCCAGGGGGACTGGGTCAGGACTCCCACTGGTTAAGACTCACAGAGGGAGAACAGCCAGAAGTGCCCCTCACAGTAATTGGCAGGGGATACAAGGCCTCATTTGCACAGGCTGATAATGAGGTAATTAGCACTGCAAGTCCCCCAGCCAGCACTTACCTTTAGGACAGTGAAGCTGGTGATCTTTCCTCAAGTACAAGCGTGACTCTAAGGAGCAGGAGGGGGTCGAACTGCTGCCCGTGGTCTGGGCCGCTGTAAAAGAAAGGCAAGAGAATAAAGCACCGGGAAATCCGTGACAGGTCAAGCATCATTACTCCATGGGAACCTATTAACACTCCATCTCTTTCCTCCCTTAATAAGATCAAAGTCATGGCAGGCGAGAACCAGAGGAACGGGCGGTACCCTGGAGACCCAATAACACTGACAGTTAATGTTCATGAATATCTATGCAAGAAAAAACAAATACATTCACTTCATCTGGAGTACTGCATCCAGTTCTAGGCACCACACTTCAAGAAGGATGTGGAGAAGCTTGAAAGAATCCAGAGAAGAGCCACTCCTATGATTAGAGGCCTGAAGAGCAAGGCATATGAGGAAAGGCTGACAGATATGGGTCTGTTCAGCCTAGAAAAGAGAAGA
>NW_017729027.1:23995844-23997531 GCF_001723915.1 Gavialis gangeticus | reverse complement strand
CAGCTTACAAATATATCAGGGGAGAGCATCAGGGGCTAGGCAAACAACTATTCACAAAAGTACCCCAGGGGAAAACCAGCAGCAATGGTCATAAACTCCTAGAAGAAGGTTTCAGACTGGATATAAGGAAAAACTTCTTCACAGTTCATGATACCAGAATCTGGAAGAGACTCTCAGCCAGGGTTGTGCATGCACCTACCCTGGAGATCTTCAAAAGAAGACTGGACACACATCTTGCTGGGGTTATTTGACCCCAGCAGTCTTTCCTGCCCAGAGCATGGGGCTGGACCTGATGATGAGGTGCCTTCCAGCCCTAAAGGTCTGTGAACTTGTGTTTGTGCCCCTTTTGTGTTCACTTTCTGTGAAGATTTGAGTGACTGGTCATTGATCACTTTTTGCCTGACAAGAGTTACCAATAACCTGTCAAGAAATAGGAAACAGACACACATTGAAATGTCAGTATTATGCCATCTACAATGTCTGTTTTCATGTTCATTGATTTTACAGTATCCATTTTATCTTTACAGTCATATTTTGGCCATTTGAGCAAATTAAATACGTATTATCTAGTTATTCATTAGCTCAGGAAATCTGAATGTTTTGTGTCTTTAATAATTAGAATTAAGGAAAGATCAAGAATCCCCATGGCCTTAATTTGACATACATGTAATTCTCCTGTGATTATATTTAAGACCAAAGGAAAACTTCCCATTTTAATATAAGTTGTTCCAATCTACTGGAAAGTATGTTAAACAAATTTTAGTATTAGCTTGGAAGTCAGAAGAATTCATGCATATGAGAATAAGTAACTATATAACTTTATTTCTAATTATAATCAAAGTTTTTACATTGTTCTCTATTCAGATATTAAATGTCATAATATGCCAGTTTTCATCACGCATTTGAATTTTTCTTTTTTCATCTTAGCTCAAAACAGGATATGTTGAAAAGGTCAGAGAAACGAACTGATCAGCATTACCAAAGGCCAAATTAATTCCTTTTGCAGTCAAATGAACTTAGAAAAGGATGGTATTTAAAGTCTATAACCATTTGTGATTCTTTCACCATCTAAAATAAGCATCAACTGCTTTTCATCTTACAAATATTGGAATGTTAGCTACAATTAAACAAATCTTGGCCCAGGAGGTTAAATATTCCTTTGAGCAAAGTATCACAAATCTAGATAAAGTAACACACAAATTGATGTCCTATGTGTTACTGAGTGACAAAAATAAATATTTATAATTTATAGTAGAATGATTATAGATTGGCAAAGACAAGCTAATACATTCATGACCGGGTCTAAATGTCCATAGAATTGATCACTGAGTATTTAATTTTGCCAGCTTCAGTCTTGCACATTTCCTACCCATCATGAAAAAAAATTCTGCTTAACAAGCTGGAACTATCTTCTAGTGTGTTCACAAAGCAAACTGTTAAAGCAAGTAATTAAAAAAAGCATACTATAGCTATGGTATTTGTTTTTGACGTAGTGGACACATCTACACAAGATGCTTTACTCGAGATTAGAGCTTATTACAGTGCAGTAAGCATCAGTGTCTACACATGCAAGCACTTACTGCATAGTAATTTGCTCTAATTGTGAGTAAATTTGATACCTGTAAATACAAGTAGCAAATTTACTCTTCATAGAATCATAGAATCATAGAAATAGGGTCGGAAGGGA
>NW_017729027.1:23993616-23995833 GCF_001723915.1 Gavialis gangeticus | reverse complement strand
GCCTCCGTGCTCTCAAGAAGGGAGTTTCCCATTCTCTTAATTACTTACTGCACAGAACAGCATAACTAGATGGCTTACCAGGAGCAAATGTGCATCAAATGTGCATGAGCTTCCAGCTCCACTTTCTGATCACAACTGGGGACTATTCTAAAGTAAACTGATGCCCCATTGCTTGCACATGTAGGCGCACCCAGTTTTCTGGAATACTGGAGTGATATACTAAAGTTGTGTTGATTAGTTTAGCACTTCTTGTGGGTATTTTAGGCATTTAAAAGTAAAGGATAATTTGCAATTTGAGCATATTCTCTTCCTCTCCTCAAAGAGGCAAATCATGCTGTGGTGATCATGTGTGGACTGTCTGTTCTATATAACAAAACTTACCCTAATGTGCCATAGATTCTTGTGTGTTTATAAATCATAGAATTGGGTTGGAAGGGATCTCAAGGGACAATTGTACTTGACTAAATCGTCCCTGTGAAAAGTCTGTATAACCTACTCTTAAAAATATCTAGGAATGGAGCTTCCACAACTGCTATGGCTAGTCTGTTCTGGTGCTTAAGCACCTCATAAAGAAAAACATTTGTGAACAGGTTAAAAATGGGTATGCTGAGGTAGGATCATAAGCCTTTTCTCTTTATGAACAATGCAGTTTGGTACATTGTTCATGCCAATCCTTGCCATTGTACAGTCATTCTATTATGGATTTTATTCCTCTTGCCTACTAACACATGAGATAAAACACATAGGTCTCATCAATTTATATGTGACTTTGTGTCTTTATCTTTTTCTGATACTTTTTCAAAGGAATATTTAACCTACTGATTACCCTGCCTGAAGACTACTATTTTATAGAATCACAGAATCACAGAAAATGAGGGTTGGAAGGGAACTCAGGAGGTCATCTAGTCCAACCCCTTGCTCAAAGCAGGGCCATCAGCAACTAGATCATCTCAGCCAAGGCTTTGTCTAGTTAGATCTTTAAAACCTCTAAGGATGAAGATTCTACAACCTCTATGGGTAACCTGTTCCAGTACTTTACTACCCTCCTAGTAAGAGAGTTTTTCTTAGTATCTAATATAAGCTTCCCCTACTGCAACTTGATACCATTGCTCCTTGCTTTGTCATCTGCCACCAGTGAGAATAATCTAGCTCCATCTTCTTTGGAATCACTGTTCAGGTACTTGAAGGCTGCTATTAAATCTCTCCTTGGCCTTCTCTTCTCCAAACTAAATACGCCTCAGCCTCTCTGCATAAGTCATGTTTTACAACCCCCTAACCATTTTCATTGCCCCCTATTGGACTCTCCATTTTGTTTACTTGCTTTCTGTAGTGGAGGGCCCAAAAGTGGACACAATACTCCAGATGTGGCCTAACCAGTGCTGAATAGAGGGGAAAAATGACTTCCCTCAATCAGCTGGCAACACTTCTACTAATGCAGCCTAGTATGCCATTAGCCTTCTTCACAACAAGGGCAGCACACTGTTGGGTCATATTCAGCTTACTCTCCACTAAAAATCTGAAGTCCTTTTCTGCAGAGCTGCTCCAGAACCAATTAGTCCTCAGCCTGTATAAGTGCATAGGATTGTTCCATCCTAAGTACAGACTTTGCACTTCTCCTTACTGAACCTCATGAGATTTCTTTTGGTCCAGTCTTCCAATTTGTGAGGTTTATCTGGATCCTAGCCCTACCCTTTAGCATATCTACTGCTCCCCCCAGCTTGGTTTCATCTACAACTTTTCTGTGGGTGTACTCCATCCCATTTTCTAGGTCATTGATGAAGATATTGAACAAAAATATCCCTAGGACCAACTCCTGAGGTACTCCACTTGATACTAGCTGCCAACTAGACATTGAGGCATAGATAACTACTCTTTGAGCCTGACAGTCCTTCCAGTTGTATATCCACTTTACAGTCCATTCATCCAATTTGTACTTCTTAAACTGGGGCTAAGGCATGGGTGGCCAATTATTTTGGGTGCCTCACTTAATGAGTTTTGGTGAGGCATCAAGGGCCTCAAGGTATCCCGACCTCTTGGCAGGTGCCCTGCACCCTGTTTGCCATCTTGTGACTAGAAGTCCTGCCTCCTAACTCCTGACCTGTGCTGTTGGGAGTCTTTCCCTTGCCCAGGAAGTATTCTTTTGGGGGAAGGGAGCAGTTTGCTTGAATATTTTGTGTGGAAGGGTAGTGGGGTGTTGTTGGGGGATGTGGCTGGGGG
>NW_017729027.1:23980310-23988616 GCF_001723915.1 Gavialis gangeticus | reverse complement strand
CTTGCCCAGGAAGTATTCTTTTGGGGGAAGGGAGCAGTTTGCTTGAATATTTTGTGTGGAAGGGTAGTGGGGTGTTGTTGGGGGATGTGGCTGGGGGATGTGTGGGGTGTGGGTATGGTGCAGGTGTGGTGTGTGAGGGTGTAAGAGAGGGATGTGTGTGGGGTGTGTGTGAGTGTGGTTGAGGTGTGGCATGTGTGGGACTTCTTTGTGTGTGTGGGTATGGTGCGGATGGGGTGTGTTTGGGGTATTACATAGATGTGTGTGGAATATGTAGGACCATGTGTGGGCATGATAAGGAGGAAGCGTGTGGGTGCATGTGTGGGGAGGTGTGTGTGTGAGATGTGGGTGTATGTATGTATGTATATATGTGGGTGTAGGATGTGAGTAGGGGGTCTGGGGTTTGTGCATGGTTGAAGTGTGGGTTATGTTGGTGGGGGTGTATGGAGCACTGCAGCAAGGACAGGAGGAGTTGGTGGAAGCTGGGGGATTCCAGCAGTTCTCTGGGCAGTGGCAGCAGCATCTTTACTTAGTGAAGCACTCTGGGCAGCAGGTAGGGAGGAGAAGCTGCAGAGTTAAGGGGAGAGGGTGGGCTTTGCCTGCAACTCACTCTGGTCCTGCTAGTGCAGGGCAAGGGAGTGTGTGTGGATGGAGGGGAGAGGGGGGCATGAAGGAGCTTGGCTACTCACAAAGCCCCAACAAGTAAGTAGGGACAGATAGGAGAGGGCGAGCAGCAACAGGAGCCAGCATGCACTTGGTGCAGCCCCACCCAGCAGCCAGGTGAGAGAGAAACAACAACAGCAGTAGCCAGCACAGGCTCAGCTGCAGCCCCATTGGGCAGGTGTGGGACACAGACTAAGAGAGCTGGTGATGCCAAGCTCAGCTCCCTGCCCCACCCCTCTTTTCCATTGGCTTCTGTTGCTGCCAGTCATGACAGCTGCTTTCCTGCCCTTTCCTGAGTTGCTGGAGGCTGAGGGAGCCTAGCAGCAACAAGAGCCCTGCTCAGAAGCTGTGCCTGCTGGTGGGAGAGGCTGGGAGCACAGCACACTGCCTCAGGTGGGACTCAGCCCCAAGCAGAGAACATGAGGGGTAGCTGTGGTTGGGGCTGGATACAATACATTGGTGGGTGCCTGCCTGTGGGCCAGATCTGATCATTTTGCAGGCTGGATCCAGCCCACAAGCCACATTTTGCCCACCCCTGGGCTAAGGAATGTCTTCTCTGGGCTATCTTCTTAATTAGGGTCCAAATGACAGATTCCAATTGCTGCCTGCTGTTAGATTCTCAATATCATGACTTCAGTGGAGCCATTTTACTAGGAAGGTGGTCCGGAAGAGTGGAGGCACCTCCAAATAAGCAATGTGATGCCAATAGCTATTTCAAAAGTGACATGTAATTTGAAGGTCAGAACCCACTGCACCTTTTCTTTTTCAAGCATATATTGCCTACCCTCCAATGTAGAAAAGCAGACAAAACAGTGTGAGGCAAACCTCATAAAGTATTCTAGTACCTACCAGTCTTCAATCAGGGAGCCTGGTCTGGCATGATAAATAATCACTCCAGGCTTTACAAATTTAACAGACTACACAGTGTTCTTGGTCTTCAATAGTTGCAGCTCTTTATGGTCCCAGGTGGGTTTGTATCCAAGAGAAGTACATTTTCACACACCAGTCAAGCACATAATTGGTATGATGACATTTTAAAAGGAGAGGAGACATGGCATTTGAACCATGTGTCTTTTATAATTTTGAAATGTATTAATTATAAGATTAGAAACTAAATGCGGTTTTGAACATATGGAATGGAAATTATAAGGCTAAGTCTCTTTCATTTGTTTATTAGCTCTTTGAATTTGAATAGGTATCTGGACATGCACTAAGCTAAAGTATTTAAAATTATTGGAGCACTTCAAATTTTTAAGAGTGTTATAATTTGAAAGATTTATCTATACAATGCACAGCCAATATTTCACAGCAAATCTTAATGTGTTTTGAATAGACTAAATTAGGACTAAAGCCAAGCAGTTTAGAAGAAGTACAATTAGCAAAGTGGTGGTTGAGTTCTGAGAAAGAAAAAAAGTAAAAAAAAACCCAGTGCATTCCTAGTGAAACTGGTTGCAGGGTTTTTGGTTGTAGCCTTGTTGGTCTAAGGACATAGGTAAGCAAAGCTGTTTGGGTAGATGTAATATATTTTATTAGACAAACTGAGTAGTTGGAAAAATGATCTTTGCAAGATTTTGGGCACAAACAACCTTCATCAGGCACAGTGAAACTGGTGAAATTCATCCTTTTTCAACAGCTCAGTAAGGACAGGTCTAGAAACTGAGTTCCTGATAACCAGCCAACCCTACCTTACCTAAATATATTACATAAGTAATTTTACTTCAAGTTTTGCCTTCAACATTATTGCTTTCAATTTTTGTCAGTGATTTCTGCTCTATTGATTTTTAAATGAAACAAAATCAGAAATACATACATATCAGCTACATATGTCAATATGACCAACATATATGCCTGTCATAAACAATAAGAAATAAGGTGGAAAAGAAAAAAATAAAAGAAGAAAGAAGGGAAGAGACAGGGATAGAAGTGGGAAAGAAAAGTCTGCAAGGAATAATAATTTATTTGCCAAAAGATTCTACCAGAATTCTCCAAATTGTATCAAACTTTTTTGGAACAGTTATGTGTGTAAAACATGGTTCTCTCCATGTTAACTGCACCATTTCACCATACCAGCTTTCACTTTTTACTTTTCCACTGGAGTAATGCAATCCTGTGTGTCACTAATAAGGTCCTCTGTAGGAGTGCAATCTGGGCAAGATTCAGTTTGATGCCTTTGATTTCTAGGGAGGAAAGACTGTGAAAAAGGAACAGGGAGTGGAGGGAGAAAGAAAAATACAAGTTACAAAATTGGCTTAAAAATGGAGCACTGCACAGGTGGTATAATAAAAAAAATAGAAAGATAGGAGGGAAAGTGAGAAATTACAATAAAGAGAAATTCTAATAGTGAAAAATAACACATACCCATTACCAAAGCAAGGACTATGATACCATCTTTCAGAGTTTGTATTAGAGAGCCTGCTGTGCTTGTTCCTTGTTCCTAACTCCTAGAAGCAGCTTTCTCAAGCCTGTTCTAGCTCTTGAAAAAATCTCATATTTTCAAAATCTTCTATAAACAATAATTCTTTTTTTCCAGAATTTTTCTTACAGAGAAATTTGAAAATGCAAGATTTCATTTCAAAATGAAACAAAAACAGACCTGGAAATCTTTCAGAACAGAATTTCCAGTATTCAGACAGCTCTAGTGACAATATCCATGGAACAAATTAATAAAAGTTGCCAAAGCCCAATTCATCCATATTGTCAATCAAGAGTAATTATAAAAATATGTCTAGATGACATGGTGGAATATGAATTTTCTCTCTATTACTTGCAATTGTTACAGTCTCTTACTTCCATTTTGTGATAATGGTGGAACACGAAGTAAAGACTACACTGGTATCACATTACAGAATGAAAGAATTCCCAAACACCAGCAGATTCTCCCTATGCCTGAAGAAGGGTGTTTGTGCCAAAAAGCTTGTAAAGAACAATTTTTTACAACTATTTAGTTGGTCTAATAAAAGATATCACAGTTACCAAAAGAACACTGTCTGCCTAAACAATTCTTTCATTTTCACTATTATTCTTTTGCCAGACATATCAGATATATCTTGACTTCATGTTAATAACAATGTAGTTTTCATATAAATGATCAACAAAGAAATTACATGAAAATAATAAGGAAAAAGTCTTGCTATGGCTCTAACTACAAGTTATCCTAGACACTACAGACAAGATCTAGCAGAACTACAGTTATCCTGTAGATGTCTCCATTTAAGGACTGGAGCATGTTCTCAGGTATCCATAGTGCTTTAAGGGTTTTTTACAACAACAAGAACAAGGAATGAAGGAGTTAATGAAGGAGTTAATAATCATAATGATATCTTATATGGACACCAAATTCTGTAGCATAGATAATGGTATAGGCTCTTATAAATCATTGAAACTGATGCAAGTGAATGTAAACAAATTAATTTAGTCTCTGTGATGCTTTGTCTGTGTTGCAGTAGAACATGAAGGCAAAGATAAAAGGTGGAAAAATAAACAATACATTTTTTACTTGTTACTTTTGGAGTAACAGTTATATATTTTATGCCTTTATATTTGGAGAGCCTTAAATAGGGATACTTTTTTGTTATGTTTCAGTTTTCAGTTACATTTAACAGAATAGTACTGTTCTTAGGACTTGCCTCATTAGTGTCATAATCAATATCCAGATCACTTTTTCAAGAAGAACATCCCTTATTGCTGGCATTAATGAATGCAGAGCTTTCTGAATGTACTTGAATGGTGTGTATGCCATCAATAAGAGGAGTTACTTTTTTGATTCTGTACCTGAATATTTAGCTTTGAAATTAAGGTTATCATTGAAAATGACCCAGTGATTTATTCAGTTTGCTTAAGTTTATATCAGCATGCCTCTTTTGTTGACTCTTGTGAGTTTCTTCCCATTGTTTCATATGTTTCCTGAATCAGAGTTCTTCCTACCCTCATACTACTACAAGTTTGCATGTCTTTGATGAGAATTTGAGGCTGGAAGAATGAAAAAGCTTCTGCGACATTTAGTAACAAGTACCATTGTCTTATTATAACACCTGGTATTTGACAACTCCTGTTACATTGAACAGCAAAAGTATACGTTCAACTTGCTCTCACAGAGGACAGTTAAGTCTTTAAAATGTAAGTATTAAATAACAACACCATGAAAAAAAATCCAGATGGCTATTATACCCTCACAGACCTCCCCTTTTAAAAGGCTATCAGGGAAAGAAAACACCTTTTATTAGTCTTTTAGACTGCCTATACACGTGCTGGGGGAGAGGGTGCACGTTTTAATTAGAGCAGTTCCTGGAGAATTAAAACACCTCACTGTCATGTGTATGAAGACTATGCAGGTTTAAAAATAGCCACAGGATGCTTTATCTAAACCTCGTTCAATGAGATTTAGATAAAGCACCACAGCAGCCACTTTTAAATGTGTAAGGCCTTATACACATAATGGTGAGGCCACTGTTGGCACTGGATTTATGACCCAGATATCTTATTCCAGGTGGACTCAAACCCTCAGACTGACCATGACCTCTCCATTCAATAATAGGCAAATATGATAGATACACAGTGATAGCAGACAAGAATAATGCAAACAATTCCATATCTACCAGACCTAGAGCTGTCACCAAGGAAAGGCACACCTGACTATCATGCAAGCTTAACCCTATGGTTCTTTCTTGAATGTCAGAAGTCAGCAGCCTGGAGGGCAAAGGCCGAGGCCTAGCCCCTCAGTGGGGTGAGTGAGATGAGCTGGCAGTGTGCCCTCTGTCCATGGTGGTTTTGGGTTCCTCTCTCAAGGATTCTTTGCTGCTCTGAAATTCCTCCTTTGTATTCTGTCTCCCCTCTGATGACTTTTCATCTATGGGTATCATCAGTTGGTTTCCTGCTGGTCATCATACTGTTCATATTCTGTCCTGTCAGCATATTTCTTTGTTCTAACACATCATATGCACACATTTTAATCTGGTTATTTACCGGGCCTCCTAATTTGATCTGTTTACCAAAACCAGAAATTACAAGGCTTCTGTAATTGGATATTGTAACCTGGCACCAATGTTGTAGAGTCACTTATCTCTGATATGGAACAGTATGGTACATATCTTTAAATTCCCAAGCTATGTGTCTGCTGGCTTCAGACACAGTGGCCCTAGAAGGAAACTTTGTCACAAACAGGCTTTTAGAAATTAATTAACCCTTGCCATTCCCCTGGATCATTGTTCTAATTAATATCTACTTTTACTACAAGCCAATTCCCAAAAGCGACCCTCCAAATATCATTTTCTAGCCATCATTCATGCTGGAGCACTCTAATTAGAATGTGGAGCAGACTCAATTAATCAAGTGTACATGGGAGAGTACTAATTAGAATGTGAACCAGCACATGTATAGGCAGCCTTATGTTCACCATTTTTTCAGTATTTGGATTATGCACTAATAGCATTAGTTCATGACAATACCTACACCAAGAGTATGTAAAGTGAGTCAGGTGCCCTGTGCAACACACTACCACACTGGAGAATGAAAGTTCACATCACCCCTGTATTATAAAAAACTGCTAATCAGTATTTATTTGTATGTTTATTGAACAACTTTTTTCCCATTCGTATAAAACGTGGGCACAGTATGGGCCTGTTTTTTTTTAATGCACACCAATTTTATACCACTGCTTTCAGTTGAATTTCTCCTGATATACATTCCCATGAGAGAAAAAGCTCACTATGTCTATGTTCATGAGGGTAGGGTAATCTTTGTAATGTACTTAGCTTTGTATTACTGTGGCTTCTGCCTTACAACCATATTTCTTTAACATCAGCTTCCTTACCATACAGCATAATGAATGGTCTCTCTAGTTTCTGCTTAGAGGCTTCTTTGAATTTTTATTTTATTTTAGCTTGCATATATTGAAACATCTCTGAATTTCCATGGTTTCCAAAATAATAGTTTCACTTCAAACAAGTGAAACAACAGCAATCATTAGTGTGCAGCCTCCAGAGAAGCACTGAATTTTACTTTGTTACACAAAACATAAAAAGCAATATTAATTCATTTTGTGTCACTTGAAGAGCTCCTATAAGATGGTGAAATGATTTTTGCACAACTTCTAAAATATCAAGCTGTGTATATTATTGAATCCCAGAGCTACAATACTATGTATAATTTTCCAGCCTGAAAAATGCTAGACTGTTCTTTTATCCATTGCTTCACTGTATCACTTTTCAAAATATAAACCTTATTCTGTCTAGCATTGACATTTCACAGAGAATTAATATGAGAACATTATAAATCCCAATAAACATACTGCATTACAAAGCCAATGCCAAGTACTTAAATGATATCCAACATATACTTATTTTAAATTGTGTCCAAATGTTCCAACATTTGTTCCTTGTGAAACATTTATTTTCATATAGCTACTCTTGGCCAGTTATAAGAGTGCTACTCATTAGTGCTGCTAATGTAAAAGGTCATTTTGCCATTTCCATTATGAAGCTTCCTTTTAAAAAGTTTATAACCTGGCTAACTTTCCCCCCATATTATCCAAGGTGTCAGCACTTCCAAAAACATTGCTAGAAATGGATAAAGCATTCTGGAGAGACAGAATATTAAACCATGTCCCCCCATAGCCCTAATTGTTTCAGATGCATTTTAAATACATATTAACAAAAGAGATATTTAATCAAGGGTTTTAAATCAGATGTTAGCTATTTAGCCATTTAGTTTGGATTTCTGACTTTTACAGTTAAAAACTATTTAAATGCTTATTATTTTTCTTCAAAAACAGCTACTCAGCATAAAGATAAAACAGGATTTATTATATTTTATTTTTTGTTATAATATAGGCCAAAAAAATCAATGAAACTGAAATAATTGCATTGACATTATATTATGTTAAAAATCACACATTCACTCAAACCTTCAATGGAAAAAACTGTTGTCATTTAAGGTATCCTTATATCAGTAGACATATATGAAATTGTTGTAGTGAGAGGCCAATTATGCTGTCAATACAAGTACAGCATATTGACATATTGGTTGAGGAGGAACCTTATGTTAACATTAAAGCAAGTCTTATTTTTATTGACATGTTAAAAAAGTTTCCATGATAGCTTCACTGATGTCTGAGGAAAAGTCATTTTTATGTGTTTTGTATTTCTGGCCCATTACAAAGCACATGCAATTTAATTAAAAAAACACTTCTGCAAAATAATGTTGAGTGTAGTTTGAAGACAAATTTAAAAAAAACATTTTCAGAGTAAATCCTTGTATTCACTCCATATCTGACACTGACATACTTAGGTGGTGATGCCTAGATACAATGGTGATTGGCACCTTAGACTTTCTGAACATAGGCAGTCTAGCATACTAGTGTGTTTTTATCTTTTGTTTTCATTATTTCTCAACTACTCTATTCTGTTAATTGAAAATAGAAAAGTCCCCTACATCATTTACTGGGAGGCCACATCCAAAACCCTAGCTCATTATATCATTCATACTCCTTGTCTTTTTGTAGCAGTCTCAGACATCAAACTGTGAAGATATTTTTCCTCTGAAAATACTTTTGGCTCCCCAGCAGAATTCTCAGGCATCTGAGTTGGCAGCTTTGGAGTTGTCACTTGGACTGTCATATAGATGCATTGCTGATGAGTTCTTCTACCTGC
>NW_017729027.1:23969148-23975310 GCF_001723915.1 Gavialis gangeticus | reverse complement strand
GTCTGAGCCAAACTGGGTCAATCAGCCTGTACAAGCTGATCCCCTTATGTGTTTCAAACTCAGCACGTCCCAATCTTTTAGCCTCTTGATGAGCAGACCCCACAGTATTTTTGGGCTTCACAGGGATCTTTAGCTTAGGTAAAAGAAGTGTTGCTGCAGAGCAAGTGGGGAAGGAGAAGTAGAGAAGGAAAAATATACCCTATTACCACCAGTTCAACTATAAAAGTTATTTATTGCTAAGTATATGCAATATTTAATGACACTAGCAGTAATAGACATGCAAAGGAAAAACAAATACAAACAATTACAGTATTACCCTGGTTTCACTAAGTATTTGGAGAAACTTAGCTCAATCTTAACTAATACAGTTCAGCTTCAGAAATCTATGCTTAGAGAGAGAATAAAAAAGAGAGCGAGCTGGGATCTCACCGGTCCAAGGCACTTGGGTTGCAAAAATGAAAGGTTAAAGTTCTCAGCACAGTCCTTGAAGGGAGATGATCTGCCTCCTTCAGCCTCTTGAGAAGAAAGTGGGTGGTGTCAGCACACACACTGCTGCTTTTTACAGATTTTTATCCTCTCAGTTCAGCTTCTTTCAAGCATTCTCAATAGTGTAAATCAAATTATCTTTTCTATTGACAAGGGGTTATCTGGTTTGGAACATCTCAGGAAACTGATTGATAATCAGGAAACACATAAGGTTAGGGAGTAACTTAGGAGCCAGCTTGAAATTCCTATGGATAGCAGATATACTGATGGGATATCTCCTAGTTTCTTCAGAAACAATAGATAGCTTGCAGCATCAGGGTTTTGGATTTTTACTTGTTAACAAGTCTCAGCTTAGAATGACTTTTCCGGATCTTACTATAGTCTTTTAACAGACTTAAGACAATTATTGGAGTGTGCATAACCTTTGGGAGGGGAGGACTTCCACCAATCGTCCCAGGAAAAGTATGACAACACTTGCGGTCAGGGCTCCAATGAGCTGAACACTGTGAGGAACACTTTACCATTGTTCAAATGTTGCCCATACCCCCTCTGACTCGGTGTCTTGCCTCAGCATTCCCTAACCCGGTAACCGAGTTTTACCCAATTAAGTTTAAATAGGCCTCCCATAATGGGACCGGGGAATGTACAGCCCGAGATGCCTATTAAACGTACTTCTGCTTAGAGGTGTGTGTGTATGTTGGGGGGAAAATCCTTTGTATATCCAGATTAGACCTGGTCTGATAAATCCTGAGCTGGGTGTGTGGGTTGATAAGCGTTTAGAGCACAGATTCCCCATCATGCAGTGCTTCCCTGCTTCTCTGATCCCAGAATTCACTGCAGTCTCTGCTTCAGGCTTTCTGTTCTCCATCTCTCATGTAAATGAATGGTCATCTGGTTCCATCTTGGATGCAAAGGAGACCTAGGGCAGTTGTTTTACTCTTGTCACCCTTACCTGGAGAGTTTTAGGTGTGTCTCTCACTGCTTCTTAATCAGTTTCTGTTTAGGTAGAGGAGGGGGGTGGGATTCTTTATGAGTCAGACAGTCTGCATCCTGTGTCAGGGTTCCCCAAGAACATGGAGCTGAGAAGTAACACTGCCATATCCATCTACATGTCATTGTCATTTGACTCACAGATATAATTTTTCTTTGAATGTAACTTGTGCAGTTTCATTCCCTAGTGAATATTTCTTTGCTATCGCTCCCTCATGAGATCCATATGAAAGATAATTTTTATTCGGGTTCTTTAAGAGCTTCATACCAGCCAAATTCTAATATATGGGTCATTTGCTCACCTACTTTTTTTTCTTTGTAAATCATAAACATAACAGATTCTCCACTACATGCCAAAATGCCTATGTGTCCATGTGTGCATGAAAAGCCCATTTTGTTGTGACTAGAAGCTTTAGTGTTAATTGATATTTTATACTGGATGAATAGCATGCTGTGAATCTGAATATATCCCATTTAAACAAAAGGTCTATTAATATTTTGCTCTGAGTCATCCTTAATAGAAAGACTGACAACATAATTCATAGTGTAAAGAAAGAAAGCTTTTCTTGCAATGGTGCAGTGTGAAGATATTGGGCTACTCACATATATAAAATATTAGGCATAGGTACTACATAAAAAATGAACATTTTCAGAGGAAATATGGGAGAAAAAGACTCAGAGTACTATTTTTTTTAACTTTTACTTAGGTTCTCTGATGGCTCATGCACTCACCTAACTTGGTTATGTCCCTCTCAATCTTCTGTAGGCTTCATCCATTTAATTCATTTTGTGTGATCCTCAAATTTTGCTATGTCATCATTCCCCTCCTCTTTTAATAAACTAGATTGTTCACTTACAAATACACCTTGCTAATGGGTAGCACAGCTGTGCTGTTCCAGTAACAGCACAAGAAAAGAATTCTTATTCATTCACAGTTCCTTCTCCTCTTAATCTCCATCCTCCCAAGAGGCAGTAAAAAGAAACAGGCTCATATAATAAACAGATTTTGCGACACCCATTACTGACTCTGAAAGCATAGCGGTACTTTAATGGAAGAAGGTGAGCACTTTGTCAGATGGAATGGGGGAGCAGTGGCAGGAAGGAAACAAAGCGATCTGGATTGCCCTCATTCCTCTGACAACCAACACCTAATTGCCCCATTCCATATTGTGCACAACCTGTGATTAACACATGGACTGCTGGCCACAGATAAAAGCATAACTGTCAATGTGAGGTAAAAATCAGAAATTTGCATTCTCTGAGAATTTCTTATATTGTTCCGCAAGTTGACACAGGGTTGAGGAAACATAATTGGAGTTGTATCTCCCACAAGAAGGTGAAAACAAGGCTAGTTCTTCCAAGAAAGTCATTGAGGAGTGTAAGGTAAGATTAATCCAGAAAGTCAAAATTGTTTCATCAGGATGTAACAAGAGAAAGAGGAGCATTTTCTGGAAGGGAGCTGCGTGGCAAGGGGAGACCATGACCTATAGATGGTAAGGTAGGCAGGAAAAGTGATTTGATGTCTGTGTGGAATTGCTGAGAGCAATGGTGAATTACTGCAGGCTTTTAAAGTTTGAAAAACTGAAGAGGTTCAACAGAGTCATAGAGTGAAATTATGGCTAAGCACAGACAATCAAAAAACCCAATGTTGAATCAATTCAGTCTTTGCAGGTCAGTCTAAGCTTCATAGATTGAACCAATAAGCAAGTGAACAGACATTCACTTTTGATTCTGGAACTGCAGCCTCATGCCTGCAGAGGCCCAGGCCAGAACCTGGGAGGCTAGAGCACACCTCCCTGCTTGGTTAAAGGAGACAGCTTGGGCTAAGGCAAGCCCTCCCACCCTGAGAGAAGGGGGCTGCAGGGGAGTTGCAAAGCGTCCTGGGATGCTGGAGGACTGTGAGTTAATTTGAATCTGGAACAGAAGTTCAATAAACCAATTAACTTAAATCAGTTAATTCTGATATTACGTCCATCTAAGTTTATCTTAAAATGGATTTGGCCGTACTGAAAGCAATTTATGCACACTGAAATTCTGTTGTGCTACAGATTTGAACCAGTTTCCAATTATTATACTGGTTGATGTGTCATTTCCATGAGTAGCCTATATGTTAGAGTTAGCAGGTGACATTTCTAATGAATGTTAGTCTGTATTAATGTTACTTAGTGCTAGTGATAAGTCACACATTGAGGGTTAATACCCTCTCTAATGTACATTGTTCAGACCTGTTTTTAGAGGGCCAGTGAGCGGGGGTGTGGCTATGGGGTGTAAGTCTGTTCCATGCCTGCCTTACTTGCTGGTTTCTAGCCATAATATAGACCAGAACAGAGGGGACAAGGGCCCCATGAGCCTTTTTGATTACCCCCCCCAGCTGCCAAATCACCCCACTGCCTCCCATCAGTCCCCGGATTTCCCCTCTGCACTACACTTGGCACTTCCACCCCAGATTGGCCACTCTACTCCCAGATCACTGCCCTGCCACCCAAATCAGCCCCCAAAACAGTGGGGGATCCCCCCTCTATGCCTGGGCTTTAGTCTATACCATCCCAGCAGCTGGAGTACTGCATCCAGTTCTGGGCACCACACTTCAAAAGGGAGGTGGACAACATGGAGAGGGTTCAGAGGAGGGCCACTCGCATGATCCGGGGGCAGCAGGGCAGACCCTATAAGCAGAGGCTATGGGACCTGAACCTGTTCAGCCTCCACAAGAGAAGGCTGAGGGGGAATCTAGTTGCCTGTTACAAACTAGTCAGAGGGGACCAGCAGGCACTGGGGAAGTCCCTGTTCCCCCGTGTACTACCAGGAGTGACCAGGAATAACGGTCACAAGCTGGCAGAGGGTAGATTTAGGTTAGATATCAGGAGGTGCTACTTCACTGTCAGGGCGGCTAGGATCTGGAACCAACTTCCAAGGGAAGTGGTGCTGGCTCCTACCTTGGGGGTCTTTAAGAGGAGGCTAGATGTACACCTTGCTGGGGTCGTTTGACCCCAGTACTCTTTACTGCCATGGCAGGGGGTTGGGTTGGTCGATGATCTGCTCAGGTCCCTTCCATAGTTTCATAGTTTCATGGTTTTTAAAGTTGGGCCCCAGGGGAGGCACACCTTTTGAAGTGTGGTGCCCAGAACTGGACACAGGTGTGCCTCCCCCAGGGCCCAAAGGGGGCCCAGCTGGGTGTTTGCTGTTCTGGTCCCTACTTAGGAAGACGGAGGCAAAGAAATCATTAAACATGTTAGCTTTGTCATCTGGTGTGATGACCAAGTTTCCCAACGCATCCTGCAAGGGCCGCACATTACCTGGGACCTTCTTTTTACCCCCTATGTAGTTAAAAAAAGACTTCTTATTGTCCTTAATCTGGGAAGCTAGTCCCAGTTCCATCTCTGCCTTGGCCTTCCTAACTACCCCCCTACATCCCCGAGCAACTGCAGAATAGCCCTCCTTGGTGATGACCCCTTCTTTCCATTGGGTGTAAGCCACCTTTTTAGCAAGGAGACATTCCCGGATGCTTTTGGTGAGCCATGGGGGCTTATGCGCCCTTCTGCTCCCTTTGATCCTCGTTGGGATTACCTTCCTTTGGGCTTGGAGGATCATCTCCTTGAGGAGCAACCACTCTCCTTGGACACCTGTCTCCCCTCCCCTCCGGGACCTCAGTGCTTCCCCAACTATCCTCCTTAGCTCGTTGAAATTTGCCCTCCTAAAATCCAGGGCCGCTGCCTTACTGCATGCCTTTGCCACCTTGCGCTGGATGGTGAATTCCAGCAGGCGATGATCACTGTCGCCCAGGTGGTCGAGCACCCGCAGCCCCCTCACCAGGTCATCACCCGTGGCCAGCACTAGGTCCAACAAGGCGTCCCCCCTGGTGGGGCTGTGCACCTCCTGGGTTAGATGGAGGTCCTGCACACTGTCTAAAAACCTACGCGAGCATTCAGACCTGGCTGACTGCTCTTCCCAGCAGATGTCCGGGAAGTTCAGGTCCCCCATGATTACCACATCCTTAGCCTTCACTACCTCTGTGAGCTGACCCAAGAATTCCTGGTCAAGCTCCTCACCCTGGTTGGGAGGTCTGTAGTAGACTCCCACCGTTAAGTCTCTTTCGCCTCGACAGCCTTTCACTCTAACCCAAAGCACTTCAGAGTGCCCCTCCCCTGACTCCTTGCCAATTGATGAGGATGTGTATTTCTCCTTAATATAGAGTGCCACACCCCCACCTCTCTTTCCTATCCTGTACAGCCTATAGCCCATGACATTCCAACCCTAGAAACTATGAAACTATGAAACTATCCTGGATGATAACTAGTCCACCAAGGAGCCGTGCCTCCTGGGATACTTGAGGAATACAATTGATGGTTTTTATCCCAGGTAAACATCTAGAAGTTAACTTAACTCAAGCTAGGCAGCACAACTCAAAGATAATCCTTGACGACATTTTCACATCTTTAAGACACCTAAAAGGCACTTACAACTTTTTAATGAGCCTATAATGCATGATCAATCACTTTTTAGGTGCCCTTAACAGAGGGGTGGGCAAAATATGTCCTGCAGGCCAGATCTAGTCTGCCAGTTGATTGGAGTTGTGGCTCCCTGCTCGTATGGGATTGAGCCCTGCCCACTCTCACACAGGGCAACCCACTGCACTCCCACTTGCACTTGCCCCACACTCACTGATGGCACCACATTGGCCCCAGCCCT
>NW_017729027.1:23951553-23964148 GCF_001723915.1 Gavialis gangeticus | reverse complement strand
ACTTGCACTTGCCCCACACTCACTGATGGCACCACATTGGCCCCAGCCCCATCCCCACCCTCAGCCCCAGCCAACATTTATAGTTTCCTGGCAGGGAACCTCTCACTGCTGCTGCATCCTCCTGTGTACTGCTTAGCTCTCCTAACCTCCAGTGGCATCTCCTCCTTCCATTGCTGCAACACTCCAAGCAGCAGGTAGCACAGGAAAGTGGCAGTGGCCATGTAGTTGCATGCCAGGCACTATATGCCCAGCCAGGCAAGAGGGGGAAGCTGCAGCTAGGTAGCTCTTTCCTCAGCTCAGGCCAGGGCCAGGGCGGTGCCTTTGGCAGGCACGAGGCATGTGTGGGTGGAAGCATGGTGCAGGCTTCCCCAGGTGGGAGCTGATGGGCTTGGCCCCATGCAGAGCATTGCAGGGACAGATGCAGGCCAGATGTGGGGGGAAGGTGCGGACCACACCTGAACCTACAGTGCACTGCCTTGGCAAACTGTGCTACCTCCTAATAATGTCAAAGGTTGGTCCCAAGTTCTTGTTGTAGGCTTCACTGGGGCATAGATCAGTGTATATACTGCTAAAAGGCTTTGCTAAAGATTTGGCCAGACTAGGTTTAACCAGCAAACCTGACTATGTATAAACTCCTCACATAAACAAAACTTGGCATGTAGGATGTGCATTCCCACTAAGGGATGGGATGGGGAAATGGTGGTAACAGTTTTAGGATACTCTCATACCAGTATGATAAGCCTGGACCACCCAGGTCAGAATGTGAAACAAGCCCCTGGAACAAGACAGTTTGAGTTATTCAGGGTACAGAAGGAATGCAATATGTAATTTGTTTTGATCATTGTAGGAGAGATGGGAATCAGGGGGACTTTGCAGTGGCCTGGGAGAGCCTGTATGGTACTTTGCCAACTACCTTGTCATAGGTACAAATGCCTTAACTCCTGGTCTGTTGTACTCATTCGGCCAAAACTCATTAGGGCTATGCTTGTAGAAAATAAACCTGGCTGAATCTTTGCCACTGAACTGAGCCTGTGGTCATTCTTTAAGACAAAATTGGTGTTGGAATCTCCTGGATGTGGCTTGTTGACACAGTAGTTCCTGAAATTTCAACACTGACAACACAACAACAACACCCATCGAGAACAACAGCAATGATGCTGATAACACCTGATGACACTTGTGACCCCAACCACTTGTTTGATAAATGGCAAACTGCCCTCTCATAGGGCCACAGCCTGAGAATTTCAACCTAGAGAATCCCCTCCTCCCTTCCCTTATAATTCCCCTGGAGTTGAATGAATTATGTACATGCTGGGTAATGGAGAACGGCAGTCCATATGAGTTTAAAAAAGAGAGTGGGGAAACTTAGACAGGAATTCAAAAAGTTATAACAGAAGTAGCAGCACTGAAAAATAGTAAAAGTAAAAAATGTAGGATGCTGCAGGAAATGGAGATGGCTCTTGGATGGTTAAGGCAGCATTCTACAAAGTTAACAGAGCAGGTAAGAGAAAAAAGGAAAGGAGTTACTAAAAACAAAACAGATAGTGAAGCACTGGAAGTCTCAAGCCCTGCTGGATGGGCATCAAGCTGTGCAGACACATGATAAGTTACAATTGTAGGAACATAACAAAAAGTTAGAAACAGCAGTTGAAAACATGAAACAAGCTAAGCCACCCCTCAATGTAAATCTTAAAAGACAACAAAATGCTTCAGACAGTAATGTAGCACTTGGAGTGTGGGTGCGTAAATGGAAAAAGGTAGCTCTTGAAAAGTAAAATAAAAGAATATGGGGATGATTGTGATAATTACTAGGACAGAGATAAATGGGATGACCCAGATCAAGCACCACCCAATGACTCATAGACAGTAGCCACCACACCAGAGCCATCACCATTTGAAAGTCAGGCTTCAAGAAATTCTATTCTGAAGCCTAGAGCAAATCCATAAAAGCAGGAAAGATAAAAGCATTGGAAAAGTTTAAAAAAACCCCACTATGAGTCTGTCCCTTTTCAGAAGTAAAATGGATCACCTAGCTTTAAAGAGCTCATACCTGGAATAAATAAGGAAGGTCCCCAGCTAACAGAAAGATTGCAGTGAATGCCAGGAACTTCCCAAGGTTCACCCCCATTAAATGATGTTATCTAAAAGAGGGGGCATAACACAAAAAAGACAGGACAAGCCAACTTGCACCAAGATTTTATGCATTAAAAAATAATAAGATACCTGCTTTAGCAAGTGCCATAGGGTCCCCATCATCAGAAAATTTCAATGAATTTCTCACATGGATAAACAAATGTTTTCAACTACTGCAAGCAGTGGGTACATTATAGGAAGAGTCTCTTTTTTTTTGTACAGGTTCCCTTAATGGTCACACAGTAGGAATTAATTACAGTGGACAGGTCCACATGAGACACTACTTCACAATCATTACTGTGAATTTATTTGGTACTTGTATTAGCAAATACTAAATAAATGCACAGTAACCATAGTTACTGCTCAGTAGAATTGGCAAACATCTTTTAGGTGATGCTATTGCACAGTAGCCTAATAATACTGCAGTAATATATTAGCACTGTCCATGCTGTGAGGCACTACTGCACAGTATTTTTCAGCTACTGCACAGTCACCATCTTGTGTAGACATACCCAGTGTTTCTCAAATGATTAAAAGCTTAGCCCAAACACATTTCAAGCTGCCCACAGATCTAGCTATCCTGCAAGCATTTATGAGAGAGAAACCAGACACACCTGGTGGAGAAAGTGAAAACTTTTTATGAAATAAGTTAAAGAAATTGATCAGGAAACACTGAAAGTAATTGTGTTACAAGCAAAACCTCCTGGTGTGTCATAGTGGATTAATGTTTTGTGTGAGGATGGAGGGAAAAAATTACCAATGAGTGAATGGCCAAAGGGGATGATCTAGTCAGTGAACTAAGAATCAAAGCTGGGTGATAGTGACCATGAGCTGACCACCTTTGCTATCCATCGCAAAGCTGGCAAGTCAGTCAGCAATTCAGAAGTCCTCAACTTTAGGAAAGCTGACTTTGATAAGCTCAGGAGACTTGTTGTCGAGGACCTAAGGGACCACGACTCAGCAGGAAGAGGAGTCCAAGAGGACTGGTTGCTCCTCAAGGGACTGATCCTGACAGCACAAGGGATCTCCAACCCATCTCAGAGGAAGGGTAGCAAAAGGGCACAGGAACCCCCTTGACTCAGCAGGGAACTCGAGGACCTTCTACTGTAGTAAAATGCATAAAGGAATCTTTCATTTCCGTAACTGACCTCATATAACAACAAATCCAGGACATAAACAACATACAAGTAAAGACACCTTGGTAGGCTATCCCAGGAGATATACCTTACATGCAATAGTCCAAACACTGTGGTACTAATGATAACACAAAGAGTAACCTAGATCCATAGATTCATGGATGCTAGGGTCGGAAGGGACCTCAACAGATCATCAAGTCCGATCATCTGCCTGCGCAGGAAAGACTGCTGGGGTCAGATGACCCCAGCCAGATGCCTATCCAGCCTTCTGTTAAAGACCCCCAAGGTAGGGAAGAGCACCTCTTCACTTGGAAGCGCATTCCAAATTCTAGCCACCCTTACTGTGAAGAAGTTTTTCCTGATATCTAGCCTAAATCTGCTCTCTGTCAGTTTGTGATCATTGTTCCTTGTTACCCGAAGAGGCACCCTGACAACACCTGTATTCTGGAACTTGGTGAATAACAGTTCCCTATTAATTTTATCCATACCTTTCATGATTTTATAGACCCTTCATCCTCCTCCTTTCCAAACTGAAGTGTTGTAGTCTTTTTGGTCCCTCCTGGTACAGCACAACCATCATAACCCTTCATAACCATCATAATCTTTGTTGCCCTTCACTGTACCTTTTCCAATTCTTATCCTGTAAAAAAATGTAATGTATTTTTAATATGTGAAGAACAAAGTTACATGCTATATTCAGGGTGAGGGTGCACTATGAATTTATATGGTGGCATAAAATTTTTTTCCATTTCTTTTTTCAATTTCTTTCTTAATCATTCCCAGTTATATTGGCTTTTTTGGTCACCACTGAGCATTGAGCCGATATGTTTAGAGAACTATCTACACTGTTCTGTGAAATCTTTCTACAACTCTTTACCATTATGTCGGGATTTTGCTACCTAGAATAATTTAGTATAGTCATATTTGAATATTCAATTATGTCCAGCACAAACTACTTTGAACCTGGATTAATAAAGAAAAATGAGGGAATACCCTGTTTATGAAATGAATATCTAACTATATTACTAATACAGGTACCAATTTTCAAATTTTCAGATTCTTTCTGATAGGGATTTCCCTGGTCAAATTAATTTTTTATGCCATATTTTGATAAATCTATCAATATATTCACCCCAGCCAAATGCTAAACAGCTAAATTCCCTGAAGTTTTTAATTTGAATATAATTTTCTGGCAATCCCTGTCGTTGAACTTCAGTTGTGATTAAAAATCTCTTGCCTGATGGCTGCAAGCCAGATCAACAAGACTCTTTTTTGCTCTTCAATGTCTTTAAAGAGCTGCCCTTCAACTTTTTATTAGATGATTTAACTATCAATACATGTTGTGAGCATTGGTGGTGTTGGAGTGAAAAGCCTGGATGTAAAATCTTTGAAGAAAGTACAGAAGACCCTGAGAAGAGGGGAAGGGTGCCGTTTTTAAAAATTATTTTCTGCTAGCTGGCCACAGCTTTTACAGGAACTCCTGGGAAATACAGAACAGCTTGCCAGGATCACTGGCATTTTTTTTCCTGTACCCAAAGGATCTGAAGAGTTTAAAATGTCTAAAAAGCAAAAGAACTATCCTAGCACCCTGTTCTTTCTAGTACTATTTGTTTCTCTAGTTTTTAAAAGAGATTATTTCTTCATTACTATTAATAAGTGTTAATAATAAGTGTTAATAGTGTTGCACTGTGGCATCCTTGAGGATAGTACTGTGCTGTACACATTACCAGAGAGAGACAGTTCTCATTCTGGAGGATTTTTAATCAGAGGGTTTGAATAAAGATACAACACATACACAGTGAAACTGTTGATGAATGGTAGAGCTTTGTTGTTTACACATTTTGCTGTTTATTTCCTGTTCTTAATTGTAATAGAAGTCACATGCCATGAATGAGTCTAAGAAAGAAGAAAGAAGAAGGGACTATCTGGAAAGGAAAGACCTCGAATTATAGGCTGGGTCCTTGTTACTGATGAGGCAGAAATTTGCCTCCCTCTCCTCCCCTCACTGTCCTTTAGACAATTTTTCCAATTACTATAATAATGGCTTACCTTCAAAAGGAGCATGGGAGAGAAGCCAAGGAGATGACTGATCTGCGGTGTGGCGGCTTGAGTGGTTTGCTAGAAAATCTGAGACCCTGGTTTATACCTACTCTGAGTTAAAGGAGCCTAGAAGCCCGATTCTCTGAACCTATCCACTTGGTTATTGTGGAGAGGGGGAGACATAGGTCTTCCTATTTTTTTTTTTCAGTGAGCATGCCCAGTCTGTATGCATACATAATTGTTTACCATATATCCAGGAATAGAATTTCTCTGGGCACATAAATGGCACATAAAAAAATTGTATATATGACCAAATGTGGACACTTAAGACCAGAAAGGGAACAGACTGCCACTAAATCTAGAACCATTCACTAGCTACAAAAGTAACTTTGCTCTGGATCCTCAGCAAAACTACAAATGGGGAGGAACAGTATAAAAAACCTTGGTCATGCCCTATTCATTTATTCTTTCAGCATCCACTCTCTGCCACTGTGTGACACAAGATAGTGGACAAGATAGACCTAGGGTGTTACCCAGTAAATGGTAGCTTTTATGTTCTTATGAGTTTGAGGAGCAACTAAACATCAGTATGATGTTACAATTATTAATATATCCACATATGTGGTAGAAAAAAATGGGGTCTGTAGTGTATTGAACAGTCCTGAGAAGTTGCTAGGTTGTGAAACTAAACGTTTCTACCCTTTGATATCTTTATAATAAGCTTAAATTGCTTTCAAGCTTATAATCCCTTTTACTAAGACTATGATGGTAGAGGACTCAACAACCCAGGAGGTCCCTTCTAGTTCTATGATCTTATACAGATCACATTCCAGCAGCCTGGTGATCAGGACACTCTCCTGAGAAGTGAGAGATGATGATTTAATCACAGGACTGGAGACACATAAAACCCAGGACTTCCACTTTCTGGGGCAGTGTTCCAGTCATTAGGAAATTCTTTAGGAGGTGGATAACACCAGCCATGTCACTTAAAGTATCCCTGGCTGCTGTGTTTTGGGTAGAACTCACTGTTGGCAGGATGATATGCCTGTTCAGAAATCTCCTATGAACTTGGACTCCTTAGGGGATTTAGACAGAAAAAGCCTAGAAGATCCTGAATAAACTCTGGCATGATGTAGACAGCAAGGCATTTAGCCAGGCCAAAAAGATGGCAGAACTGGGCAAGCACAGAAGCAGAACTTTAGACATCAAGGGACCTTTATAAGTAAGAACTATTATAAGTAGTCAATCTTTGGCCTGTGGGCCAAATGCAGACTGCAGAGCCTTGGAATCTGCCCTCTGGCAATGCCCACCAGTTGGCAAAATTGGCAGGGGAAGAGCAGTGGCTGTACTGCCATCCCTCCATGCTGCTAAAATCCCAAACCCCACAGGGCAGGTCTGAGCTGGGCCACAACCCACCAACACTCCCAGATCAGATCCAGGCCACACCCCCTTCCTTCCAGGCTACTGAGTTGGGACTAGGCTATGCCCCCCTTCCCCCTGCAGGGCCAGACCATGCATCCTTCTCTTCACCCAGTCAGGTTGAGACTGTCCCACACCTCCTTCCTCCTACAGAGCCTTCCCCTTGTGTACCTGGTTTGTGGCTGGGCCAAGCTCCCTCCTCTTGCCCACAGGGTCAAGCCATGCCCTCTTCCCTCCTCCCAACCAGCTTGGGCCATGCCAGGACCCCTTCCTCCCATGGGCAGGGCCATGTCCCCTCTTCCCCATGGGGCTGAGTAGGAGCCAGGCTACACTTCCTCAACCCTACAGGGCCAGCCTGGAGCTGGCCCAACCCCTCTTCCACTACATGGCTGGACTGGGGCCAGGATGCCCCCCTCCCCTCTGTCTGGCCAGTTGGGGCCTATCAGATCTGGCCCATGGAGAGATTGGGCACTGTCCATGTGGCCCACTAGCCAAAAAGGATTAGAAGCTTGGACACCTAATTGTCAGCTCACTTAAGGTGCATATTACGTTTTATTGATTTGATCATTATTGGTAGACCAATAGCTTAATTAATTCTTCAACCTTTGTTTTACTGAACATTCATTCACTTTTTTAATCTGACTTTTCTGTCCTGCATCTGATACAGGACAATAGGATATCAGTAAAATTCAGCAACAGAAAAAGTACATTAAACTATTGCTGGGCAAATAATGGATTTTTAGTTAAGTAGCTGAACAGAAATCTCATAAAGTATAATTAGCTTAGACTCGTATCACAAGGTGCATTTCTTTACAGTTTAATGGTGAGAAAGAAATAATTTTGTGTTGATGTAAAACTGTTTGACCCAAAATAGTTTGAACCAAGCCAGATGAAATAAAACATTTCAAGCTAGGTCTAAAATCTATTACATTTTTAGTTCTGTAAACCATTTAAAAAAATTTTAAAGGTTACTTTCAAAACCATATTGATATTAAAAAATCAAACTTTATTTTGATAACATCAAAACAAGCTTTACTTGTGAAAGTGAGCTTCTGCTGGGTTTTTTTTCCTATTTGCCCTTTTAACCAAAAACTATTCACTAAATTCAATCAAATTTATTAGTAGCAAATATTTTTGGCCTCCTGTTTTTTAACAAATACACTCTTTGCTAAAAAAATTCTCAGATCTGCACTAACCCTCAAATTACAATCCTCTCCTAATCACTGTAGGAAAAGGAAGAGCAATCATACAACTGCCCTTCCCCCCCCGTGAATAGAGCTGATTGAGAACAATTGTACCATAAGTAACTAAGTGGAATTCATTGCAGGATTTTGTACTTAGAAAATTAGTTAATGAGATGGATTAGTTAAAGAAAGAAAAAGGAATCACAAGTCTCACAATAAGTCTGTACCAAGGGAAAAGCCTAGCATAGGAAAAACAGTGGCAGTAATTGGCCTTGAGTAATTGCTAAAGGGGAAAGATAAAAAAGTGAGTCTTTGGACCAGAGGGAGCAAAAGCAAGCAAAAAACTGTCTCTATACCCTGTTGGTTCTTGTGCTCACCTGGGATGTGTGAACACCCTGTTCCCATTAATACTTTATTATTTATACAAAGTGGAACAACTTAAATGGACACTAACATCTAGCTTCAGCAAAAGACTCGCTGTATCATCTGATGTTTAGCAATTTGGCCCTACAGGACAATCAACATCCAGAATTAAGTGCTGCCTTTCCATTATAAGCTGTTCTGAGCCTTTTGGACAGGGCAGGATATAAATAAGAAAAATAAATAAATAAAATAAATAATTTCTCTATCCAGTGTATGGCAGTGCACTTGTGGTGCCTGCCACTTTAAGGGCTGAGTCAGGAAGGCAGCAGGTGCTTGACTGTGGCAGCCATTTTAAGATACTGCCTGCCTATATAAACATAGAAGTTTGCTGCTGCCAGCCCAGGCAGAAACACTGCCCGGATGAGCTGCATGGAACATCTAGCACAGGGGTGGGCAAAATGCAGCCTGCAGGCTGGATGCAGCCCACCAGGCCATTCTATCTGGTTCACAGGTCCCTTAAAAATTTAGAAAATTAATATTTATCTGCCCTGGGCTGCCTGTCATGCGGCCCTCAATGGCTTGCCAAAACTCAGTAAGTGGCCCTTCACCCAAAATAATTACCTGGCCCTGATTTAGCAGGTAGGAGCTAGAGGCTCTTGGTCCTGCATATGACCTAAAACTGTACCCTGCCAGGGAAGGGTGGCCTGGTGGGGCTCCTGGTGGTGCAGGAGTCCCCAGGAAATGCCAGGCCAGTTACCTCCCCAGTGAAAGGTGAGGAGGGGTGCCTTAACACCAGTCCCCATCTTTGGGTGGGCTTTAGAGGCAGTAGTGGGGCCAGGCATGGCTGTGGCCACCTGAGCCCATTAGGAGGGTGTGAGTGTAGTGGGGCCAGGCATGGCAAATGGAGTGCCACCTGAGCCTATAAGGATGGTTGACCCCAAGAGAGGGCAGTGTAATAAGGCCCAAGGGAAGAGGGTGGAGTTTTGTGGCCACACACAGACGAGGGCTGAAGGGCTGTGCATGTGGAAGGCTGAGTACGGCTGAACACGAGTAGGCCTGAAGGGCAGTCCCAGAGGTGCCTTGAGTAGGGCCGAATTGGGATCAAGCTTGAAGAGCAGTGCAAGGGCCAGCCCCATGAGTAGCTGATTGGGAAGTCAATGAGCAGACCCCAGGATGGGGCGTGGTGCAGAGGCCCTAGGGAAGTCATGGTAGGAACCCCATGTGAAGGGAATAGGCCAAGGTATGTCTTCAGATGCCCAAAGTCATAGTTTGGGCCAGAGGCTGAGTAAGGGGGAGAGATAGGGGTGAGCCCTGAGCCCGGTAAGTCCTCCACTGCAAGGAAACTGAGTGTAGGTGGAAAGTAAGACCTGTAGTTGAGCACAATGTCCTGCTGCTCCAGGGGTGAGTGAGAGTCCCCGTGAGACCCTGGAATACCAGTTGTAGTGTGGGTTAAGGACATAATGTGGATGTGGTAGAGGGGAGGTCAGAGCCACAGATAGTGCCCCTTGGCATCGAGGTATGTAATGGGCAGTCTCCCGCATTTACCATCTATTTATGGGAACACCAAAGTCGCGGTAGGCGAGACAGGGTGGATAGCCCCATAGAGACAGGTGGGCAGGCCAGCATGGGACCCAGTCCCTAGCTTGCCCCTGTCATATAGTGTATCGGGAAAAGTAGACACCACAGAAGAGGAATCACAAAAGGCAGCACTATGAGCTGATCCAAATTTGTAGGACATTTTGATGAAAGAGAGCTGTGTCTGAAATCCTTCCTGTCTCCAGGACTCATACAGCCATCTGCAGTACTAAGTTGTGAATCCAATTCTTCTATGCAAGTGCTTAATTTATTCTTTTATATAGAGCTGCTGCAGAAGAAGGTGGTTCCTCAGAATGAGGGGGGAATTCAACCCACAGCTTCCACTTTCTAACTGAGTGCTAAAGGTCATTATAGAAAAAGTGGTTCCTCTTCCTTCTCCTTAAAACCTGTTTTAAAAGAAAATTATCATAAATTCATTTGTGAATGACCTGTGAATGTCATTGTGTATTATGTATGTTCTGAGAACACCTCCAAGAGATATGGGAACATAGACATCTAAGTTTCTAAATCCAGTTGAGCTGAAGATGAGCTAGATTCCTAGTTTCTCAGACTGGGGTAGTTCTGTGTATGCCCAGGAGCAAAAAGGTACCTAGAAAATGACAAAGTTGTTTAGGAAAGTATTAGTCAAATTAGGTGCCTCCAGAGCAGGGGGTTTTTTGTTTTTGTTTTTAATGCACAAGTTATATTTCTGGAACTAGCCCATGGTGCCTAACTACCGCTTAGAGAAAGGACTTTGTTTCTTTCCCTTCCTTCCCTGTCCCTAACCTTTTCCTTTGGCTCTTTCTAATGGATAGCTTAAGGCTTACATTATCTGCCCTGCTGGCTGATTTCTGCAAAGTGCACTCTTAGAAGCCCCTAATTCTTCCTGTGCATCCCAGGGCACCCAACTCAGGACTGAGGATTCGACTAGGTAAAGGGTATCCAAAGGTTAGATGTTCAATGCTGGGCACTGTAAAACTTAAGTCCCTTTGTATATTTATCACATATGTAGACCCTCATTCTCCAAGATGTCTCTTGAATCTTAAAGTAGTACTTCACAACTGTTAGGTACACATCCATGGGTAGATCCAGGATTGCAATGACTTGGGTGCAGCCACACCTCCATTGGCTGTGTGATGTATATGCAGGGATGACAGTTCACAGTGCATGTGCTACACAACTAAAGGGGTATGGATGCCAGTTAGTTCCGAGCTCACCAGCATGTCAGTAGGGAACAGCACTCACCCACTGGGATCTGGAGCTGCATGCAAACAGGGCCTCTGGGCAAACTTGGCATCACTTGGCCAATGAGCATCTCAGCAGGAGCTGCACTGACATGTCAGTGAGCACAACCAAAAAGGGGTACCACCACACTGCTGCACACTCTCCAAGGTTGTCCCTATCTATATCTCTTTTTCCAACCCTTTTCCTACTTTGTCTTCACAGTAATAGGGCTCTTTATAATACTGCTATCTTTCTAGAGGCATACATAAGCAAATGAGGTGGATAACAGACATGCAGCTTCTTTGCCTAGATGCATCGATATCCAACTTCTACACAGAACAAGAAGGGGGCAGAAGAAAGTTTCTTGCACTCTTTCCTATCACTTATCTGTGCAGAATAGAGCACAAACTTTGTGAGTCTAAAATGGGGTTTCTAACAGTTTAGTAATACTGTTCTACTACCCTTCTCAATTTATCTACTTGCTTTTTGTTCCTCCTTTAAAAATAAATTGGAAATAAAAAAAACCTAGTGTCATGTATTACTTTATCTACAGAAGCACATTTCCTCCTGCTGTGGTTAAAGTCCACCTCCCAGAGAGAGAATGGTACAGCTGACTCCAAAATACAGCACAAAAATCAATTTTTATGGACACAGTTAGTATTTATTTAGTAAAATATGCTATAGAAACAGGGCAGAAATAAGGGCAGAGGTGGGTAAAAGGACTAGACTTTTAGATAAGGGGCCTGATTTTGTACCCATTTAGATAAATGAAAGATTCATAACTTCAGTGGGTGAAGGATCAGGCACAAGATGCTTGTCTGAAATTAATGATTTTATGATCCTTCCATAAGTAGAAGTCTCTGACAATGCTAATAACTATATATTTTGTAAAAATAGAGAAAAAGTATTACCAGGATCTAGAATTTAGTTGTTTTTGTTTGGTTGGGTTTGGGGTTAAGATTTTATTTTTTTTCTGACAACAAACTTATTTTGATCAGATGTATCTCTTCTTTTGCAACTGTAGCCAAATTAGTTGCATTGCCTGGTGGGCAGAGGGATTATGACATCCATTTATAATCACAGAATAATATAAAACTAGGGTTGGAATGGACCTCAGGGAGTCATCTAGTCCAACTGATCTAAGAACTGACTGGTTTAGGGACTGGTTTAACTCAGCCATCTCACTGTACCATCCCAGACTAGGCTTTGTTTAGCCCGGTCTTAAACATCTAAGGATGAGGTTTCCACAACTTCTCTGAGTAACCTCTTCCAGTGTTTTACTACCCCCCTGGTGAAAGAGTTTTTCCTAATATCTAACCTAAACTTGAGACTATTGCTCCATATTCTTTCAGTTGCCACCACAGAGAACAGTTTAGCTCCATCCTCTTTGGAACCACACTTCAGTTGTTGAAGGCTGTTATCCAATCCCTCCACCCCCTCAGTCTGCTCTTGTCCTGACTTATGCCTCCTCTACTCCCCAACTTACAGCAGGGGTTTGGTCTACATCCTCCAATGAACCTA
>NW_017729027.1:23943301-23946553 GCF_001723915.1 Gavialis gangeticus | reverse complement strand
ATCCAATCCCTCCACCCCCTCAGTCTGCTCTTGTCCTGACTTACGCCTCCTCTACTCCCCAACTTACAGCAGGGGTTTGGTCTACATCCTCCAGTGAACCTACTTTAAAGCTCTTCTCACTAGGTAAGCAAGCCTGTCTGTAAAGGTATTCTTTCCTCTCTTCATTGGGTGGATCCCATCTCTTTCTAGCAATCCTTCTTGGGATAATATCCCATGGTCAAAGAATCCAAACCCCAATGGTGACACCATCTGCACACCATGAATTGATCTGTAATATGTGTTTGCTCCTGCTTAGGCCCTTCCCTTTTACTGGAAGGATCAAGAACACCACATAAGCCCCTATTCCCTTGACTTCTGCTCCCAGAGATGTGTAGTCACTTTTTATCTGCTCAGGGTCGCTCCTGGCAGTATCATTAGTGCCCAAATGCATGAGCAGCATGGAGTAGTAGTCAGAGGGCCAGATAAATCCCAGTAATCCTTCTGTGACATTTCAGATCTGGTCTCTGGGCAAGCAGCAGACCTCCTGACAAGAGGTCAGGCTGGCAGATGTGGATAGGTGCTTCTGCCCCCAAGAGAACAGTCTCCAACCACAACCACCTGTCACTTGTTCCTGGTGGCAGTGGTCTCAAACCTCCCAACTGGCCTTTTCCACTGATGGGACACACTCCTCTTCCTTTTTTTGCTAAGGCTCCATATCTGCTCTCCAGGCAAACTGCTGCAGGTGGAGATGAAGATGTCTGCTTGCTGCCAGAAGTTACAAGCTTCCAGCTTCTACCTTTCTGGGAGTCTATATTCTCTCTTCCTTCTCTCGTGCTGCCTCTGATAGTCCTTCTTTCACAGTCCTGGTTTCCTTCAGAATCAAACTGATGAAGTCCTCATGGTAAAGGATGCTTTGGAGCCTCACCACCTCCTCCTGTAGCTCTCTTGCCTGCTGCCTGAGGGATACCACCAGGAGGCACCACTCACATTGCAGGGACTCCCCCACCTGGCTGTCACTTGAAGGAACCTGCAAACTACACTTTCCACAGCAGCAAACCAGAACCTTGGTGGAAGCCTTGACCAAGTCAAGGCTTCCACCAGCCTGACCAAGTCAAGGCTTTGGTGGTCCTGCATGGACAGACACTTCACAGGTGCAAGAAGAGGAAGAGATATCAGTGGCAGTGGCTGTGGCATTGCAACACCTTCCAGCCATCCCTCTGGGTCTCTTAATCTCCTTCCTCTCTCTTCCTGCCCCTCTCTCCAAGCAGACCTTCCCTAGAAACTCTCCTGTAAGCTGGCCTGTTTGCTGCTGCTTGCTCTTGAAAGGTTAGCTTTTTCCTGCTAATCTGCTTCCTCTCACCAAGCTCACAGTGAAGGAAGAGGAGAGTTTCCAAGCAGACTTCCTCAAGAACTCCCCATTCGCTCTGGACTCTAGTTAAACAAAGGGTTTAAGTATTGGTCTAACAGCTAAGTTTTAGCTGCTTGTGCTATATATAGTAGGTTACTTACTCTTATTTAAGGAGAAAGCTTACCTTAAAAGCTCCCCTTTGAAGAGCGGGGCAGCAAACTGACCTGTTTGCTGCCTTTATTCACTCACTCCCTGGTCACTCAGGGAGTCTCCTTTTATACTCTCCAAGGCCTGAACTGGCTCCACCCCTTTACTAGCACTTTTGTCAGACACAGGCAGCAATCACCCAGTTATTACTCAGCAGCACTCCCAACTGCTCAGAGCAGTTTCCCAAATACACAGCCCACCAAAAAAACACTCAACAAGCCAAACACACAGATGGCCCTGGCTCACTTACCTTTTTGTTTAACGCATGTCACATTTTAGTTGGCAAATTATCCCAGAAATGATTTACTTCTGGACAAGGTCAAAACATAGGAATAGATGTTCTGGGGTTTTAGGACCAATGTCAGCACAAATTAATCATTCTAAACTCCATTTTTTTCATTCTCTCATGAGTCCAATGTAGTATAATCAACTCATGCTTAAAATATGTCAGTTTCCCACTTGCAACACTAGCATCTTTGTAGTTTGAGTGTAATAGGTTGCTCTGTCCACCTTCTGAAAAGGTTGAATTTAAATCAGCATTAAAAGACCGTCTTCTGCTATGTGATATCTTTGTGTTTAGATCTAATAACCTGTTTCACAAAAATGATGCTTTATGTGATTTTCCTCAAAACATTGTTGCTTCTGGCCAGGCTCCTTTGGGTGAGGAATACAATAATTTTAAAAGGTCTTTGTAAATATTTTCAAATACTTTTGTAGACTGACATCTTTGAGGTTCTACATCAAATTCTGATTCTTTTAAGTCTATGAAGGTCATGAATATGGCACCTTTTCAGGTAGCATATATAGTTAATAGACTTTTACTATGCACTGCTGGAAATAATTTCCTTTCTAGAAATTTTCATATGTAAACTAATCTATGTGAAGTGGTACAAATTAATTTCAATTTTTTTTATATAATTTTTTCAATTTATTCCAGTATTTCTAGATTTAATAATAGCCCAAAGGGGAAAAAAAAACACAACTTCTTCAGTTTAATTAAATATTTTTGCTTGTTTGTTGTTTTCATACAAGGTATAGACATTTTGCAATGGACTGAAACCAAATTGACCCAGGAGAATTAAGAGTTTTTATAAAATAAGCAGATTTGACATTGGCATTGTAATTATTCATAATTTTACAATTCTAGAGTATTCTTTCTAGCATTTAAAATATGTTGACAAAATGCGGTTCAGCATTTGGAATGGGACAGATATTTTCAAGTGGAGGTTCTTGGGGACTTCAGTACTTCAGTGAGCTCTTTCTTAATGGTCACAAGATGAAGTACTTTGGGAATTAACCACTGTAGTATCAGAAGGGTGGTGATCCATAAAAACATCTTTTTAATAAAATAGTCTACAAAATAGGAATCAGTGGAGAAGTGTGTTTTAGATATGACCATCTTAAGTGCACTAAATTCATCTATGAAGATTAAGATTCAATAAATTCCATGCCCTAAGAACCTCTTTTCATTAGGATAATTAGGCGCACACTGCTCTTAATTATGTTCTTTATGCAGTGCTCACTTTAATTCTTAAGTAAACCATAATTATATTTTCTAACTAATTTTATAGTTCACAAAGTTTTCATAATTTGAAACTTTTCCAAGATCTGTTATATGGGACGGGTGTTTGTAAAATATTATTTATTTTTCTTTGCAAATTCATACATAGTTAGGTATACGTGTGTATGCATGCATGTGTATGTGATGTATATGTAGG
>NW_017729027.1:23919747-23938301 GCF_001723915.1 Gavialis gangeticus | reverse complement strand
TATTTTCTAACTAATTTTATAGTTCACAAAGTTTTCATAATTTGAAACTTTTCCAAGATCTGTTATATGGGACGGGTGTTTGTAAAATATTATTTATTTTTCTTTGCAAATTCATACATAGTTAGGTATACGTGTGTATGCATGCATGTGTATGTGAAGTATATGTAGGCTTAATGTTTTTAAACTCTATTCTCAATTCTTCATTACATAGGCTGAAGAAAGTAAGGGTCATTGCAAAGGTCCAAATTTTTTCTTGAGCCAAAAAATTCTTTAATATGTTTAAACCAGGACCAAGTGACACAGTAAAAGTAACATCCACTGCGATTATAGCTAAAAATAAGTTGGAAATTAGGAATACCAAGAAAAATTTGAAATACAAATACAAGATGACAGCCAGTCAACCAAGCAACCAGTAATGCCTGCCACAATATTCGCTAACTGTATCAGAAGTTACAGTTTGCAAAATGTATGTAAGTACCCCAAATGAAAAAATGAACCTGGGTGGATAAAGTGAAATAAGATCCAACCCTAAATGTCTTTCAAATCCACGTTATATTTTGGGCCAAATTCTTACTTTATTTGCATTTAAATCTCCTGTTATAAGAAGTTTGGGGTATTTGAGGAATTCATGACTTGGTCCCTTGTTGGCCTAATATTATTCTAATAGTTTATGAAGTTTTAAAATGCCTTACTAAGAATTTTCTAATCAACATTTATCAAAGAAAACAGTATGTATTCATGCATTCCTAAGAGTGAGGCCTAGAGCCACAAAGGTCCATAGATGCTACAAGTTTCAACAGCCTTGTCAGGACAGATTCAGTTGCATGTATTACATGAAAAAGGTAGGTGGTTTCACCTCCTCCCCACTGCTTCTATTGTGATTCATTCCTCATGGTAAAATGATGATCTGTTAACAAAGTAGATGCCATTAATAGATTTTCAAGACCTTGAACAGAGGAGAATAGAATTACTCTTAGGCCTTTAAGTCCACTTATGGATCTGGTAGGCAGAACAGAATCTGGCTATTGGTTCCCTATATAATCCATAGAGAAAAATAGCTTCCCCAAAATGTGGTTCAGAAAGGCGACATAATTGAGTAGTAAAAATAAGTCTCAGAAACAGCGACATGCTTTAAATCCCTCCCTTCTTGAAACATAGGTTCTTACTTCCCCAAGATCTTCTCTTTTCTTCAAACTAGGCACCTTCCAGAAACATAGCAAAGGCCCTCCTTCCTTCTAAAACATTATGGCACAAGGTGATCTCCTTCCATATGTCCCCACCACGTTATAAAATTTTAGTGGTTAGAACATTCACCCCTGATATTCAAATTCACAGCTCTCTCTTCCAAACAGAAGAGCTTAACCATCCAGCTATGGACTATTTTGACTGTTCTCAAGATCTGTTAAGGGTTTTCATTATAATTTTTTGTTCATGAAACACTGAAAGAGTTACTGTACTAGAGATCAAGAATAAGAATAAGCTAGTGAACTAATGGTTAACATTCTCAAATGGAAGTGTAGAGACTCCATCCCTCTTTTGAGGGTTTCTTACATATGTTAATATAATATTTTTAATTACTTTTATTTGATACCACACTGAAATTGTTCCATACTTAAGTGTAATCCCATGTGAATATGCCCTTTGAACTGTGCAGTCAGGACTTCCCTGGTATTGGGGAGTCACCCATCGTGAAAGTACCTGCTTATTTGGGAATAAGTTTAGTCACACACACCTCCCCAGAATGTGCCCCCTCCCCCTCCCACCCCATCCCCAGGTGACATGCCTTTGATTGCCATTGCCTCTGAGGAGCACTGCTGGGAATGGGAACAGCAGTGGGAGACTCCTCTATATGACCCCAGGGACAGCTTCTCCCACCACCCCACCACACCACTGCTGTTGCCCCCTGTATCCTGGCTATCCTGTGCTGCTTGGCAGTGATGGCAGCCAAAGGCAAACCTGGAGATGGGATTTATGTACATGTGCTGGAAGGGTGTGTGCATGTGTGTGTCCTGCTGGGCCCACTTCAGCCCAGGATCTCCCCTCCCCACTCCCCCTGCTCCCAACCTTTCCTCACTCACCAGCCACTGCTCTGCTGTCCATCCTATCATTATGGAAGCATCAGAGTCCAAGAAGATAGCTAATCCACCTGGGAGTGGTGCCTTCTGGGACAATAGAGGACTACCTATTGGTTGTTTTGATCTCCATGGAACATTTAGAAGTTAAACTAAATTGAGTTGCTTGGCACAGCTTGAAGAAAATCCTCACCTCAAATGGCATAACTTTAAGATGTCTAAAGGACACTTAGCACTAGTTAATGATCTTGAAGTCCTGGGTTCCAATCCATGTTCCCAGAGAATTTTATCCATTGTACAATAAATATTAAACAGAGATTATTTTTTTAAAAAAGGTTAGCAGAAGAATGGCTTTATTTAAACCATTTTTTTTTAATATGGGAGAGAATCCAAACTAATCAGCCATGCCAAGATCAAGTTGTTTCTGGGTCTGTACAAAGGCAGGGCCTTAGGTGCCCAAGAAACTTTACTGACAGAAACCTAACTACCATTAGACTTCAATACCCCAGGGTTAGGCAAACACTGAACAGAAGTTTTGAGGAATTTATCTTAAATTTGTGCTAAATTGAGATTAGGTTCAATTTAAGAACCTCTTGTGGATCTGGGATTAATTTTTAGAATGGGTGACACTAAATCTTACTTCTTTCATGGGGGGATATTAGGCAAATGAGAGTATGATAAGAAACTGCTCCAAAGCCTGTTGCCATTAGTGGAATGATTTTCACCAACTGTAATGAACTTTGGATGAGGACCTAAATAGTTATTTCTTTAAAAGAGTAAAATTCTCTTAGAAAATCACCCTTCTTAATTTTTATTCCACCAAGCTATGCCATTAATTATGATTGAGAAATTAGTACAACAGCCTCAGAACAATTAACTAACAAATAAAATAATTAGTCTTTTTGGCATAGAATATGTTGCCTTATTCTTCATCTTTTCATGCTATTTTTTTTAATCCTAGTCTGACAGAGGCATGTTCCTGTATCTTAGAATTAGGTCCAATTCCACAGGTTTTAAGCACAATACTGCTATCAGTGGGTGTGTCTACAGGTACAAATGCTCATGGATGGGTTTATTCCAGAGTAATTGATTCTGGAGTAAACCCACCCTGGGCAGGTATCTACATGTGTTGGTGTGGGGATTTAGTAGCAGATTTTCTGCTCTTAGCAGCAGTCTTCTCCAGCCCTCTCCGGCCCTGCAGCAGTCCCTGCAGCAGCCAAAGGGAGCTAGAGGGTCTGGCTGCAGCTGTCTTTGGCTGGCAGTCATCTTTAAAAGGCAGCCCCACATGCTGCTCCCTGGCCACCTGCCTTCCTAGCCAGGAGCAACCTGCAAAGCATGGAGCCAGCACACTGCAGCTCTGTAACCGGAGCCACCACACAATGACTGTTCTACTCACAGGCCCCGGGAGTGCCGTCCACTGCCCCAGACTCCTGCTCACCAGCCTGCTCTCTGTGCTGCTAATCTGCAGTGACCACTGTTTGGCCCAGGTCAGTCTTGGCCCTGGTGGCCCTCCTGCATGGCACAGCCTCCTGGCTAGGCTCATCGTACCATCATAGATCCCCTCCTGCTGTGCTGCTACTGCCCAGACCCAGTGCTGCTGCCCAGATCCAAGCAGGGATGCTGACAGTGGGCACCTGGATACCACTACTGGTGCTGTCCACAAACTCCTGGGCCTCCGGCCCCACCACCTGTGGGCCTCCCCAGCCAGCCAGGACTGTTGGCTGTATATCATCCAAACCACCAGGGATGATGAGCAGGGACTGTAGTCATTCTAGATGACCTACTGCCATGGCTCAAGAACCATTCCCCGACCCTTCTTCTCCTGCAGACCAGCCTGTTTACTGTGCTGCCACCAAGTCCATGGCGCCTGGGCATGCAGGACAAGGCCAGCCAACAGAGCTGTGGAGCTGGTGGCACCCCCACCTTCTTCCCATGGGAACCCTCCAGAGAGGTGCCCTGGGGCGAGCCCCACCCTGCACTGGCTGTGCCCTAAGCATACCCCTGTTGAGAGTTTCCTGGGGGTACCACAAGGAACTGTTTGCATGAATTGAGGGGTGCCCAACCCACTGTGCCCTGATTTTTCTGATCACCATGGTGCACCTGTGAACCTGGCATGGGAGCTTGGGTTTTGATAGTGTGGAGGGCAGGCCTGTGCTGCCCCACAACCTCCTCCAATACCACCTGGAGGGCTACCTGTGCCTGTGATACACATCTCTACCCCCACAGCTGAGGACAATATTGCTTCCAGAATTAATGAAACCCTCTGTGTATGAGAGGCTCATTCCTGCCTAGCTGCAGGGGCACAGGCTGCTCAATAAAGTTTTCCACTCCCTCCTGCCTCCCTGTGTGCTGTTACAGAGAAACCCAGGGCAAGGGAGCACAGCTGGGACAGGCAGGAAGCAGGGGCAATGCCAGGGGCAAGGGCAGGGAAGAGGCCTTCCCCATAGTGCAGGGCTTACCAGATGGGCAAGGACGGTGTTCCCAGCAGCCCAAGTCGGTTCCCATAGCCAAAAGGATGTGTGATTCTTGGCAGTGTCCTGGGGTGCAGAGGAATGGTGTCCAGCTATCTGGACAGAAGCCCCCCCTGGGGAGGAGCTGGAACTGCCAAGAGACAGTGGTACCATGGCCCACCTGACCTCCTGGGCAGGGCTGTATCCCCAGAGCTGGTGGTGCAAGCACTGGCCCATACTCCCAGTTCTGCTTGACAAGGCCAGAGGTGGGGAGCATGGTGGGATGAACTCCTGGTGGTCTGAGAGGCTCCCCCCAGTGACGCATCACCATAGGTGCCAGGCCACAATGGAGGCTTGGGCAAGCTGTCAGTGTTCAAGTGCACAGCATGACTCTGGCTGGGTCCTGGAGTGCAAGGATGTCACACAGATGCTGGATAAAGGGCATGGACTTGCACACAGCTTCTGACCAGTGGTTATGCTTAGTAACAGTGACCCTCCATGCCCGCAAGGACTTGACCTTTATGCAGCATTGATGTGCCAGCAGGTCACGGCTGTACTCCTGCATGAGGCCTGATAGCTCCTCATAGATGTGTGCATTGGAGCATCTGTGCAAACTGGCTGAGGACCTCAGCCTTGCCCCATAGCACAACAAGGAGTGCGGTCTCCTCCTGGTACCAGTTGCAGCCCTAGGAGGTGGCATGTGGCTTTAGGGAGGATGCCAGCATGGCTCTCTCAATGGCTCATTGGGCCTTTGCACGACATTACAGGTGTTGGCAGGCCTGAGTAGGTTTGTGCAGTGGCAAGGGACAGGCAGGTGTGCATTAATGCTGTGCTGGGCACCAGCAGTCGGGTGCAGTCAGGCTGCTGAGGGTAGCCTGGGGCACCCAGCACAGCATGATGGTGTTGGCCTGGCAGGTATGTGGTGTCAGGAACTAGGGCTGGATTTGGGCAGGTTGCTGTCGCTGGCATGAGGCCTCTGCTGTGGGACACATAGTGGCCAGACACTGGCTGCAGGTGGCCCAGGACCCCAGCAGCTCCGCAGACATTTAAGGTCCTGGAGCTGGGGCAGGCAAAAGCTGCCTCAGCTGAGGAGTTGGAGAAGCTCCCAACCCCATTGCCTTTAAGGATGGGCTCAGGGTGGCCCCTTGTTGGTGGAGCTGATAAGAGAAAATTTGCTCTCAGTCAGGATCTACATGTGCATTACTGCACCGTAACTACTCAGGAGTTAATTCATTACTTGTATTTGCAGGTAGCCAAATAACTCTCGAGTAGAGCGATTTACTGAGCAGTAAGCATCTGCACATGGAGACAGTAACACTTACTATGCAGTGATTTGCTCTACTGTGCAGTAAAGCATCTTGTGTAGACTCACTATGTATTTCTTATTGGCTAGAGGAAGCTCCTAAATGTTCAATAGGCTATTTGTTGTGAATTCCATTCTGAGTTCTCAGATTCTAACCTTGTACTATAATAAGAACCTAAGTGCTTAGCTCAAGGCTCTGGATTACATTCCTGGAACCAGTTAAGCATCTGTAACACTCAGCATTCCAAGATTCATCTCTGGGTGGGTCTATATCCTAGCTTCTATAAGATCAAAATCCCAAAATGGCATTCCTGAGCCAATCAATTTGTTCTGGGATACTTAATTTTTCAGACCACCTTAATTTATGTATTGGTCTATTAACGTTTTTATTCACATTCACATTTTTATCAGTTACTTAGTTTCATTGTATTTTTATCCACAAGAGTATGTTGTGTAATAGGAAATAATAATTTCTGTTCCAGACTACCATACTAGCTGGAAGTAAACCACTCAGCATGCTTGAGTTTTTCATCTAAAAGTGTATTGATTTTAATGCTTGTTGAGATTTTTTTCACCAAATTAACCTTTTATTATATTTAGCTATACAAAAATAGTGCATGGGAAAAGGTAAACACTGCAAAGAAAGAAATGAAGAGAACTTATTTCTGCAGAACTTCTCCAAGACTGTTCAAGGATAAAAAGCAAAAAACACTTCCAGAGCTGTACATCTTATTTTTCTGTTAGAGCTGTCAGTTTCACTGATTTCAGTAATGTGAATCTGACCATAGACTAACAAAAATAAATATAGAAAGCACATACATAATATATGTGCATACATAAATATATACACTTCCTTGCTGGAAATCTTTCATTCTGATTCTGTGATATTCCTTATGGTGTTCATTCCAAATGTAAAACGTATGCAGAATGTATGATCAAAAGATTTAAGCCATTCCTCCAATGTCTTTTGATATCCCCATAAAAGAAATTATTAGCAAAATGCAATTTTGAAACATTCACTGATAAATAAACAATCTACTCCATATCCTGTCCAGGCACTGCAAATTCTAGGTATAAAAGAGAATGTGGATTTACATTCATTGGAGAACTAAAACTATAAACCTCCCTGATGCAAAATTAAGTTAGCCCCTCTTGCGTTGATAGTCCCCAGTAGCCTGCCATATCTAGTTCCTTCTTCATTCTTGCACCCATTTAGCCATTTCTTCCATTCATTCCATTTTTGAAGTGAGCTATGGTATTGTAAAAGAGAGTTGTCAGGAACCACACTGGCCTGTGAAAATATGGCTTATTAAAAAAACTGGCAGGTTGTCAGTGAGACAGACAACATGACTACATCAAGAGCAGAAAATACTACAAGAAAGAGTGTCCTCCTCCTTTCCCCAACCATATTCCCAGATATCTGAAAAGAAAAAGGGAAATGTGATCATGAAAAGGTGAGAATATGTCATCTGTTAGAACCAGTGTATATAAGGAAGAACATTCAGTCTATAAGGGTGGGTAAGCATTTGGGACATTATCTAAACAAGTTTTGGAATCTGAATTGGAATATTTTTAACTGTGGTTTAGTCTGGCGTGGTTTAGACGAGGAGAATTCTGCCTTGAGCATCCTTTAATCGATGATCTCTCAAGGTCCTTTCAGCCTTACTTTTCTTTGTTTTTATGATCTAGAAGCTATCTTAGTAGGAAACAAGATTAAGGGTAAATTCTGAGGTAGAAGAAAATGATTAGTGATAAAGAAGATAAAGAATGAGATAGAGTTGTTCAATGGCCAAAAGTTCTTTATATCTTATTATTTTGTTACCTAATTTCACCCTACCATGCTTTGCATGTTTGCATCATCTACTATTTATACCAAGTCTTTTAAAATTGTAAACACTTTGGGGCCATGTCCATCATTTCTTCTCGAATTCTGTATCACCTAGTACATGGGGTCCAATCCTGGCACTGACAGAGTATAAATGATAGACAGTAATAATGAGACAGAAATAATGCCAATATCAACTTCTTCTGAGCAATGTCAAAACAGAGAGGGAAAAGAGCAGAACAGGGAGTGTAGGGAGGATGAGAGTCCTCGTTTCCAGCCTCTGTTCCCAATGCTTTTTACGCATTTTATCCAAAGATTAATGTAAAAACCTGGACAGCCTTAGCTCCCTAGACTAGAACTAAAGATTGGCTCCTTTCCTCCCAGAAGAGATTTCACGTCACAGAACTGCACAGTGGGTCTCTTCTTGCTTACTATACTTCTAGCCCAGTCTCCACTTCCATTTCTTACATTCTTTACCATTCATTGTTCAAGATACAACAGGAAGTGTGGAGGATGCCCTTAGGGGGTGCCCTTAGGCCAGACTAGCCTATAGTTTGTTGTTTAAATCTCTTCCCTAGAAATGGAAGATGTGAGCTCTCACACTTTCAGGCTAAGGATGTCCTATACACTACTTCCCACTTCCTAGAAGTGCTATAATCACCAGGCTATTGAGTCCTTCTACCACAGACTTAGCTATACTTTAAGAATAACTACCAGATCAGGACCATATGGGAATTTAGGTGCCAAAGCATATAGATTTCATAGATTTTAGGGTTGGAAGGAACCTATTAGATCATTGAGTCAGACCCCCTGCCCTGGGCAGGAAAGAGTGCTGGAGTCAGATAACCCCAGCCAGGTGTTTGTCCAATCTCCATCTAAATACCTTCAAGGAAGGGGACAGCACTACCTCCCTTGGAAGTTCATTCCATATTTTGGCAACCCTCACTGTAAAGAATTTTTTCCTGATGTCCAGCCTAAATTTGCTCGCTGTCAGTTTGTGGCCATTGTTTCTAGTCACACAGGTGGGCACCCTGGTAAACAATGTAGATGGCCACAAGATCACCTACAAAGATGATCTTCAACAAGTTGCTTTAGATTTGTCTATGCTTAGCTTCATGAGATAGTGGGATTTCAGGGTATTCAAAAAATTTATAGCAGGGCTGTTCCAATTCTGGGCAGTCAGGGGCCACAGACATGAGGGGCTTCATGCTACAGGAGCTTTCCCTCCCCAGTCCCCCACAACATGCAGCCCAGTTGCTCATTGCCACACGTGGAGCCCAACTAGCCAATAGGGAATGTTGAAAAGAGTTAATCCCCCCCCACCCCGAATCCTTGTACTCTGAGGGCACATCTACATGTGCTATTAATTTGAAGTAGGCTTACTTCACAGTAAAAATACTTTGTAGTAAGCCTATAGGGAAGCACATCTACACGTGTTGCCTCTTGGGAATATATTTGCTCCCACCCCACTCTACCTCACTGCAGTAGCCAAGGGAGCTCCATGCTAATCCAGAGCTAGCAAGGGGCACAAGGTGGTCCCGGTGGCTATGGGGCCAGGTGAGCTCTGCCAGCTGCAGCAGCAGATGTCTCCTGGCCACATGCACATTGGGAAGGGTCCTGATGTGTATGGGACCAGGAGAGAGCAGCCCCTGCAGGGGGAAGAGCTCTCCTGGCCACATGCACATCCAGAAACACAATTCCCAAAAAACCCTTTTCCAGGCATGGGTGTAGGGTAAGCCTTCTGCCAAGCTGGAGGGCACAGGGCTCATCAGCATGTGCGCTGCTTGGCATGGAGCTGGCTGATCTGGGGTGGAGGCAGGGGCTGAGAATCCAGCACTCACTGTTGGCACTAGATTTATGACCCAGATACCTTATTTTGGGCAGACCCAAACCCTGAGACTGACCATGACTTCTTCCATTTGATAATAGCCATATTTTATTGATACACAGTGATGGTAGATAAGTCTAACACAGGCAAAGCAAACAAGATAAACATCCCCCACCACCAGTTGTACATCTACCAGTTCCAGGGTTCACAGGTAGAAGGTACCAGTATGTGTGCTTCACCCTATGGTTCTTTCTTGAATGCAAGCAGTCTTGGAGGTCAAGGACTGAGAGCCCCCCCCCATGGGGTGGCATGAGACAGGCTGGTGGTGCACCCTCTGTCCATGGTGGCCTCAGATTCCCCCCTCAGAGACCTTTTACTTCTCGGAAATACCTCCTTTAATCTTTTTCTCCTGGTGACTCTCTATTTCTAGGTACCATTGATTGGTCTCCCTGTGGCTGTTATACTGTTCACATTCTGTTCTGTCAGCATATTCCTTTATATGAAAAAACCCATCAAATGTGTACATCTTAATTTGGTCATTTACTGGTGTCTTAATTTGGGTACGCCTGGCCTTCTAATTTAGTCATTTCACCAAAACCGGATATCCCAGGGGCTTTGCAACTGTGCACTATAACCTGGTGTCAACATAGCAATTCTCTCTTTTGTTATAGATTTTTCAGAGAACACTGTGCAAATTTTCCAGCCTATTTGTCCATTGGCCTCAGACACAGTGTCTGCCTTGAAGGCTGTGAAACTTTGTCACAAACAGGCTTTTAGAAACCACTTAATTCTTGCCATTCCCCTGAATCATTGTTCTAATGCAAATCTACTCTGCCTACAAGCCTATTCCTGAAAGCAAATTTCTAAATATCATGTTTTAGCCATCACTCACCTGTTCTTCAGAGGAAGCAGGAGCTAGGAATCCATCTCTTGCTTCTCCCCTAGACCAGCAGGCTCCGTGCTCTGTAGAGCTGGCTGCTCTAGGGATCAAGTGGGGGCTGGTAATATAGCCCTTCCATGTCCCCTGGAGCACCCAGCTCTATGCTGCAGGGGGATTTCCACCTCCCCTCACTCCCCAGAGCCATCAGCTGGATTCCCCACTGTGTAGATCTGGCTGCAACAGGGCTGGATTCCTAGCCCCTACTCACTCTCCAGTCAAGCCAACTACATGCAGTGCGGAGCTAGCTACTCTAGGAAACAGGTGAGGGCTGGATTCCCAGCTCCCTCTCACTCCCCAAAGCAACCAGCTCTGTGTGGGGAGGTCCCCAGTCCTGGCCCTGATCCATTCCCAGCTCCTGTGAGGAGCTGAGCAGCATCAGAACCATGGAGAGAAAGCTCCCTGGCTCCTGCTGGCTAGGCTGACTGGGAGCAAATTTGCTCCCAGCCAGCAGCTACACATTTTACTATGCAGTGTCTACTGTATGGTTAGTTTACTACCTGTATTTATATGTTGTAGCTAACTGCACAGTAAATTAATTTACTTTGTAATAAATGGTGCTTCTGCTTCCTAGGTGAGTGTTCCAGCCTCCAAGTTGTTATATAAAATGTAGGCCCTGTCACCATGCCTTCCTTCTCCTTTGATAGCCACATTTTAAAATAAAACAGGACCCATCCTCAAGCCTTTCAAAAAATAGAGATGGGGTTTCAAAGTGTGTCTACATCTTTACTGCCCTCCCTGCCCCTGCCCTTGTCCCTGGCAACAGCAAAAATTCTGTTAAGAGGCCTAGATATTTTATGTGTCTCTTGGGTGCCTTTCATTGTTGCCTATGGTTCCCAATGTCTGGACTTGGCATGTTGCATCTATTCAGAAGTGATCCAATGCAGCCACCAAAGCATTTAACTCGACTTGTGTTCTATTTGAATCCATTTCAACTTGGGAAAGCATGTGAACTCTGACAAAAGCATCCATATATTTGGATAAAAGAAAGTCACATACATCAGCAGATTGTATTTTCCAGTAATCTTACTGTTACATCCCTTGTCCAAGAAGCGGGGGAATTATTTTTAGGCTCACCTTACCCTGAGAAGGTTTTACATCCACATCTCATATTTCCCTCATTATTGTGCTAACCACCAGACTGTGGCCAGGCAAGACTGAGATTATCCTCTGTCGCTCATATTTAAACAGGGCCAATAAACAGGAGGAGTAAGGGAAGAAAGAGAACAAGGATGCAAAAGCCTGACTTCTTTTCCATGTACTGTTTGGCTATTGTTCTTTCCTTTGCAGTGTGGAAAACCATGTTTGAGAAGAGGGGTCACTAGAAATTAATTGCCTTAGGATTTACAATTTGCATGGTTGTACAAATGTTTCCATCTTCATGAAGCTCTAGAAATGTTGAACTTGTCCATAATCCCCAAATTACAGATATGAAAACTGACAACGAAAAAGTCAATTTCAGTTCCAAAAATTCAATTAAGAACTTTTTTTTTTTCATTTTTACACAAAGGCCCTTAAAAATATTACTCTAACTTGAAGGGAAAAAAATTTAAAACCAAGTCAAAATGTTTCCAGTTCACACATCTTAGGTTTCAAGAAAGGTTCAAAAAATGGTGAAAGGCTGTCTATAATATAATGATCTTACGTTATAAAAGATGGTTAAAATAGCCAATTTACTGTTCAACATATAGGTCTGTAGCCACAAAACAGTTACTGTATATATGTCTCCACTAATCTTTAATCTCCAAGTATTTACATAGAGGGATAAACCTTTATGGTTTAAGTTTAATACTTTGTTGAAGTGTTTCATTGAGTAAAAGCACAAATGTAGTGCCTAATATTTCAACCAAATCTCAAAGATCAGGATAAAGGCCTCATGTACTATCTTATTTGATTTAAAATTTAGGCAGGAATTGCCTAGTAGAATACTCAGAATATAGTTCCTTCAGGAAGTCATGAATCAAAAAGGTTCAGATGTCAGATTCAGTAGTGACATAAGCAGAATATTTATAGGTTATGGTTCAGCAGCTACTGCATTTTGGATAGAATACCTGAAAAAGCCTGAGATCACATGATCAGCTTTTACTTTTGCTAAGGTATCTGGAGCTGTCCAACTGCTCTTACAGCCTGCCTATACAAGTTCTCAGGAGTGGGGGGAGGTTGTTTTAATTAGAGTGGCTTCCAGACAGCCATTCTAATTAAAACATCTCATCATCACATGTAATAGGACCAGACACATCTAAAAATGACTGTGGGACATTTTTATCTAAACCTTATTCAGTAAGGTTTAGATAAAGCATCCCATGACCATTTTAAAATGTGTGGAGGCTTAGTACGCTGTGGCAATTCTGGAGCATTATAATTAGAACATGGAGCAGACTTGATTTGAGTCTGCTCCAATGTGTCCTAATTAGAATGCCAACAAGCATGTGTATAGGCAGCCACAATGATGTTAGAGTGGCTCACTGCCTATCTCACAGTAGACTCACTGAGTCAACTTCTACATCAAGTTACTTGATTGCAGTTAACATTTCTGTATGAGAGAATATGGCATTCTTGTGTTCTTGCTGTGCAGGTAAAAGCTGCTATATTTGGCTATGCTTCAGTAGCAAGTGAAGTGAAACTTGCATATCCCTAATTTAGCCCATAGGGATAATTTTAAGTTTAATTAATTGATGTTAATAAGTGACCGAGAACATCAAATGAAAGGCAATGAAAGGAACTATTGTTGTTACATACATATAAATAATGATTAATTTTACATCACATTTAAAAAGAAAGGAAAAACCTGTTAGAAACATGTTAACTGCATTATTTATAAGACTTATTAGTTAATTAATTTGGAGGTAGAAATAAAATACAAGGATTTAGTATATTTGGATTCATTGATTCAATATATTAGGTCAGATTTTCAATAAAGACAACAAAGATACAAAATTAGCAAAAGGCAAAATTGCTCATGTAGAACTGTATATGTGTAATGTGCTGTCTATTTCTATCTAGGCATAGATATGGCCCCTCTCACAAGAATATTTGTGTGCTTCATAACCTTATACTTGTAAACTTCTTGTGACAGGGTATTATCTACATTCTATCACTGAGCCCCACATTAGCTGTCTTTTCTCAGGCCTCCAAATCTCCCTCTCTTGGCTGCCCGAGGGAACCAACTTGAAAAAGGAGTGCTGAAGAGGAGTGTTCATAATGCCAAAATTGTGGGATGGTTAAAGAACTGTGCTGAGATATCAGAAGACACTGGGTTAAACCTTCTGAAGGGGAGTGAGTAAAATGTCTTCTGTTTCTTAAGCAAGTTCCCATATCATTCAGCTACTGGGGCTAAAATATAGGGGGACCGGTTTTTGCCTCTTGCTAGTCATGTGTTACTGACCGCATTAATTTTCAGGACTTGAAAGCTCATTTACATCCACAATGGACACATAAATGTAATCAAGTTTCTGACTACCCAGTGTGTAGTCAGCTGAGCATGTTCAGGGGACTGCGTATACACATGCACCCAGGACCACAGCACATAGAGCCAGGTCAGAGAAGCCCTGGCTGGCAGGGAACCCCAAGGGTCAGTCTGCCAGTGTGGGGCTGCTCCGACTTGACTCAATGTGCTGCAGAGGGGCTGACTGGGGCAGGCAGCCCCCACACAGAAGCATCCTCATGCACTAGCCAACTGGGTCACAATCTACACATGTGTTGCTGCGCATGAAAAAAACTCTGCAGCAGGATACTACTTGTATTTACAAATACTAACCTACTGCAGAGCATATTAGTTTCCTGCAGACTAATAGGGCCACACATGTGGACATTAAGACATTTATTGTGGAGCTAATTAGACTACTCTGCAGTAAACATCTCTTGTAGATGTGTCCACTAATAACATGTAGCACATTAAGAGGCCAATAACTTCTCCAATGTGAACTGTTCAGACTTACACATAGAGGATACCAGGAGTGCGGCTGAAACCTACAATTCTGCTCATTTCTACTCTATGCCTGTGCCACTCACTGGCTCTTTAGCTATAGGATACGCTAGATGATCCCCACCTCTGGATCTCCCCCTCAGCTCCTGATTGGCCCCTCTACCACTCTGCTTCCATGATCAGCCTGAGAGCCGGGGGTGGGGGTGGGGGTTCACCCTCCCTGCCTATTCCCAGGCTCCCTGCAGCCTGTGCCACTCCTACACACCTGGACCCAGCCACCACAGGGCCTGCAGCTGCCAGCAGTTCTTCACCTTTTCCTGCCGCTGTCCGCAACCCCACCCAAAGCAGGGGTAGAGCCCAGATGTCCTGACTCTCAGCCATTCTCCTGCTCATCAGCCACTAGAGATTGGCAAATCACAGATATACAGGTAAGAAGCATTAATAAAACTTAATGTGGGATGGTTCACAGCACATTTTAATTTTAACATTGCTTACATACTACAGATTTAGTACAGTCTAAGTGTAACATGTAACTTCACTTGAAGTGGCATAACTTCAAGATGCCTACAGGGCATTTAGCACTTGTTAACAAGCTCTAATGTGTGAACATTCAAGTTTTAACTGCTCTTAACATGGACTAATTGTAAAGTGCAATCTCACCTGCAGTGCTGAGTATTCAACCAAACCTAATCCTCAGTTTGGTCCTTCTAACTGCAAGAAAATTTTCTCTGAAAACCTCTCTCCTGTGACATAAAATATTGACAGACAATTTCAATAGAAGCAAGGAGAATTAGAAATGTAGATTAGAATGAAATAATCTGAACAATTCTAAACACACGTAACTTTTATGATATATTCATCTGTTCTATACTTGGTCTAAATTACTTTGAAAATTGCCCCTCATGGACATTTGTAGCCTTAGACCTCCTTCCAACCAGGATGCTATGATGCTTTTCAGTATTTAATTAGGGACACAAGTCAGTCTGGTGACCCACTGATTCTATAAACTCTTGACCTAAGGGCTAAATAATTTACACCTAAAGAAAACTTTTAATTTCCATGAGCCAATACTGTCTTCTAGCAATTATTCTTCATTAAATGGTTTGAGAGGTGCTGATGGCCTAATGGATAGTCACCTGACGTCACTTCTTCTTCTATAAAGTATGCTTGTACAAATAAATATCAAAGCTTTTTAAAATTAGAAATGTGTTGAAAAAAATTGGGAAGTATTTTCCAAATTCTGAGACAAACAGAAAGTTGTGTAGGAGAATCGCTTATAAATTTACTTCTAAGATACTAGACTTGATTCACTTTCACATTCATATGGGTATATTTAAACAATACTTTATTTTAGGGGAATTGAGATATCTATCTAGACTGCATATGAAATTAGAAAAGAATCAGCCCTACTTGTTCTAATCCTCTCTTGTGATGCCAGAATGACTTCCCAGAAACAAAAGGAAAATGTACGTTTTAATTCCTGACTTTCAGTTGTGTAATTTTGTATGTAATGTGTCTTTAATAAGAATTGCAGATGTTTGGAAAACAAGAATATCATTTAATGAAAAAAAAATGCTTACATTTGTTTTTAATCATATAGCAGAATTAAACTAAGACCTGAGTTTTTTTAACAGAGAAGGTAGACAATTCAGTATCAAGTTCTTTCTCCAAAGCTTAAAGAATAGGCTAGTGCTCTAACCAGTGGGATACCGGCTGTTCTTCATTGGACTAAGAACTCTATCCTGGACCTACAATTTGATTTTGAAGCACTGGCATTTTCCAAAAGAAAACTGCTTTGCTGAAAAATACCTAACAAGGCCAAAAAAAATCATTTAAACCCTTCTGAGAATTGAAAGACTTATTTATATTTTTAAAAAATTACCCTCTTATGACAAGAGTATCAAACATAGCCACAGAGGCTGGTTGAGGGGCATAGGGCCAGTCTAAGGGGGGGCACCAGATACCACATGCATCACTCTTTCAGTTAACAGGGTCAATCTATGAACGCAATCTAGACCAGCCCTGGATCCAGCATCCAGAGCTAGTCGAGCCCAGACACTGCATGTAGCACACAGCTCCCCATGCATCACTTTGCAAGATTCATTCCAGGGCTTTAGTGCGGTATCTTTTATACCTTAGGAAATAATTGGCATGGACAGCTGGCTGCTTTAAAAGGTTCATCTTTAATGAATAAAGACAAGTTTTGTTTTGTTCTGTTTCAGTGTCAGCAAGTTTTTGTATGGGAATTAAGGAAACAGCTTCTGAATTAGAAATTACTAGAGCTTAAATGTTAGGGGCTGCAAATGACAGAGAAACTACAGAAACCTTCCTGGGCATACCCAGTTCACTCTCCCTTTCAGCATCCACACCCAGCCACTGTGTGACCCAGGATGTAGGGCAAGATGGACCTATTGTCTGACCCAGTAAATGCCAATTCTTGTGTTCTTAAAATTAATCTTTGTCCTATGTATATTGTGCAATACTATATGTGCAGTCCCTAGAAACTTAATAACATTTCATTCATGATCTATCACCATTTCATTCATGGTCTATTCTCTTTTTTGGTAAATGTTTTTTATAAATTATGTTTACTAACAAATCTAACTTATCAAGTTACACATTTAATATTTAAATTTACATCAGACACCTTAAGGTATATGTGAAAAAATCACCCTCTTTGTCTGCCTCCCTGGTCTGAGTCTGCCCAGCTCCCTCTGTTCCAAACTCTGGATGCTGTATTCACCTGGGATCCATTGGGAAGGGGGAAATCACTTGCCCTTTTGTCTTGTGTTTCCCGCCAACCAAGATTGTGTAACCCTAACACTTCTTACCCAAGAATGCTTACACCTGTTAAAAAGATTGGTCTTCATTGGGTAGCCCCTGTTTGAGGATAGAACTTAGTGATGAGGTAACAAAAACTTTAAAAGGGGGTCACTCCATTTTGAAGGGGTCAGACATTTTGGGACACTGAAACAAGCAATCAGTCTCAAGGTCTCTGGATGAACATGTAAGTAACTTCCCTGAAATTTAGTCAGTAACTTAAGACTCAGTGAACTAGACACATATCCAAAGGGAAGTCCATTCCGATTTGATCAAGTGGGTTTTCTATCAATTTTCCATTGTTTTGTACTTCTTCCTCACCCTCTCCTTCTCTGATCAATAAAGCTATGTTATAGCCTCACTGTGTCTGTGCTTGAGAGAGCTGAGACAAAGCTTTTTAACTCCCTTTTGCTTGGCTGGTTAAAAGGGGTGTGGCGTTTTACTTTCCTCCCATACAGGAGGCTACTTGTAAATGCTTCAGGCTAAAAGGTAGCACCCCGAAGTACCACACTGGATTAATCACCCCCAAGGTCTAGAGGGTGCACAGAGCCCTAACCAAGACCCAGGCCCAGGTGGCAGCAGCATTACTTCAGGGTAATGCTCCAGGAAGGGGGTTAGCCAGATGTAGGCACCCCAGGGGAGACACCCAAAGCACTGATTTTTGGTCAGGCACAGTGAGGCTGTGGTTCAGTACAGGAGCACCCCCTGCTAGCCCACCACACTGTACACATAGACAGACACTTTTATTCCATCAACAGTGCTCCCTTAACCCAAGTCAATGTCAAAAGAAGAAAATCTTTCGTTCTTTTCCTTTAAGTCTCCAACTTAACTTGCTGTTAATGCTTTGTCCACTCTGTTCAGTATTGTTCTTTGAATAAAGGCTTTTTAGTTTGTTTTCAGAATACTGAAATTTACACCTCTACAACTAAGTGCCCCCAGAATAGGATTGATGGTGAAGCAGGCTTTGCCTGGGTTTTGAATTGGAATAATTTTACCCCAGAAACAGAAACTGCTAACTCTGGCAACACACCATTGTAATGTTAATACCATTGTGATCACACCAAAGCTGTAGACCAGTACCCCTTGGTTCTCGTCCATGTGGGTACGAACGACGCGGCAAGAGGCAAACCTGACTGCATTATGAGGGACTTCGAGGCTCTGGGGGGCAGGCTGAAGGAGACAGGGGCACAGGTGGTGTTTTCCTCTCTTCTTCAGGTGAGTGGGCAGGGACGGAGGCATGAGGCCTGCATTGGCGAGGTCAACTGGCGCTTACGCAGCTGGTGCCGCCAGGCAGGCCTTGGGTTCCTTGACAACGACCCATGTTTTTGGGAGGGTGGATTGCTGGGGCGGGATGGGCTTCATCTCTCCCCTAATGGCAAGCGTGTCTTCTCTTC
>NW_017729027.1:23912154-23918507 GCF_001723915.1 Gavialis gangeticus | reverse complement strand
CGGGCTAGAAGATCTACTAGGTCCCTTCCGACCCTTAATCTATGAAACTATGAAACTATAGCTATCTCGAAGAAAAAGACAGATCAAGTTTATTTAATAATATATATTTAGATCTGACCAGCTTCACACAACTGTGGGATGACATCTTAAGAGGATCCAGTTTTTTGTTTCCCTTTCCATACAACTGAAGGACCACAATTTGAGAGGGAGGCACAGGGCATAATAGCTAACTCTGGTGATGTCTACACATGCATTTATTCCAACAATAAAAAATACTCTTCCCAGTGTGAAAATGTTGCCCTGTGAGGTCAAGCCAACTCTCAGGATCTCAACATTGAGCTGTTAGACAAGAGGGTGTGACACAATTGCACAAATACAAACAGACAAATCAATTAGGTGCATACACAAACACAGACACACTCACACACTACCAGCTCAGGCACATGCACATCCAAACCAGCCTAGGCACACATATATCGATCACCAATTCAAGCACATACACACCACTTACTAAAAAATAGACAAAAATCAATTGTCAATACCCACACACTCAGTACATATACACAGATCACTAATTTGTATATCATGCACAAAATTATATACACACACACACACACGCACATACACAACCCACCTACACATACACACAGGTAAGTTCCTAACTTGGATGGTACAGTGTGTATGTGTGTGCTTGGGGTACCTGAGATATTTGGGGGAAGGTTAAGGTGAGAGAGAGAGAGTTAAAGTGTAGAAAGTGAAAGTTGCCAGAACCGGGATTAGAACCAGTGGACTCAGCAAAAGCTAGCTGAGGAACTGAGGCTTGGATTTACTTAAGGTCAAGTGGCCTCAGGGTTACTTGAGGTCACTGGTGCACCGGGGGGAGGGGGGGCCGGAGAAAAAAAAAAGCCTGGTGGCAAAGAGGAGACAGCCAGGAAAGAGAAACAGACAGAAACCTGGGAGCTTGGGGCTGGAAACTGAGGCAGACAGCTGAGATATTGGGGCCGGTGGGGGGAGGCAGATAAATGGTGGCAAGGAGGGGACAGCCAGGATAGAAACTGAGGCAGAAACCTGGTTGTTCAAGGGACAAGACAGTGGGGATGTGACAGTGGCAAAGAAACAGGGGGGTTATAGGCAGAGAGGAGCTCAGGATACGTGTTGGAGGTGGCACTGAGCCAGAAGCAGGAGACAGAAAAATGAGACAGAAGTTAGAGGGGTGAGGAGCAGAGATTGGAACAGGGCTGAACCATAGTAAAGCAAAACCCAACTTAGGGGTCCAAATAACAGTTTTATTACACAAACAACACACTACACAGCCCCATGAAATTATTGGTTCTCTGTCTCTCACACACACACACGCACTCACAAAGGCAGCAGGAGAAAGACTCAGTGGAAGGGTTGAAGTCCAGGTGGGGAAGAGAAACAGAGTCCAAGTCCTTGTTTGAAGAGGGGGTGGGGGTGATAGCTACCTATCCAGGCTGGAAAGGGGTCTTTGTCCAGTAGGTGTTGTCCAGAGGGGGATTGCTGGCAGGGCCTTTGGGTGGATAGGTAGTGTGGCATGGTCCAGATGGAAAGGGTGTCCCAAGGAGTCAGTCTTTACTACCCCTTTTTATGTGGCAGACTACTTCTGATCTCCTATGGGCAGGGTCTGTCCAGGCAAAGTCAGTCCTGTTCCACAGGGCTTCAGGTGTTCTTACTGAGCATGCACAACCTTGGGACAATGGTGGGTTGCCTCATCTTTTGTTTCTTGAATGCTGAGGGTGGTTCCAAGGGCTGGGTCATTGGTCCAGGTATTGGTGTTAATAGTTCAGTCATTCAGAGGAAGCTATTTTTCGACCTACTGCCATTGTCTCTCAAGCACCCTCATTCATCCCCATTCTTTCAGGAACCAAGTTACATAGGAGGGGTAGGTGTGAGTCATAGGTTATACAACCAGGCATGGGGATAAGATTGAGGCTTGACATTACAAGATGGAAACTTGACACGACTTATGCTAACTTACATATATAGGCCTAAAACAGTAATCACACAATATAAAAACAGTAAAAAAAAATCAATACAAACATAATAATTATCACTTATAAAACAGTGGATATCTATGTCAAAATAGCACAGCATTTATTTGCAAAGAGAGGAGAGAAAAATAAAACTTACTACCTAAAATAAAATGTTAAAGCGTATCCCACATCTTAGCTTACTTACACTTATCTATAGGAAATAGAGAGGGAGAGACAAAGTCAGAAATGGTTGGGGTGGGAGGGAATGCATTTTAAAATAAATTAAAAAAAAGAAAAACTGGGGGTTTTGCTACAAAAACTATTTATAAAGTCTGTGTTTTACTATGCTGCAGTGGGAGGGCCACAGGGAGCAGAGCCTGGAGGCAGGGTGCCAGCACCCCAGCTTTGGGCTGTTCCTTGCGTGTGCACATGTCTACATGTGCATTCACTTACTGCACAGTAAAAATGCCTAATCGCTACCTGCAAATTAAATTAAATCCCTAATCCCACACTTATTGGCAGTGGATTTATGACCCAGATACCTTGTTCCAGGTGGGCCCAAACCCTTAGACTGACCATGGCATCTTCATTCAATAATAGTTGAATGTTATTGATACAGTGATAGCAGGTAAGAATAATGTAAACAATTCTGTATCAACCAGTCCCAGGGTTCATAGATTTCATAGACATTAGGGCTGGAATGGACCTCAGCAGATCAAGTCCAGCCCCCTGCCTGAGGGGCAGGAAGTCAGTTGGGGTTATAGGATCACAGCAAGATAAGCATCTGTTTTCTCTTGAAGGTGTTCAATGTAGGTGCTTGAACCACCTCCAATGGCAGGCTATTCCAGGCCTTGGGGGCTCATACAGTAAAGAAATTCTTCCTTATGGCCAGCCTGAAATGGTCTTGCAGGAGTTTATAACCGTTCAACCTCATCATCCCTTGGGGCGCTCTGGTGAACAAACGTTCTCCCAGATACTGGTGGTCACCCCTGATAAACTTATAGGTGGCCACCAGATCACCCCTGAGCCTGCGCTTTTCCAGGCTAAAGACCCCCATAGCTCCCAGCTTGTCATCATAAGGTCTGTTTTACTGACCTCTGATCATGCACATGGCACTTCTCTGGACTCTCTCAAACTTTTTCATATCCTTTTTCAATTTTGGAGCCCAAAACCGGAAGCAGTACCTCAGCTTCAGCCTCACCAAGGCCAAGTACAAGGGGAGAATGACGTCCCGGGATTTGCTTGAGAAGCATCTATGGATGCAAGCCAGCATTTTGGTCGCTTTACTAGCCACAGCATTGCATTGCAGGCTCATGTTCATCTTGTGGTCAATGATGACCCCCAAGTCTCTTTCTTCCATAGTACTAGCCAGCGTAGCACTGCTGAGCCTATAAGGATGCTGCAGGTTTTTCATCCCAAGGTGGAGAACATTGCATTTTTCAGTGTTAAACACCATCAGGTTCTCATCCGCCCATTTGCTGAGTCTGTCCAGGTCAGCCTGGATCGCCCGCCTGTCTTCGGGTGTGGATGCTTTGCCCCAGAGTTTGGTGTCATCGGTGAACTTGGCCAGTCCACTTCTGACTCCAATGTCCACATCATTATTGGGTTCACAGAATCAAAGTATGTCTGGCCAGTACATGAGCCTCACCCTGAGGTTCTCTCTTGAATGTCAGATGTTAGCAGCCTGGCGGTTGGAGGCCGAGGCCCACCCCCACCGCCGGTGGGGTGGGTGAGAGAGGCTGGTGGTGTGACCTCTGTCCATAGTGGCCTTGGCTTCCCCTCTCAGAGATCCTTTACTGCTCTGAAATGCCTCCTTTATGCCTTGCATATTTTCCCACTAAAAATAGAAAGATAATTCAATGCTTGACCTACAGTGAATTTGGAGTACTGGGATCATCTTTTAAGGATATTTGAAATAATTTAGTAGCAGGGAGTTGTTATTTCATCCTGCTTTGTAAGCTGTTTTCCCAAAACTAGCCACTTTAAAGAAAGTCAACAGAAAAAGAAGGCCTGAAAATTCGTGTTTCCATTCTTTGGCCACTTTTCCTTTTATATATCATTTGCAATTTGCTTCAGTTATGGCAGCAAAATCAGTCATTGCACAGGAAAGGTAAAAAGAGAAATGTCATTATATTATTGTTTTTGTCATGGCAGCTGAGTTGTGCTTAAGTGAAAATGTCACTGGCTTACAATGAGATAATATTACAGTCATGCAGTAGAAAACATAGATCAGAATTTTCAAAGAGGGATTGTCACCTAAACAGGAACATATGTGCGTAAGTCTTTACTTTAAGGGAAATTACCCTTTGAGGGAAATTACACTTTCTTTTCAAAAAGAACTTGATCTGAGTACAAGATGGTCATATACACTTAGCTGAGACTGAATGTCTTTGAGCATTTTAGGAGAGGAAGTTTGAATTTATGCTTGTAAGTTTATATAGGAAATTAATTTACAAACTGTATATATGTATATAATACAATATATACTGTATAACTATATATAATACAATATATCAAGAATTAACAATTAGACCAGCCCATGTTTATATGGTATATTATGTTACTTCTCAGGGTTAGTGCAGTGGTTCAGAGACAGCTTTTAGGAACATGTTTAAGATACTTGTTTATTGTTTAAAATACTTGTTTAAGGAAAGAGAATTAGACCAAGAAAACATAGACAAAGACGAGTGATTGTAAAGTTTAAAAGATCTGTAAGAGAGACAGAAGATAGAGCAAAGAAAGGCAGGGATAGAAGATTTACATATACATATTTTATTGAAACACTTTGAAGGGCAAGGAGATTTTTAAACATATTTTTCCTAGTCATTCTTTTGGTCTTACAATAATATTAACTTATGGGACAAAGTGATGCCATACATTTGCTGCATACCCTGTTTATTCTATTCATCGAGCATTCTTTCTCTGATTAGAAAACTACTGATATCCATGCACAAAACTGCTCAGTCACATAGGTCCTATTCAAATAGGAAAGCTCCTACCCTAAAACTTACAGTTTTCTATGTGATCATCAACTAATTTGGATACAAGAGTTTTGGGTCCTGAAAATCTGTCTGCAAGTTTCTAAGGTATACTCAGAGTGCAGAATTAATATAATGTTTGAAGAGAAGAATGTATGTTTTCTTCATTATCTGAAAGACAGAATTTCTATCCGCTGTAGGTATTGATCATTTGAAATACATTTTTCTAAACAAAGTGTTGTGATTCATCTCATCCATCCTGTCTTTCTGTGAAGTTTTCAAGGTAGATATCCCTCATACAATGAAATACCTTCTTGGGAAATTAGGGAGTATAAAATAAACTATTAAAACATAGCTCTACTAAAACCACAAAAAGCTAGGCCAGTATTAGCTTTGGAAAAAACCCAAAAAACAAAAAAACCCCAAAGTTAGCACACTCATAAGAATTCTTAGTTTTAGAGAGCATACGGATAGCTTAGGGGTATTTCTGTACCTCACAAAGGGGCAGGCAAACTCCATCTGTTTCTATGCTTTTGTAATGAAAGAAAGGGCTAAAAGGTCTCAGGGTAGGTCTGCGTAGTAGAAGCTAAGAAGCAGGCAGTGAGCCATCTGACAAAGAATGATACTCTACTTGAATTGTCTACTAATCCGCAGATACTCAGATTGTATCTTCAGTGGTGTTGATAGTAATATACAGGACAATTTTACCATTTGTCACACATCTCACTTTTCAGAAGAAACATGTGGAAAATATCTGTCCTTTCAGTTTATACATCATAAGATTAAACAAACAAGGTAGTCCATGAAAACAGTTAAGGTTCTACTTCACTTTCTGTTGGTAATCTCAAAGATATGAATATTTAGTTTTTGTCTCAATAAAAATGGAGACATATCTAAACCCTGTTAGTGTTCTTATTTTATATGTATCCATATCAAGACAGCTATAGAATATATTGTGGTACATATCACTTATTTGTCTTAGAATGAATTGGACTTCTGAAAGAAAGAAAGCTACTGGAATAGCTGAAATTATTCTTTCCCTATATTTCTTTCCAGTTCCTATGGCCTGGCACTATATGCCTCCTTCTGTTGCAGCAAAGACTCTCCTCTAAGTCCACACTTGGGGCTGGTGCCATCCCCTACCCCTCTCAGCAGCTCCTAGTTAAAATACTGCTTGTAAATATTCTCACAGCAATGTGTGTCTCCAGGATTGAGTCTGTAGGGATTCTGCTTCCTTCAGTGCACCATTTTTGATACCTTTTGTCTAACAAGTTAAGGTACCAGCAGGAGATTCAGGGGGGAGGACGGGTTGCAGCCAAATATTTCAATACATGGCCATATCCAGTGAAAACAGAAAATAGGAATTCCCCCCCCCCCCCCC
>NW_017729027.1:23893394-23911995 GCF_001723915.1 Gavialis gangeticus | reverse complement strand
AATATTTCAAAACATGGCCATATCCAGTGAAAACAGAAAAAAGGAATTCCCCCCCCCCCCCGCTTCCTCCCCCACACACAATTTCTGCAAAAATTGACAGAAATATCATGCTGCTGATCCTTGTACTGTCACTGTGTATCACTTTGTTCTCATCCTTACAGAAATCATGTTGACCCTGTTCACTATTAAGTCTTCTTTGTTTTAATGTTTTATTTTAGATTCCCTAATTTCCCAAGAAGATATGTCTCCCAAGAAACAAGCTAGTATAAAGCTGTGAGCCAGCACCAATGCTGGGGATTTGTATCAGAGAAGTTTATGGAAGTGGCAGTAACTTTCATATTGCTACAAGTAATTTACTACTATGTTCCAGCTTCCTCTCTTCGGTTTTCTTTAAATAGTAACTTTATTCCACAAGACTAGGGCTTTCAAGGCAAATTTCTTATCCTTCTTGGTTGCATGGCTGATCCCAATCCTTGACAAATAATTTAATCCATCTGCCATAGTCAAACATTCATGTTATAAATACATAAGCAACATAGGTTTTAATTTCCTCTGTAATAAATAAAATCACTGGTATATGGATCTGAAATTCATTAACTTTATGTAATATATGTTACTTAACATGGACATTTGCAACATAGAATATGATCAACTCAATTATTGATGGGAAACAAAACCTTTAAAATGCAACCATATAAACCCTAAAAACAATAAAAGTGGAGCATGATTTAGGATACTACCCCTTCCTTTACTCATTCTCTTTGTCCCTAAGTAATGCAGAAGCTTCACAATTGTTTATAGTACTGTAGTCTGTTGTGCAGGTAGAACAAAACAGTAAAAGAAAATAGCTCTTATATCCACTTCTGGGCAAAAGTTCACAGGAGAAATGCTAGTACCACAACTATATTTATCACTGAAACTTCCACAGTGACAGTGAAAAAAGTGCAGAAGATCTGGTCTCAACCACTTGGCACTTAGGCTAAGTACAGGCAATAAAAAAGCCTGAGGTTGAATCGATTCAATCTTCACAGGTCAATCTAGGCTACATAAACTGAGCTGATAAGCAAGTGAACAGACATTTACTTTTGATTCCAGAAATGAAGCTATGTACTTACAGTGCCCCAGGCCAAGGACCAGAGAGGTGCTAGAGCACATTTCTCTGCTCAGCTGGAGCAGCCAGCTGGGGCCAAGGCTAGCCCACCCATCTTAGGGGGAGTTCACAGGGGAGGTGCAAAGTATCCTGGGATGCTGGGAAACTGAGTTAGCTCGAGTGTGGACGGGACCTGGGACAGAAGTTAATAAACCAGTTTAAACTAATTCAGTTCAGTCTGATACTCCATCCATCCAGGTTTATCTTAATCTGCTTTTGGTCATTTTTAAAGCAATTTACGTTTACTGAAATTCTGTTGTGTTACAGATCTGAACTGGTTTCTGATTACTTGATTATGTGTAACGTCTGTCCCTAGCCTTAAAGATTCATTGGAAACATGATTCATTCCAGGAGATCTGCACCACTTGCCTACCTTCTGCATTCTGTCTTTGGTTTCTCCTCTCCCTTGAAAAAAATGGGTGGTTCTTTAACCACACTACTTTGGTTTCCAGTCCACAGAGCATTCAGCAACAGTCATGAATACAAATACACTCATTCTACCATGGCGTTTGTTTTGCCATGATAACTATTTTCCAGTGCCTAACACAGTTAAGATCTGTTGCTTCCAGTTGGGACAGAAAGGCCTATGTGCTGAGAGAGAAAAGTAAAAATTAAAATTAAAATAGCTTCAGTTATATACAATAAACAATAAGAGTTGAATATCATAAGCAAAAAAATAAATTGGTTACCTTACTCCTTGACTACAGTGTGAAAAGTTTGCCTCAGCATTTAAAAGGACCAATATGTTGAATCTTACCATTGAAAGTAGTTTTCATATAAATGATTAAGTGGTAATAACAGTCAGTAGCATAACAGTGCAGCCTGGCACCCAGGACAGCTGCTGCACACAGAGGCAGCTACAACATCTGGTTGCCATGGCCACTGTGATCATGATTGCACAACTGAAGCAAAAGCCAGTTTTTCCACCTGCCACCTCCATTGGTGCCTGGGGCAGTTTCCTGTCCCATCACCCTAGCTATGCCACTGATCAGAGGTATCTAACAAGCAATATGAATAAGTTAGATACTTTCATAGCATGCTGTGAAATGTTTCATAGCATGCTATGCCTGCAATATTTTGAAGTCCTAATAAAGCATTTCATGTCTCTTAATCTTATGCCCAAATGTTTCCACTAAAGTCACTGTACTCATTAGGCATATGCTTAGGAGAAAGGAAATCAAACACTACTTTTTTCTAATGTCCCTGTGCTTCAATAAAATGGGATTCTCTGTTTTCATAAGGAAGGCATCTTCTGAAGAAGTGGTTCTCAACCTTTTTTGGACCAGGACCCATTGGTAAATATTGATGGCCAGACCTGACCCACTGCCTCTCACTCCTGACCCGCTGCCCCCTGTCCTCATGGTCCAAACCCCCAGTGTGTGGGGCAGGTGGTGGGTGTTTGGGGGGAGGGGGAGTAGTTTGTGGGGTGCATTGGTGGCTCCATGCAGCCCCTTGAGGCTGGAAATCTGACAGTCTGCAAGGGAAAAGCCACTTTCCCACATTTTTCTCCTTTAAAGGAGAATCCATTTTTAAAGTTTGTTGATTTATTTTTAAAGTTTGTTTGTGACCCTTTCATATATTCTTGCGAACCAGTTTTGGGTCACAACCCACAGGCTGAGAAATACTGTTCTAAAGGCATGTTAAGATTTAAATAAACCTTTTTTGTTTATTCAGATGCCAGACACATTAGAATGAGCTTTCCTTTCCAGTTACTGCACAAAGACTTTTGGAGTGCCTCAACATTTGCTGCTCCTTTGTGGCAACAGAACCCTTCTTCTGGCAAAGTTACTCTACCCGTTAAGTAGAGATAAGCTTGTCCTGCAGCTCCTGCATCTTCCGCTAGCTACCATACTTCCTTTAGCAGCAGGTGCCTTCTTAGGATGCACTTCATGCTCAAAGTGGAACAGGTGCCGAGTGCAATCACTTGGAGTTCCCAGGAGTACTTGGGTATGCACAAGGTTATGTAGGATTTTAGTAGCAGCTTCTATCACCTAACAGAAGTTGTAGCTGCCAAAAGAGGTAAATATAGACAAGATCTAAGGATCCAGACACTCTTTATACATTTTATCTTTCCCCACAGCACAAATAGGATTAAATTTAGTATTCTTTAGCATCATAACCTTTGCAGAAATATCTGTAAAAATGTTAGTCAGAGATGGCAAAGTTTGGTTCATCTGTGATTTCTGTTCAATTACTATTTTTGGCCATGTCAGATTCACTAAATGAATATCCATAAGCGTTCTTATAAATTTTGCTAGGTGTTGGGAACTCAACCATAAAGTCAGGATAAGTTAGTAAAGTCTTCCTCAGATCAACCTTCCCCCCCATTTTATATATACAGAGTGTGTTTATTAAAATTAATACATTACATTACACTTTATGAAAAAGTCACAGAAAATTAATTATATACTACACCATATGTCTGTGGTCCTGCATGGCCATATGCACTATGCTAATAATGCAAACCTGTTAAAAGCATATCATTGTGACTTGCAGTTGCAAACAGGCAGGCAGTAGTCCTTGTCATTACTAGTAAGGGACAGAGAGTGTGTGGTGAGTCATTTGCCTCAGATGGCTCCCTGTTATTGTATCAAGAATGCTGGAGGGAAATGTTTGTGATTATGAAGTGCAAAGACAAGAGATCTGTTATTTTTCTTTGGAGAAATAGTTTTGTATATTCAAGAATATCAGTTCTTTTACTGTAAGCTTCACAATATGGATTATTTTATTAAAACTTGACATGTATTATAAGCGAGTGGTTTTGCTCTTCTAAATATATATTTAATATTTGTTATGTAGTTCATATGCCAATGCCGTATACTGGTATATTTTAAAATATATATATTACCTTTTCCTAAATAACAAAAGCATGAGATCTACATATGTAATGTTTATCTACATGTAATTAATATATTTTAAGAGAATGAAAATCACGAAAATCACAAAGAACAAAAGCTTGCTTCAGAAAAACATTTTTAACTCAGTCCTTAATGTCAACCTTTTACATAAACATTAAGCAATCATTTTCTCTTTCTGGGTGTGTCTACACTGTAATTAAAGATATGACCATAATGCATGGAGCTAAGTGAGCTAGTTTTAAATTGTTTAGCTTGGATACCAATAATATTGTATCTGTGGATGTCAGTGTGACCCAAGGCCTTCAGTAGCTACCCCACACCAAGCTTCATGCTACTGAGTTTACATATCTATTAGTACTTGGAATTAGTGAGTTTAAAGCTAACTCAGGTATGTTTACATGAGCTGCAGTTACATTTTAATACAATGTAGGCATCCTCTCCCCCACTCTCTCATGTCCTGTATTTTTAAGAACGATAACATGGTTTCCGTGAGTCTGCCTCACCAAAACCCATCGATCAGGGGTAGAAAAACCCTAGGATGCATGCCAGAGTGTGGTGCACAAAGGCATTTTGCTTGACACACACACCTCAGGGAAGGGGCCAGGCCTGCACTGCCACAACAAGGATCAGGATCCGCATGGCTCCTCTACTGTGCACCCCTGGCATGCCAACATTTTACCAGTCAAGGTTGTGGGTGTTTTTGGCACTGTCAAAAACTTTGCCAAATCCTGCCATAGACTTCAAAATAAATGCTCTGTTGACCAAGGATGGACTTTGAATCAAGTCCCATCTGTTAAAGAGAAAGTAAACTGTAATTTTTTAATATCATAATTGTAAAAATTGATCAAATGTTAAGTTACATTCTTAGGGGACATCATTTTGTAAAACTAGAGAGTCAAAAATCCTTTCCCATTGTTTCATTAACTATGTTTGGACAAATGGAAGTTGAACAAATTGATTTCAGCTACCATCAGATGCTATTTGACTGTAAAGTCAAAGCTCTGGTATTTCAGAGCCTATATTCCCTTTTATAACTTGATTGTTATCTTATCTACTGAACTTTGAAATACTATAGCCAGGGTGTTATTGAAAAAAGTGACACTGTTCTGGGCAACTGATCTGTTCAATTACTAGCCTTACCAAGTGCTGCGACTGAGTAGTCCAAAAACTAAACAGATCAGCTGCCCACTGAGCTTCCTTGTTGGGATGTTGCAAGTTTATTTATATTTTTTTCTATATTTTTGCATAGAAATTGCAGCCCCATCCAGCATAAGCTTCAATGGAAACTTGATTCATAAGCTGGCATTACTCATGTCTCCTGATAGTCAAACAGACTTAAAAGAAATATGCTGAAAGCATCACTTCAGCTACTAAATATTTCAAACTAATATTCTCCTAAAACACTCTTGTGCATATTCAGCATTTGTTTAACCAAGGTATGTAAACATTATCTTAAAAAATTATTCCTCTTCCATTTGTCACTGGTACTAAAGAAAGAGACAAATTATCAGAGTAAAATGCTGCCAAGCCTATGTATGCAATGTACGGAACAAATGGAAGCAGAAAAACTTTACTGTAAAGCATTAGTCAGGCACTGGTTCTTACAAACCTGGCAAAATACAATTTTTCATGTCATGACACTGATAGACTGTCTTTGTTTTTAGATTTCATGCTATAACAACAATCCACAAATGTTAAAATTGCCCCACCTGATATTTGAGTGTCTGCAAGTTTGATTTAGATTATTACTGATACAGGTCAGGCAGTTCAGTCAACCAGGGTCATGCCACCCAGTCAGCTAGCCTCTTTCTTAGCCTCATGCTCTAAAGAAATATGAACCAATTCAGATCATACTGTATTGTGATGGAAATCATTTCTAATAGACTGTGGTTACAAGATGTTGCAGAAATATTATACATCATTCAGCACCAGTAATACATCTTTTTTCCATAGAGCAAAGAGTCCCCTATTTAATGAGAATGGCCACATTCATCTTGATCTGCCTGTACTTCATACATCACATGGCTACAATACTGATTCACTAAAGAAAGTGGCAGAACACTGAAAAGAGATGTCTGAAAATGACAAAAAAATAATTGGATTCTCACTTACAGAAAAGATCAGATGTCATGGCTCATCCTTTGCATTCAAGATGGTCATAGAAATGGGACTTCTTTTTTTTTTTTATTTTCCTCATGGAAGACAGCTATGAAAGATAGCCTGATTTGTACAAATTGAGCCAATATTATAAGGAAACCAACTAGAATTTTATCTATAAAACTTCCAACTAAATTGTTTGCATTGTCATTTTTATTAGTGTCTAACCTTTGTGCCTAGCAAGGTGGTTAAAAGTCTTCTCTTGAGGTCATTTTGACATGCTGATGTAAGTGATAGAAAAATAGGTGCTGTCTCATTCACTGAAAAATTGTTCTGTACATGCTTATCTGGATTAAGATTTGTTTTCCCATAGAATCTACAGTTGACGGCAATATTCTATGCCCTGATTGTGCAGTCAGCTTCACAACTGGGACCAGTAAAACAGTGGGTTTTTTCATCATGATATCCTATGTTGACCTGTATTTAAAATGAAATTTACATGGCTAACCGTAATATTTGGGGATTTTACCCCAACAGCCTCTGCAGGTGCATCTACAAGTACAATTAATGCACAGCAATAAACTCCAGTGCATATTGTGCCAGAGTTGATTGCTCCCAGGTGCTATATTCACATGTGTACCCAGGACTACGGCAGATTAAGCCAAGTCAGAGCAGCCCCGGCTGGCCAGGGATCTATGGGATCAGCCTGCCAGCCTGGGGCTGCCCCTTCCCCTCCCCCCCGGACATGTGCTGCGTAGGGGCTGGCTAGGGCACAAGGGTGCTACAGTGCAGCAGGCAGCCCCCACACTGAGGCACCCTTGTGCCTCAACCAGCCTCATCAGTGTCTCCATGTGCATTGCTGCAGAGTAAAAACCTCATCTGCAGGAAAGTACTTATGTTTACAAGTATTAACCTGTGGTGGAGTTAAGTAATTTAGTCTGTCCTACTAACACTGCACGTGTAGATACTGAGATGTTTACTGTGGAGCTAATTAGGTAACTGCAGTACGTGTCTCATGTAAATGTGTCTTCTATGATTTTTACACATTATGTATTCTTCCCCAGTTATTCTGTGACAGCATTTAACTTTGCTGGAACTTGAAGTTCTATAGGAAAATTGATTTATTTAAACTAAGCAAAAGGCTAACATATATTAGTCTGCAATGGTCAATCAGAGATTTTTTGGGTGGGGAGGAAACCTATGATTAAATGTGATATTTAATTTTATATGAAAAGTAAAAACAGTATGTTTAAAATCTGGAAGATTTTTAATGATTTAAAGGTAATTAAATTGGGATTAAGAGTTGCTGTGACAATTAAAACATTCTTCTAAAACACTAATATCAATTGTAATTAAAGTATATGTTATATTAACCTGTCTCTTTAATGATCAGACATGCCATTTGGTAAAAAAAATATTTTTCACTTTTAATGCAGGCATCCTGTTTAACAGAATGGGTACCTCAGTTTAAAATATAGAAAGTAAGAATGTCCACTTTTTTCAGAAGTTTGGGTTCTAAGATTTCTACACATTGTAGATTAGAGAATGTAACCTGCTTATGAAAGATCAATTCCAAATTTCCCAAATTTCTTACAGTCTTTCCGCTTACTTGAATAGGAGTTAGAAAAGACACCTAAACTGGCTACTTCTTGCAGCAGATTGTTGCCTCAGGGTCATCTCAGCCAGGTTTTTGCACCTTTCCCAAGCATCTCTCCACTAGCCTTAGTGCTAGACAGTCTCTACACTTGCTGGCCTTTGCTGCCTCCCAGCCTGTGCCAACCATATACAGTCTTTCATCACACAAAGTACATAAAATGTTACTGCACTGGACCCTGGGATGGGTCTCCTGTGGCCTCAGCTTTCTTTTTCCAGGCTGGTCTTCCTCATAGCCCAGAGGTCTCCAGCCTCTGGTACTTCTCCACCTCCCCCACTGGTTCTGCCTACTGGGGGTTTTATTTTCCAGTGAGCCATGCCCTCATTAACCTTCCCACAGCTGCAGCCCTTCAGTTTAACTAGCTGCCTTCCCTTAAGGGGACAGGCTACCCTGTTACACTCTGTTTTTTCTAATGTTTCTATCTTTCTCTTACATCAGTTACAGCATCCTCAGATAATGAGAAAATGAAATACTTACAAAACTATAGAAAAGAGAATATTAATGCAGTGTTACTTAAATTTGGCAGCCATATAACATTGTCATCTTAAAAGGACATTATAAAGAATAAATTTTTAACTCTTTCCTGCTTGTAATGTATTAAGCTGAAATACCAAGCTGCTTTTCCTGTACGTGCTGTGCTTTTATTTATATTTTTATACACTAATTCTTTTTCCCATTCCAAGAGCAGTTTAACATAAATACCCTTCTATTATATACTTCTATCTAGGTTTACCAGAAGTATTAACAATTGCTAATAGCAACATTGCCATGATATATTTGCTATTTATAATTAACCTTTGTTAGATGAGTACTGATTTTTAGTATAAGGGCAGCACAGAAAGTACTGACTCAAATCTTAGGTCTTTCTACCCACTGCATCTTTATCTCTCTGGGCTCTTACCTGGCATCTATCACAATAGTATCTGGTGTTCTCTTTTTCTGGCTTCACCGTAGAAAACTATAAAACATTATTCCATTTACATCATTCTTTATCTTTTCCTTACAGAAAACAGATCTGGAAGATCATTGCCATAAAATATACTGTTTTGGTCCTCACATAGATCACACTCAGCTTAGTTAATGCCAACAAAAGTTTGAAAAATGAGTATGTAATTTGAGACTTAAATTAGCTAATACTATTTTTGTCACTATGTGACAAGATGCACAAAATTTCACATGGCTGTAGAACAAGCTGACACATTTGAAATCAAATGAAAGTAAGATTATGCAATGTAAGTCTATAAAATACTGTTAAAATAAAGCAGGTAAAATTATGAAAATGCATATTAAAATTTCAAATTTGGCCAAAAAATAAAAGCCATGGATATATTCAAGCTTTAATTCAACCTTACACTAAAATGCTGATCATAGCATAAATTGATTTTAGTCAGAAAAAGCAAGTTTCCATTTCAATGTCAATAGAACATTCTATTTTGGATTAGTGACAAAGGAATTTATAAATCACTTATTTGAATTTCAGGGGTTCTTTCTACAATATTAAGTTGTTTATGACTCTGGAGGTTCACTTTCTGCTTAGAAATGTATGTTTTAAGTCTTCAAATAACCCCGTGTCGCATTCCCTGTCATCAATTCTCAGTCTTTACTTGACTGCTTTGCATGACTGCTTAAGAAATAATTTGAGACAACTGAAATTGCCTGAAATGTTATGATTCTAGGCCATAAAAAGGAACCCTTTTTCAAATAAAGCCTTCTCCAGGAACTAGAAAAGGGGAGGACTGCCTATTCATATTGCCGGTTTGACAAACCCACAGAATTCTTTTGGATTTTTCTGGGGACTAGGCTCCTAGCACCTTGTAAAGGAGTTTCTCCCTCCACAGTACTCACCACTTTTTTTTTCCCTCAGAAAATAACCCATTGGATATATGTGCCAGAATTAGTGACTTGTTAAGTGAGTCTGTTCCTGCACTCTGCAGGTGCAAATTCCTAGATCAATTGGAATAAAAACTCCTATAAACTTGCATACTCTACCCAAGGTAACTCTCAGTTTTCACACTGAAGCATTAGCCTATTTCCTGAAGCAGGCTATTACTAGGCCCTTTTGAATTCAGCTCTGCCTTGCCACTTAGATGGATCTAGTTCCTTGAAGAATACTATCTTGTGCCACAGCTCCTTCTGTCACCTCCTTTTAATGTTCTCCTATCTGACCATATGCCAAATCATAGTCTTTTCTTTTCTATGTGCAATTGCAGATGTTCTTTGAATAGTTAATTTTGTACAACACAACTGGGAAAAAATAGTAGTCTGCAAAAATCTTTAATTGGTATATAACTAAGAAGGAATTGATTCTTCATTTATGGTATCTCCAAAGCATTATTGCTTCAGTCTCCAATATAGTCCTCTTTGCATTTGGATTGCTGCATAGTTTCATAATCACCCCCCCCCCTTTTGTTTTGTTCTGCTCTGCTTTTCTTTGCTTTTCTTCATAGCAGTATGAGTGGTTTGTACTGCTAACAAAAATTGGGAAAGCTTTGTGACTTAGATATATTTATGAAAGGATAAACCATTACTAGACAGTATAACATTTATAAGTAATATAAAAATGAATAAACAATTGCATATGTTGTAAAACATGTTATTCATATCACTGCCCTTTCTTTTTTGTTCATAAATCTATTTATAATGTCACATTTGTAATTTTAATAAACTGCCAAGAACCAAAATGATCAAAACCAAGTATGCTTCTTCTTTTATTCAATTATCAATTACTAATTGTTATTAATATTATTAAGTTCCTTTAAATAGTACCTACAAAGTGTTTTACAAACAAAAATAGAAGACAGTCCTTGCTACAAGTAGTACACTCATTAAGCAAACAGGCAAAGGGTAAAGGCACAGCCAGTCATGAGTAAAATTTCTTTTTCCCATGTCCACTATATAAAGCAATAGCAGTAGCACATATCTAGGTTTTTGTTTGCTTGTTTTTTGTTTTAGGTTTTTTGATAAGGTGTGCATAAATGATCCAAGCACAATAAAAAATATGTTAATCAGCTGAATGAGTCCAGTTGTTTTGATGAAGCTGTTTTTACTCTGTCCAACTTTTTCCCAGGCACTTTTTGCAAACTTATTGCACAGCTACCAGTCCTGCAAGTTTCCATCCACCTTATTGGAGATGGTCCATCAGTTAAGTATCTGTGATGTAGTCAGAGACAGACATAGGCTCTACAGGGGGTACTTAATACTCCAGAATAAAACACTGTTGTGCAGTTCTCATTCACATATTCCTGCTTTTATTTAATCTGATGATCATTATATCTAGTAACCACTCTTTTGGGCCTAAGTGTACTAAGACAGGAGTCTGCTCAACCTAACTGGACATCTAGGATACTGTGGGTTAAGAAACATTACCTTCTATACCCAGCAACACATGGGGGAATTATGTCTTGCCACTTTGATCCCTCAGCTCCAATGTCTAAATGCCCATTTGTAACTCAGTCAAATAGGGATAGTCTTTAACATAAAGACAGGGGGAAACTTGGACCCATACCTCTAGATTTGTAGTGAGATATATTACGGTTGTGTTATCCCACCTCCTCTCTCCATAGCACTTGCTTTAAACTCACTGTCATACAGGAACTTAGTTAATTTTGTTCAAAACTAGACCAATGTCTGATACAAAGCATGGAATGAGAAAACTTTTGCACAGGAGGACTCCCTGGCAGAGGCAAATATACTCTTTGGTGATCAGTTAATAACAGATTTACAAGGTACTAGGAGACTGCTAGCTGAGTAATACGTGAGATCAAATGAGAGATTCGCAAATCTGCTAAACCCCTACTTTAAAAAAAGTGTGGAATGAGAAAGAGGGGGGATAAGGAGAAAATAAAATAGTTAAAAAGTCATATAAACTTTGCAAGTGGAAGAGAACAGAGAAGTTTCACATGTCCTAAGGTCTGAATAAACAATCATGTTTCAGGTATTTTTCTAAAATGTAAACTTCTCAACTTTTTGAAATTTTGTTCACCACTATGATCTGAAGACCTGGCCCAAAGCCAAAATTCAAGCGATGCACACTATCCATCATTTCCTATTTTCACTGCATTAGCTATGTCCTTTGGGTTGAATAACAAATGAGAAGCTTGTCCCATCTAAACTTCTCTGTGATGTTTCAACACTCACAGAATATTTATGGCTGAGTTATAGACCACAGAAAAACAGATTTTACAAAAGGAAATTGCTGACACAACACAGCTGTAAAAATAGCGATGAAAAAACTGATGCTATTAATAATACTGCTTTAAGGACAGTTGTTAGTTTTGTTTGCAGATTCATTCAGTGAACATGTTTTTCATGATCAAGGAAAGTTGGCTGCAATATGCCATTTAAAAGAGGTAAAAACATATTGCAGGAAGGCATTTAATAGTTTTAATCCTATATAATGTATTTGATCCCCATCTCTTTTGGATGGCTGATGCTGCATTATACAGGGTTCAGTCAAAGAAAAATCCTTTCAAAGCTCAATTTCTGCTCCCAGACGAGTCTATTCTCGCTTTGATGTACATACATAATTCCTATTAATGTTAATGGGGCTTATCTGCACACAATGGTGGAATATAATTTGAGACTAAACATTTCTATACTGTGTAGATAACAACCACATTTCATTGTAGACTATTCAGCCTCCATGTACAAAGCTGCTATTGACTTATTCATTCTTGAAAATTAGATTCATTATTTAATTAGAGAAAACAAAATCTCCATTCCACATACATAGGTCACTAAGGTGTCTTAGTTACCTAGAGAAAGAATCATGCAGTTTTATCATCATTCTTCCACATAGAAGCTGGCGTAAATCAAAGATGGAGTCAATGAAGTTTTGACATTTGCACCAGCTGTGGATTTGGCTTACTTTACTCATTACAGAATGAAGGAAGAAAGAAAAGCCTGACATTTAATTGTGCTTTAGGTTGCTTCCAATTCTTCCTAAACTATTTCTAAGATAAGAATTCTGGCTTCTTGGAGTCATTAAAAAAAAAAAAGAAATGGCGCTTTATTTTAAACTCAGCATACTCCTATGCTGAGCCCAGTGCATGCCCAGAAAAGGCAGTGTGTTAGTTGGATCCAGCTGGCCCAATGTCTGTATAGATTTTAGTGGCAATTTTGTGGTGCTCTTCTCTAATAGCTGATTGAATCAGCTTTAAATATACACACATGAATCCTATTATTTTCTACTGATGTAACTCTACTGAAGTTAATTTTCTTTCCCTTTGTAGCTAAAAATCTGCCATTTAGATGCACACAGCTGCCAAAAATGCCACCTGTGGACAGCTAGCAATTCTGTGTTCCTTACAATGTGGACACGAGCACACGGAGTATTTGCACTAGGCTATACAATGGCTGCATGTATATGTGCCTGTGTACACATCTGTTGTGGATGCCTCTGTACATTTATGGCACAAAATAATAGCTGGCTAGAAACCAAGGACTAGCAGGTTTTAGATATGAGAAAAGGGCCTTGCCATGTTTTACCTTCAACAGCTGAATAGTTAGGACACTGCCCCAGGAAGCTAGAGACCTAGGCCATGTGCAGATGAAATGAGGAGAGGGTGTGCATGACACTTTAAAGTGGGCTAAATGCTTTTGCACCACTTTAATGGTGTTTGCACGGCTTGGTGACATATTGCACATTAATTCCAGCCGTGTTAGGAAATTTGGTGGCACAAGGCACCTTAACTGACTTGGGGCGCAGCAAACTAAAATTCCTCTGAGGAGTTTTAGTTTGCTGCTCCTACAGCTGCAAAGCAAAGCGCTGGCTCTGCTCCCATAACATTTCTCACTTTTCTGTTGTATCCATTACAGAAGCATTTTTGGGTCCATTTGGCTCTAGGTGTTTACTGAAACATTTAGAATCGTCACCCTCACTTATTTTCCATAGGAAAATGATACAACAGGTAATGAGAATATGACTTGCAGGATAAAAATGTCTTACTTTTTCCATGGGCTCTACAAATATATAAAGAAGCCTCTCAACTTCAAATAAATCTGGCAATAGCCATGGCAAATTTCTTATATCCATGCTCCCCTAGAACCTTTCTTTCCCTACTTCTTTCATTCTTTTTTTTTCTTTGTGTTTCTGGGCTTTTCTCCTCCTTTCCCCATCTCTCTTATTTATTATTGGAACAGAACTTGCTCTAATCTATTATTTACTGTCACCAAACTTAAAGGGATGATATTATCTAGATGATAGCCCTTTTAGTAGCCTGCTGAGTTATGCTTGCTCATGCAGCACTTCTCCACCCTTACACGTACGCAGTCATAAATGCACACACATGCACACTCATGGCAAATATATACCACTTATATAAATCAATGTGTTTACACATCTGTACCTGCAGCTCATAAACTCTAGTTGAGAAGTAATATCTATCCATTACCTGTCATGAAAATTTGCTACAGATATTCAGCCTGAATATCAAACACATTTAGATGTTGTGTACTGCTTAACTGTGGACTTTAATGATGTGCATAGGTGTCTGGGGATTCACGATTTTTAGTAGAATCTTTTTTCCCCTTAAGTGAAAATGTATAGGCTTGATTCTTCATTCCTCTCACTTTTGCAAACATTTACATGAACATAAAACAAGTACAAAATAAATATTAAATGCCACTAGATAAGAATGACACCCATTCAGCATCACTTTGCATACAAAATGCAGGGAAATGGACAACTTGCTCTATGTGTTCAAGTTGTGCTACATTAGTTATGAGTCCAACTTGTCATAAACTTTAGTCATAGCAAGCAACTTGTCCTGATACAACATTCTTCATAATTGTTGCAAGAGAGACCCCTAGCAGCATTTGCACATACTAAAGTACTTAGCACTTGGGTTTGATTACTTGTAAACAGGTATATCTTGAGCTGGCCAAGGATCCTTGCTTCTGAGAGAGAACATTATTTTACCAATGTTTACAGCCCCATTACAATGAAAGCAGCAGCTCTTCAAAAAACATATTAAATCATGATGCAGTGTTTGGAGTAATGAAGGGTGTGGTGACTTCCCATGTAAATCTTACAGTGCTTTGATTCCATGGTGATGGGTATAATAAAAAACTTGCAATGCCTAGGTAGATAGAATTCTTCTACTTTGAATCAAGAGAACTATGTGCAGAGGAAAAAAGGAGAGGGAAAACAGATCCAAGAAATGTACTGCATTTTGGACATATTTATAGTGTAGTTATGTTTATATCACTACTGCAATATTTGATTTAAAGGGCTTCAAAAGCTCCAATAAGATATGCATAGAATAATAAAAGCATTGTAGCCTAAATATGCAAAAATGATCTGGGCTTCCCAACATCCTCTTTTTATATCATCTTTCATTGGTGTTCTGCTTTGCCAAATTCAGATCTACACCAGCCAGACTGCACAGTTATTATTGTGCAGTTGTTTAGTACTTGTTTAAGCCTGTATTAAATGACTGTGCAGTAACCGGCATCACTATGTACTCCTGACACCACATAGGTTTTTTCCAAAGCTACTGAACAGTAGCAATGAGCTGTTGTGCAGTAGCTCATTGTTACTAGGCAGTAGAATGGCATCACGGTTCATGCCTGCTGATGCTATGTTGCCGTATCTCGTCACTTGTCACTATGTCTCATGTAGACGTGCCATATATGGTAGAAAATAAAACATGATGAATTTCTAATTGCACACCATTCCCTAAGTACAAACAATGGAGCATGAAATCACTTAGATGAGATCTCAGCACACTGGTCTATGTATCCAACTAACAGTATCTAGGTCCACTTTGGGGTGATCACCACTCATTGCCTTCTAGCATGTATGGTTCTAGCAGCATCAAAGAAAGTGGGTTGCTATTTTTCAGAACAGCTACAATCTGTTTGCTAGAATACATTGATCTATAGTCCTTTTCTATTCTCCCTGTTTCAGTTGGGAAAGCCAAGAGATATTCTGTTTTCACTCTCATTCTCCAGGCAAGACAATACTTGGTCCAAGGTGTTCTGTAAAAGAGCTTATGAATGTATTGTGAATGGACTTTCCAGCATTTTGTAAACAAATTGTCATGCACAATTTGGACAGAACTGGCTTTATTCAATTCATGGATAATAACAAGATGTTTATGGTAGCAACATCTATTTTCAGAAGAAAAAAACGCTCAGGAAAGGACTATGTTCTGACCTTTCCCTTATTTCCATTCTTGCCTCCTATTCCATTCTTCAGGGATAAGCAAATCTACAAGCTAGTTATTTCCCTTTATGCACTGGCCTATGATGTTATCATTTGCATAAAAGTGGGACTAGCTAGCTTACTTTAAGTTTGATATAGGTTTATTGGCAAAACAAATTTTATTTGTATGAGTTAATTAAGCCTCAATAAATAGTTTGTAGGAGAAAGTTATTTTTTATCTCAGGGAATAGATACAGGAAGGTCTTCTCTACCTTAAATCACCATGAACTATAAACAAAAGAATGTTTTTATATAGGACCTAACACAATGGCATCCTCTGACTTCAAAAACTCCTACAAATAAGAAACAAGAATCAATGTATGGACCTCTATTGATACGATTCATCCAAAGCTCTGGATTATGAAAGTTTATTTATAATCAGTGATTGCAGTCCATAAGACTGTGTAATGTATTATTACTAATGATTCCAATGTCTCCCACAATATGCCAAACCAATATATTTAAAACCAAGAGGAAATTAGGTAACTAAAATTACCCTTAATGAGTAAACATAAAGTGTACAAATTAAATAATTGAAGGCAATATGCCCAAGGTTGCCTCAAGTTAAAGACAAGCTGTTTTCGTATCCTCGTTTTCGCACTGTTTCAAGTTCATGTATGATTCTGACAGAAATGTATGATTCTGCTATCAGAGGAAGTGGAATTTACCCTCCAACTTTCTGCCCTATCATTTAAGTTTTGAGTTTGCAAGGTAGAAACATCTTGTGTTAGTTGTGTGTTAAGGCCACAAATAGTAAACTGTGGATGCATAGTAACTGGGTCTCACTCCGGGGGTGGCTATAATGCCCCTGGAGTGCCCTCCTCACTTATCAACTTCTCTCTCTTCTGGGTAATCTTCCCTTCCATTCAGCTGCCATACCTTGATGTATTTACCTTTTAGAAAAAGAAAGGCTGCCCTAGAGCTTCCCAAGACTGTTCTTATACTCCTGAGCACAGGTGTCTCCATACACTGTCTTAAGGGCTAATTACATGGCTCCAGCCACCCCTTGCATGGCTTACACCACACCCATGCCTTGCAAATGATACTCCTTCCTGTTGACATGTGCCCTTCCTGGGCGATGGGCTCCCAACCCAATTCTTTGCCCTTCTTGGGCTATGGGCTCCTTGGCCCCTTGGTCTCTGGCGGTGACCCTGATCTTTGATCCCTCTTCCTGGGCCCTGGCTCCACTCTCAAGCCAAACAAGACTCCTGGGAGTCTCTGGCTGTCATCCACATCAGCCTTCAGGTTATCTCTAGGGCCTGGCCCTGCTCCTGAACCAGTGAGACCTTCCTCTTGCCACTCACCCCTCCTGGGCTACAGATCTCTGGGCTCCCTGGCCCTTCTGACACTTGCCCCTCCAAGGCTGACTCTCTCTGTTCTGTGTTGCCAGACCTCTTTACTCCCAGGCCTGTTGGGACCTCCTCCACCCTTAGTCCCATCCACAGATCTCCAGAGTTGAAGTTGCTTACCCCAGTTCAGATGTTATCCAGGAGCCCTGCTGCAGCCCCACTGGCCCAGGAGAACCTCAATCCATGACTTTAAGGATTAGACTCCCTGACAAGCTTAGTCCCTAGGCTTATATGCTTTAAGCCTGTCCCCCTTCTGGTCAGGTGACTTTCTAATTGTCCCCTGCCACAACTGCAGTCTGCTTCTTATACAGCCTCTTCCCCTGTTAAGTGACAGGCATGATAAGTGCTGTGACATAATAGGAACACATGGTATTTTGAATACTTAAGACTCTGGCCCTGAAAACCTTTATATACATACTTAAACTTAAACATGTGAATGCTACTATTCCCTTCAGTGATACTAGTTACATATGTTGTGTGTATGTCTGCATAGCTGATAACTTACTTTCTCATGTACTCAGTGTTTATCTTTTTCTATATTTGTAAAATATGTTCATTATTCATTTTTATTTAAATGAAGACTAAGTCTAATGTGATAAATCTTCATATTACATTTGTCTACAAAAATTGAACTCTTGTCAGTATCTGAATGGCTGTTTATTTTTTAAAATAAGTTTTATAGAAAAATTGGCTTTCTGACATTATTTGTCCTGTACTAAAATAAAATTATCCTCTCCCTTGCTATTCTTTTCCATTTCCCAATACAAAAATTACTGTTAATTACAGGATATGTTGATAGAAACCATGTAAAATGCAAATGTGTAGTAGTATTAGGCATCTGTCTGTCTAACAAGACAAGCTCACCGAACATCTGTGAGTGTGTCTGTAGAGCTCAAACCTTAAATTACAGTTCCTTCTACACTTATCACATCTGAAGTTCTTATCAAATAATCCTGAATGTGGTTTGGGGTTCTTTCTGAGGTTTCTTCTTTCATCTGCATGTTGAGCTCTTTTCTCTTCAAAAGCCTTCCTTCCATGCTTAGTAGAATATTTCCAAACACTTTGAAAATTGATCCTCAGCAATCTTCTCCCATCCATTTGACTTAATGTTCATTGCCTTCATATCTTTCATGCAAGCATCTTTGAACTGTAGATTGGGACACCCACATGGTCTTCTTTCTTTAAAGAGTTCTTCATACAAGGGATATTTAGGCATATGACTACAATCCATTCTCTCCATATGACCAAGCCATCAAAGTTTATGCTGGCTAAGAAGACAATGTATGT
>NW_017729027.1:23893024-23893373 GCF_001723915.1 Gavialis gangeticus | reverse complement strand
CAAGAACTCAGCATGGGCAACTTTGTCCTGCCAGGAAATTCCTAGAAGGTGGCGAAGGCAACTTCTTTTTTTCAGTAGAGTACCTGGTCAAGGATTTGCTGCAATAGAAAAGTGTGCTGATGACTCAAGCATGCTATACTTTGACCTTGTTTTTAACAGTCAGTTTGTTGCTCTGCACACTTGTTTGCTCAGCATACTCATGATTACAGATGCTTTGCCAATAAGGTGTTTCAGTTCAGCCTCAGGTGACAGGCTGTTGGTAACAATGGAGCCAAGGTATGAAAATTCATAGTTTCATAGTTTCTGGGATCAGAAGGGACCTGAGTAGATCATCTAGTCCGACCCCCTG
>NW_017729027.1:23884609-23891043 GCF_001723915.1 Gavialis gangeticus | reverse complement strand
CCTGAGATCTAAGGCTGCTGCCTTACTGTAGGCCTTTCCCACCTTGCGCTGGATGGTGAAATTTAATTACTACATCCAATATTTTTCCTATTGTGATTATTGATGATGAATCAGTATTCTGATCTATAATGCTGGTCTTCCTGATTAAGATTGTAAGACCAAACTTCTTGCAGGCATAAGCAAAGTGACTGATGAGGCTTTGAAGGTATCTCACAATGTATATTATCAATGCATAGTCATCAAGCTCACAAATCAAAATGTTCTTCACTTTAATCTTTGCTTTAAAATGTGAAAGGGTAATTAATTTTCCATTTGAGTATGCAGGTAGATAAATTCCTTCAGTGGTGGTCCCAAAAGCATACAACAAAAGGGAAAAGAAAATCCCAAACAGGACTGGGGCAAGGACACAACCCTGCTTGACTCCATTTCAAATATCAAAAGTCTCAGATGTTGATGCAGTATAGCTGACCACATTCTATCATGGAAAGAGGTATGTGATGGTATGTATGTGGTGGTTCTCAGTAACAGATCTATCACACATTTCTTTGATGTTAAGATGGGAATGAAGCATGGCTGCATCATCATGCCAACCCTCTTTTTAATATTCCTTACTATGATACTATATATGACCACCAACAAGCTTCTAGTCAGAGTGGAGCTAAAGTACCAAATAGATGATAAACTTTTTAATCTCAGCCAACTCTGAGCCAAAACCAGCACCACCCCCAAACTCCAGTATACTGATGATGCTGTAGTGTATGATCACTTGGAAGCAGATTTTCAGCTAATCATTGATGTCTTTACCAAGGCATAGAAGAAAATGAGACTGACACTTAACATTCAGAAGATTAAGGTCCTCCATCAATAAGATGGTAATGAGCAGTCCAGTTTTAGCCATTCAGATATACAGTGAGACTCTGGAAAACAATGAGTACTTCCCATCCCTCAGAAGCCATCTTTTGCAGGAGACTGACATTGATGAAGAAATCCAACATTGCCTCAAATGTGCAAATGCGGCCTTCAGATGCCAGAGCAAAATGGGATTTGAAGATTACGACATCAGATTTGAAACCAAGCTCATGGCTTATCAAGGAGTTATGATCCTACCTTACTGTGTGGAGCTGAGATGTCGACAATATACAGGAGACACTTCAATGTTACCAGAGAAGTACCATCAGCGCTGCCTACAGAAAATCCTTTGAATCCACTAGGAAGACAGACATAGGTGACTCGTAGGGAGTGCATGGGGTGGGGGGACAGGCACATGCACTCCCTGAGATTGGCCCTCACTGGCCGGGGAGTGGGAAGTGATGGCCAGTGCCCCCTCCAAGATTCTACGGGCACTGAGAGAAGCTTTGATTGCACTTCATGTTTTGATGCCAGCACTTCTGATGATGGTGATTGGAAAATGGGGACCCCTCACCCCCAGTCGGCAATCAGCTGCTGGTCTCCCCCTCCCCCGTATCAGGAGGCACCAGTCAGCCATGAAGACAGATGCATCAACATTAGTATCCTCTGACAAGCAAATACCACAAGAATCAAGGCACTGATGATCTGACATCAACTTTGTTAAGCTGTCCATGTCATCTGGATGTCAGGCTCCAGACTCTGAAAGCAAGTTTTATTCTCTCAGCTCAGTCAAGGCTCCTCCTCAAGAGGAGGACAAAGAAAGTGCTTCAAGGACATCCTCAATGACAACTTGAAAAAATGCAGCATTGGCATCAACTCATGGGACACTATTGCCCAGGAGAGCCCTAAATGGAGGATCTCAGTACTTTGAAACCTCACGATGACAACAGGAGTCAGAAACGTGGGACCAGCAGAAATAGCATGTCACAGATTGAATTAAGAATCCAGAGCCACCCACCCCACATGGAAACACATGCCTGATTCACAATAGAGCCTGCCAATCCCAGATTAGCCTTATCAGCCATCTTCAGACCCACAGATACAGCAATTATGGAAAACAATCCTCTTCAACTGCAAGATTCTGCAGATGCTTGTACAGAGTGATTATGTGGACATCTCGCATATCTTGTGGCATTGCCCCTACTGTACAACAGTGAGTAAGAAGCATGTACAATATCTACAATATAATTATTATTATCCATAGATCAACCTGTTAGTTAGGATTTATATTAATAGATGTGCTTCATAAAGAACAATCCTAGGCAAAAGTGAGAGTATTACAATACATCATAGTTTTTGTTAATTACAGGATTTTAAAGTTTCTTTTGTTGTCCTGATACCCATGATTGTTGTTATATTCGAGTCTTTCAGCCTTGCCATCATAAGCCAACATTTTTCATTGGGTTTATGACTCAGCTGTGTAAATGCAATCCAGGTGGAAACTTGGCATAGCGAGTCTCAGTCTGCTAGGACATTTTATTGTGCTTACTGTTGAGATTAAACAAATTGGTCTAAACTGCCAAATGTAGGGGCCAGCCCTGTCAGCTTATGCATCTGAATGACATCTTTCTATCTCAATAACCCCGTTGATTTTTGTAGAAGAAATTTATTTTATTGTTGCAGATGCTGTAGGACTTTCATAATGTTCAAATAACTGCAGGGATTCTTCTTAAGTCTTTTGTGGGAGGTCAGCTCTTTCTTTAGAATTTCTTTTGTATTGTGATTGTATTTGTATTTTGTTGCATTTGGATGGTTGTATGACAATTTAAACCCCCCCTTTAATTAATAAATATTATAATTTATCATGCTAGACCCAGATGTCTGTATCTTCAGTCCCCTAAGCCAAATACATTACTGTAGATTTTTGCTAAGGACAGTGGAAGTCTTGCTGAAAATGGACATTGCTTCACAAGGCAGGGAGCACCTACAGAGATTCTTCTAGCCATATGGAAACTGTGGAGCCTCTTATTGAACTTTATGGAAGCTTCTAAAAATAAAGAATTGCCTCAGAGATGACAGAGTCAAAGGATGGTAGGACATGCTGTTCTAGCCTCTTACAGATCCATTATGGGAAGCAGAAGAGAGGAAAGAATTGAAACAATTTTCATGACCAAATTCTGCTACTCTTGCCAATTGGGTGGCATATTAATTCCAATTATGTATTTTACCCTGTATATCCAACTTTATCCAGTATATTGCTTGCATATTTTATTAATTAAAACTATTCATTATTTATTTGCCAAAATTATGTATTATGTCAATATTTTATTAATTTATAGGCTAAAGGAGTCTCTCATGTCTCTCATGTGGTGCCTTTGGAATTCCTTTTTTTTTTTTTTTTAAGATATCAACAATATTATTGTAGTAAAACTCATGGAGGTTTGGTGAGGTCCTGAATGGCTGAAGAGAGGGCAAATGTAGTGCCCATCCTTAAGAAATGATAGGAGGATGATCCAGGGAACTACAGACCAGCCAGCCTGACCTCTATACCTGGAAAGATCATAAAACAGATCTTCAAGGACTCTATTGTAAAACACCTTTAGGAGAAAAAGGTGATCAGGAACAGCCAGCATGGATTCACCAAAGGAATTCATGCCTAACCAACCTAATTGCCTTCTATGATAAGGTGACAGGCTCTGGGATAAGGGGAGAATAATGGATGTGATATTCCTTGACATTGGCAAGTTTTTTGGAACTGTTTCCCACAACACCTTTCTTAACAAACTCAGGAAATATAGACTGCATGAAAGTACTTTAAGGTAGATATGTAACTGGTTAGATCATAGTACTCAATGAGTACTCATAAATTGTTCAATAACTAACTAGGAGAAGGTATCAAGTGGGGTCACCCAAGGATCTGTCCTGGGGCTGGTATTGTTCAACATCTTCATTCAAGATTTGAATGGTGGGATCAAGTGCACATTTAGCAAATTTGTGGATGACAAAAAATTCCATGAAATTTCAGACTCTCTGCGGTGTAGGGCAAGGACTGAAAATGACTTGGATAGACTGGAACAATGGTTCACAATCCATCAGATGAGATTCAACAATGACAATTGCAAAGTCCTGTGCTTAGGATGGGATAATTACATGCACAAATACAGGCTGGAGAATGACTGGCTAGGCTTCAGTACTGCAGAGAAGGACTTGCTGATTACAATAATCCATGAGCTGAATATGAACCAAAAGTGTGCTTTTGCAGAAAAGGGCCAACTGTATAGTATTAACAGGAGCAAAACATGCAAATCAAGGGAAGTGATTCTTCCTGTCTATCCAGTACCTGAAGTAATGTACCTAGGAAGCACAACTTGAGGAAAGACTGAAAAAGATAAGGTTATTTGGTTTGAAGAAGAGAACACTGAGGAAGTATTTGATAACAGTCTTAAAATACTTGAAAGGTGATTATAGAGAGGATAGAGATGGGCTTTTGTTTTTGCTTATAATAGACAGGACTAGGAGCAATAGACTCAAGATGTAGGTTGCATATGAGAAAGAACTTTCTGCTTATGCAGGAGGTCAGGCATCAGAATAGGCTTTCTAAAGAAGTTGTGGAATCTCCATCCCTGGAAATTTTCAGGAGCTGGTTGGACAGACACTTGGCTGGTATGGTTTAGTCAGGGATGATCCTTCCTTGAACAGGGAACTGAACTAAATTAAATTTGTATTCTCCCAAATCTACTTGTGTATGATCCTATGGCTTCCATTTGTCCACTATTTAATTTTTTTATTACACTATTGTAATACCTAAATGGTGATTTCCTTCAGCATGGAACTTTTCATAAAAAAATTATTCACATAACCCTAATTTATCATGACAAGAGGAGCTGGTTTAGTCTGCTGTGAACCAGTTTGCCTAGATGCAGAAAGGTCAACATTAAAATGAATCAACCTTCATTGGCAATCCCTCACAGTGGAGGATGATTGTCTTCCATGACTGGCTTTATTGTGGGTCTGAAGATGGCTGACAAGGAACACTTACCCCCAATCCCTTAGTACATGTACAAATAGTAGTAACTAGATTTACCAAGCGTTAAGTTAATTCACAGTAAGTGATTTTTGGGGGGTGTCTACATGTGCAGAGATCTGGCACTAAATTACTGCCAGGTCCCTCCAGCCCTGCCATATTCCCCTGTGGCCACCAGGAGGAGCTCCAGCCTCTGACCTCAGCTACCAGCACTTGGCAGCCATCTTTAAAACACAGTCCCGCTCTATGCTGTCCAGTCCCGCTCTATCCAGTTCCACTGCACAGACAATCATCATGGTACGGACATAGGCAGCATGTGGCATCTCTACTCCTGACCCATCTGCAGTCCTCAGCTATGGCTGCCCCCGCCACTGGACCTGGCAGCCGGGAACAGGGTCTCCCAATTCTCCTGGCTGCCTCAGTCATTCTGCTGACTTGTTGCAGTCACCTGGCTCATGGTCATCTCATTCTGCCTGGCTCTCCCACACACAGTAGCCACCTGGCCAACCACTGCACACTTTCCTAGGGCCACCAACACCACACAGCTGCTGCTACCAGCCATGATGATGATAGGATCCAGGAGACCACTGTCACCGTCCTGGCCCTTCAGTCCTGCTGCTTCTGGGCCTGCTGCAGCAGCTGGGAGTGGTGGCAGTGCCTGGTGCAATGCGACTAGAATGATAAGCAGTGGGTCGATGTCTTAAGGATGACCCAGGCCACCTTCACTGACCTGCTTTACCAGCTCTGGCCCCACCTGGAGTGCCAGAACACTGTCATATGCCCAGCCCTCCCTGCTGACACCTGTCTGGCCCTGGTGCTAGTCAAGCTGGCCACAGTCACCAGCCTGCAGTATGTGGGGCACCTGTTTGGGGTTGGAAAGGTCACTACTAGGGAGGCCATCCTAGAGGTGTGCAATGTCCTCCAGGACATGCAGGTGGGCACTGACCTCAAGGCAGTGGTCACAGAGTTCCGTGCACTTGGTTTCCCTGTGTGTTGTGGTCTTGGACAGGTTGTGCATCCCAGTCACCTGCCCACCCTGTGCAGACAGGCCCTAATATACCCTCAGGGGATTCCACTCAGTGGTACTCCAGGCAACCATTGATCACCAAAAGACCTTCACCCATATCAGTGCTGGCTAGGCAGGCATCATGCATGACACTTGGATATTCAAGAACTCTGGACTGGGAGTGTTCATGGAGAGCCAGCGCTTTACACTGGGAGTGAAGGACATGAAGGTGCATGGGTGGTGGAAGAGGGGGGCTAATGTGGCTTAGCTCCCCCCCAAATGTGGGGCAGTGGTAGGGCTGCAAGGCAGCCCAGCCATGGGTTTCTTCAAGCTGCAGCAGAGGTAGGGAGGGGCACACAGGCAGCGGTAAGAGAAGGAGTAGGGTTGCAGCTGGAGCTGGAGCTGGAGCTGGAGCTGGAGCTGGAGCTGGAGCTGGAGCTGGAGCTGGGGCTGTGCAGTGGGGTGAGGCATGGGACTGAGCCACGAGTGGCTCATCCCAGGGGCACAGCTCCTGCTGCCATGTACACCCTGGGAGGCACAGGGGGTGTGTGCCCA
>NW_017729027.1:23883230-23884598 GCF_001723915.1 Gavialis gangeticus | reverse complement strand
GCACACGTGCACCCTGCTCCCTTCTCTCCTGCTCCCCAGCGCCGGGCTCTTCCTGGTTCAGGGCCAGACCTGGCTAACCTCAGGGTGGGTGGTGGCAGTGCTGCAAGGATGATTATGGGGGGGCTGCAGCCATCCCATAATTCACCATAGCCCCCCAACCACCCCTCCTCACCTAAGTGCAATGTGACCCAGCCCCCCACAGGTAAGAGCCTGGCAAATCCTGGCTCCAGCATGCAGTGGCAGCCTGCCCTGCCCTGCCCTGCAGAAATCTGGGGGCACACACCCCCATGCCCTTCCAGGCTGCACACAGTGGTGAGAGCTGACACCCCCTCCCTATGCCTCCCACACAAACCATAGCTCAGTCCATACCCTGCCCCACCCCAGCTGTGCAGGGCCTACCCCAGCCCCACTCCTTCCCTCTCCCTCACCACGGCCTTTTCCCCTCCTCCTGCAGACTTACCTGCTGGGGGAGCATGGGCATCCATGCATGTGCACACACACTCAGCCGCTCCCTCAAAAATTTTTTTCCCTCCACCTATGGCTGGGCACCATCATCTTCCCACCCCTGCTCATAGGGGACCCAGTGTACCCACTCCTTCCATGGCTTATGAGGCCCTACACCAGGCACTTGGACCCCCACCAGCCCCTTTTTAAGTGGTGCCTCAGCTGGACCCATGCCTTTTTTGAGTATGCCTTTGGCAAGCCCAACTTGAAGTGACTGAGAACAACCTCCCCCTGGTTATTGTAGCAGCGTGTGTGCTGTACAATATTTGTGATTCCTGGGGAGAGTGACAGGCAGAGTTGGCCTGGAAATGGGAGCACAAGCTGCAGTGGGCAGTGCTAGCAGCAGGTTCCCCCTGGTGAGGCCCCAGGTGACCCGCTCACTCACCAATGGGGCCCAGGGCACTGGGTACAGGAAGCTCTGGTGGACTACCTCTTGGGGCATTCACCCCTTTAACCTACCACTGGCATTGACACCTTCCTCAATATGTGAGAGGCCTTTGCCAACCAGCTGTAGGAACATGGGCTGCTCAATAAAGTTCTGAATTATTTCCCACCCCTCTGCATGCTGTGGGAGGGAACTCAGAGACAGGGGAGTGTGGGTAGGTTGGGTGGAGAAGGGGGACAGGGGCAGGGGTAGGGGCAGGAGCAAGAACTGGGGCCAGGGGCAGCAGTGAGGACTGAGGCTGGGAGGATCCTGTTCCCAATGCAGGACTTACCACGTCTGGCATTGGCAAGGCTGCTGGCTCAGTGCAGTTATCCCCATCGCTGATGGCATCCAGCTGCACCCAGCATCCATGGCCTGCACTAGTAGGTCAGCACCTAGCTAGTTCCCACTCTGCCCCACATGGGAGGAGCTAGTGCTGC
>NW_017729027.1:23872064-23878230 GCF_001723915.1 Gavialis gangeticus | reverse complement strand
AGTGTGGGTAGGTTGGGTGGAGAAGGGGGACAGGGGCAGGGGTAGGGGCAGGAGCAAGAACTGGGGCCAGGGGCAGCAGTGAGGACTGAGGCTGGGAGGATCCTGTTCCCAATGCAGGACTTACCACGTCTGGCATTGGCAAGGCTGCTGGCTCAGTGCAGTTATCCCCATCGCTGATGGCATCCAGCTGCACCCAGCATCCATGGCCTGCACTAGTAGGTCAGCACCTAGCTAGTTCCCACTCTGCCCCACATGGGAGGAGCTGGTGCTGCTAACAGCCAGAGGTTTATTGGCCAACCATTCCTTGTGGCAGGGTCTGGAACTGTGGAGCTCTTGAAGCAGCCACTGGCCAGGGCTCACCAAGCTGCTAATGGATGCAGCACCTAGGGAAGTGGATAGGGCAGGGTGATGAGCACCTGAGGTTGATATGTCACTGGAGGGGTCAGGGTGGGGTGGGGACATAGGCAAGCCATCCCTTCTGGTAAGCAATGCAGGGTTGTGGCCTGGGTCCCAGGGCACCAAAAATGTTGGTCAGCTGCTGCATAAAGGGCATGGTCTTGCAGGCACAACTGAACCAATGACTGTGGAAAGTCACAGTGACCCACTGTGCCCACAATGCCTTGACCTTGATGCAGTAGCACCATTGCACTGACCAGAAGTGCCCTTACTCCCACATCCCACCCAACAGGGTCTCATAAATGTGGGTGTTGAAGTGCCTGCCTGGCTGGAACTACCTCAGCACCTCCACATCACCCCAGAGTACCACAAGGTCAACTATCTCCTCCTGGGTCCAGTTGGGGGTCTGGGTGGATGGCACAGGCATGAGCACATGGGCAGGGCTGGGCCTCAACAGGGAGGACGAGGATAAGAGTGTCCCATGCTGGCTCTCTGGGTCCCCACATGGCTGTCCTGTTACTGCCTGCTCTAGCCAGTGGCCAGCAGAACCCAGTTTAGGGGCACAGCATGGGACTGGGAGCTACATGGCAGAGGCAATGCACAGACTGTTGAAGGTGAGCATCAGTAGGGATCAGGTACTGGACCTGGTGACAGAGACAGTCAGACAGCAGCCCTGGGGAGATATCAGGGCTGAGCAAGGGGTGAACCAGGCTGCAGCCCTTTGTAACATCCACCTGCAACCAAGCAGCAGCTCTAAATAGGTGACAGCATAGGCAGAGGCAGCCTGTGTCCTGCCCAGGAGGGCACACAGATCCTGCAGTACTCCTGGGGAGTGAACAGACTTCTGTACAGTGTTCTTCAGGCTTCTTCAGGCTTCTATGCCTGGAGGCTTTTATAGCCTGCAGCTAGGGGCAGCCACAGAGCAGCCCATCCCTAGGGCAAGAGAAACTCTCAGCCAGGGTCATGTCTACATGTGCATTACTGCACTTTAACTAATCATAACTAAATTTGATACCTGCATTTTCAGGTATCAAATTTAGTCACAATTAGCCATTTTTACTGTGCAGTAAGGGAGCACACATGTAGATGCGTGCCTGCACTGTGCAGTAAATTAGGCTAAAGTGCATTAATGTGTCTTGTGTAGATGTGCCCTGTAACTGGTAAAGTACTGCAACATTTTCAGTCCTGATGAAATAATGCCTTGCATTCAAAAGCTTATTTAACACTATTCCAGTTGGTGTAATAAAAGATATCACCCCCAAGAAATTCTTGCTTCTCACATAATTCCTGTACCATCACGACTACAAGATCATTCTAACACTACTGTACTATTTTCAACTTAACAGTAACTTACGACATAGTAACATTTGTGTGGTTGCACCTTTGTTCCAAACTATTTTGACAACTTTTGAGAGCCTACTTTACACTGTGTTGTAGCTGCTGCAGTAGCACAAAACTACAGCCAATCCTGCTCAGTAGGGTAGTGGTTGTCAATATATGTGCTGAAGCTACTGCATATTCCTCACTGCCCACGTTGCTATGCAAAGCGTTGTTTCATCCTTGCTGATTTGTTAGGAGTATGAAAATAGTGCTGGCTATGCAAAAGAGGGAGAGCATGGGATATAAAATGAAGAATTAAAAGATATTCAGAGCTTGACCTCCAAGGATGTGAAAACTTGACTTCTAGGTAACTTCTGTTAGATATCCCATTATCACTATCGGGAAATAAATTCTGTGAAACAGAAGAACTAAGATACCTTGTGGGATACAGAAACAGAAGAACTAGGCTTTCTTCTGGGATATAATGTTAACACGTAATAGTATTTACATCTTCCCTTTCTTCTGTTTTGTTTCCCTTTCTCTTCCTCACTTTCCCCCATGTCCTTCAGTAATTGTTCTCCTGCAGTAATTGAAGTGACATTTGAAAGAGTGTCCCACTTTTTATAATTGGTGTATATTCTACAGATCAAGCTTACTCTGAAATACAGAAAGATCATTGCTTCTGGATGACTGATGGATCAACTTTCGGAAACTTTTTGCAGTTGGCCACATTTTGGCTGGCTATTTCCCCAAGTTTTCTGCCTTTGACATCCACGGAATCTATTTCCTATTGGTTCATTCACTATGAATCGATTCACCATTTTTGCTTTTCCATTGGTAGGATCCTGAATCATAGAATGCTCCTCCTCAGAAAACCTTTGCTTCTTCTAATTCAGATGCTTGTCACTCTCAAAATGTGTTTTCCCTGTTATGGTATGTGGGATGCTCTGCCTGCTGCTGCCCATGTTGCCACCCATGAGATCCTTTTAAGGGTGCCACAGGATGCAAGAAGACAAGCACCATAAGAAATAAATTAGTCTTAAATGAGGCGCCACTAAATTTTGAGAAGTTATCATGGGGCACTTTGGGTTTTCAAGTGTTGAGAGCCACTGCTCTATGCCCTAGGATGTTTTCCTTTCTAATATTTATTGATATTCTGATTATTAAGTAGTTGAAATTTCTCTAATGATAGTGAAAATAGCAGGTGTGCTAGCAATTTGGGTTGACCTGTACTGAAGATGCTCTGTCTATTGGACTGAGCTACTTAGATATATCTAATGATCACTATGGTGCGAGTTAGCTGACTACTTAATATGCCCCAAATATAATCCTGAAGTACTTAGAAGAGGAGCTAAAGCTTTTTTGTTACTATGCTCATCAGCTGCAGAACAAACTTGCTGCTATTATCTATAATTTCCAGCCTGTTTTGGAGTATGAAAGCAGGTTGAAGAATTATATGTTTGCTACTGCATTTAAGTGTTCTTGATCACTGACAATTTTCATTATATAATGCTTGAAGGCATTTTATGAGTGATGCTTCCTAAGTTCTATGTTGTTGTTGTTGCATTTCATGGCAATATATGAGATTTTTACAAAAAATATATTCTACTAAATACTAACAGACATCCTAAAAGAGTTCACTTAGAAGAATATAAGAAAAGATGGAAGGGTTATGTGAATACTATGTGGCTGTAGCTTCTTTCTAGGAGAGGAAATAGGAGCATGAGAGAGAGCAAGGAGACACTAATTACAGGCCATAGAAAAACTTTAGAGAAGTTGCTGTGTACACATCCAGAAGGGAGGGAAAACTGAGAAAAATATTGGGAATAAGGGAGAAGTTGTGGGAGATTCAGTTATTTGAGTTAGATTAAAAAGAAAAATTAAATTGGGAGGTAGGAGCAATAGGGAAGAAACTTCAAACATTCAGATCACTATCCTAGATTTGGGGGAATTATGGGAACTATACTAAGCCTCTGAATTACTCAAGCTAATTTGCCCATGATAAAAAATGATATAAGAAAAATTAGCAGAAGAGCAATTTGTTACAAATATTAAAACAGGGTTGGATGACAGTACTTGACATTGCTTCCATTATCAATACAGCCCAGCACATTATTCACACTGAATAGTTTATTCAATAAATGTAGTAGTCATCTTCTATTCAGAGAAGGAATACAGATCTCTGATTTCCTGGTGTTTCTTCCTTCCAAAGTTTCCTCAGTATGTTTTTTTAATTACTATTTTTATCCTTTGCTGTAAAGATTGATTATTGATAGTCTATCCTGAGAAGCTGATAATAGCAAAAACATGACCTGTGTTCATTAATTATGACTGATTACATTAATCACACAGTATTATTTCTATTCTGGCTAAATACCTTAACATGTGTTTATATTTAAGCATGTTACTCTTACTGGGTACATCTACACATGCAAATTAATGCAAAACAAACTCCAGATAAGTTTGAGCTGGAGTAAACTGTTCCCAGGCACAATGTCTACAAGTGTGCCTGGGACAGTAGCAATCTGAGCCAGGGTGGAGCAGGCCCCAAGCTGGCTGGGCTGACCAGGCACAATTCATAACCCCAGTCAACATCTGAATGTATGTTTCAGAGCAGATTATTACTCTACTACATTGTCAGAGACTATCTTACAGCAGAGTTAATTCATTTACTGTGCCCTAATACTGGCACATGTGTAGACAGTAACTCTTTACTGCAGAACTAATTAGTCTGCAGTAGACCCATGGGGGGGAGGGGCCCCCTATGGCCAATCTTGCTGACTGAGCAGGAGGGGAGGCCCTGTGGTGAACCGGGAAGCACAAGGAGTGCTCCCAGAAGCAGCCGCGTCACTCTCAGAAGCAGCTGTGGTGCTCCCAGAAGTACCAGCAGTACTTCACCTGGTGCCCCCACTCCCTGGGCAGCGCTTATGGTGGGGAGGGGAACCAACACTCCCGCCTGCCCATTACCTAAGCGGGGAGTGCTGCCTGCCAGGGAGTGCACCAGTGCCCTCAGGGGGTGCACAAGCCCCCGTGCACCCACTATGCATCACCACTGAGTAGAGCGTACATATAGGTGCTCTCACTGACTATCACACATTTCTGAATATGTTGCCCCAACTTGAAGGTACAATTAAGCTTAATTGCTTACTTAATTTCTCTGGGCAAGATCCTGCTAAGTGGATCCAAATGCAGCCTCACCTTTATTAAATAATACACATATTGGACTGTAAAGGCATGTCCTTACCAATGACTGTTATAAAGTCCTTGCATGGAAAAAGCACATAGGCAGATGTTTGTCTACACAGTTTCAGGTGGATTTTTTTGTAAATACTCCCATGTGTATATATATGATTTTCTCCCAAGAGGCATTTGAGCAAATAAAATTTGATCCAGAGAATTTTCATGGAAGGAGAACATGCTTGGAGCACAAACACAAAGTTAATTCCTTTTTGTTTTTTGTAAAATTTTTAGTGTGTATGTGTTGGAGACAATGGGGGAAGTAGAGAGATTATTGACATTGCATTCATTAAGAATTCATGAATAAGGGATTCAAAAGTAACAGTTAAACCAATATAAATACCCTGGCATAACGTCTTAGTAGTCACAGTGATCATATCACTTTATATTTGCCTCCTTTTCATTTGCATACAGTCAGCCCCTATAGTTTGACATGTATTGTGTTTCATAGATTTTTGGCTCTAACTTCAACTTGTCTAGCTTGTCCCAGTCATTTTGAAAGTACTATAATATAATATAATATAATATAATATAATATAATATAATATAATATAATAACATAAGCCAAGTAAACAAGAGGTGGTATAAAAGCAGCATTTTCTTGGAGGAAGGAGTGGTGGTGATTATTAGACTTGACATTACAGCTACTTAAAAACGTAATAACATTAATCATTTACATAATTGTTTACATATTTAAAGCTCTTTGTAGATGTCAATCAGTTCATCACTTTACTAACTAGATCCAAAAGTAACTAATAGTTATGATTCCTCTAGTATAATGAAACAATCAAGAGTTTACCATAGATTAAGAATTCCAACTTCATCTAGAAAGAAGACAATAACTTAATGTGTATTTGCATTCAATTTGGCATTCTTCCTAATAATAAATACAGAGAAGACCCTCAGTTCCACCCAATGGGAACCCTGGATCCTGGTCTGTCAGCAGTCATGTGATTGGAATCTGTTCATATTCTTATAATTGCACATCCTGCCATGCACAAGTGGCATTGTAGGATGCAGAATTGTATGGATCCTGGATCAGATCCCATTATATAATTATTTTAACATTTACAAGGAGCCTAGGTCACAAACAAAGCAAAACAAAAAGCAGTGCTTTACTTTCATCTCCGGGTGCCCCTGCACCAAGTACAGCACATGCCCAGAAGAGGCATTGCACTAGTTTCACCCAGCTCACCTAAAATCTGTATAGACT
>NW_017729027.1:23870317-23872041 GCF_001723915.1 Gavialis gangeticus | reverse complement strand
AGGTCCCTTCCGACCCTAGAAACTATGAAACTATGGCTTTTATCTAACAGCTGATTCAATCCAAGTTGAACTAACACACTTCCTCTTTTGCTAAAATGCTGTTTTATTTTATTTTTTTCATGTCTATCAGCGGCCAAAATGACCTTTCCCCTGTGCAATGACCTGAACTGCTCTAAGACATACATTTCTAATATGTAAGCACTTTTGCCTTAGTGTGCATGCTCAGACATGATTTATTGTAGCAAAGAGGCATCCAACTCCATTTATGATCCAAATCAATTTTGGTGTGGAGGCACAGACATCATGCACATCCCTGACAGCATAGAGATTTTCTAGTGACAGGTTGTGACTCTTTGACACTGGTTGCAGAGCAAAAGAAGGTGCTTATAGTACCATCCTTTCACTCGGTAGCTGGGCACTTGCCCAGGACATGAGAGAGAAGTTTTAGGACACCCTCTCAAGACCAGATTGGAAACCTGATAACCCATATAAGAAAACAATTTCCTGAGCACAATGTCACAGGCAAAGCAGGACTGCTAATCCCATTTTAGAAAGAGGTTCTAGGACAGCCACGCAGGAAAATTTCTTCAGAATAGGACAAGCAAGATGGACATTACTTTGTAACAGAGGGAGGCAAATGAGGGCCTGGCAGAAAATGAGTAAGCTCTTGCTTCCAATGCTGTTTGTGCAATTGGGTTATACAATAATTGGGGTGGGGGGAAAAACCTGTGTAAACAGCCTGTGTTTAGAAAGAGGAAAATATAGCCCTGTAGAGAGTTAAAGCAAATCTTAAGGGCTCTGTCTTTCATTTCAGAAAGGTAAAACCCACATATGTAAAGTATATAGCATTCATGAGATCTCTGTCAGTAGCCCACCCCGCCTTATGAGATATCAGCCCACTCTCTCTAGTGTCAAGAATCTCCTTACATCACACTTCTGTGAAATTCTCACCACGCATCCACCTGACTCAGGAAGGAGGTGTGGGCACAATAATTACTGGTGATAAAAATGTTTTCAAGTCACCCTGTGCACTATGGGCTATAGCAGTGATTTTCAAGCAAGATGCCAAGACACCCTGGGGATTTATACAATCCTCTAGAGGGTGCCGTGCAATATTAGCACTGTTGGGTGTGCAAAAACCTATACTTTTTGGTAGTGTTAGAATTATATTTTAATCATGATGGTCAGGGAATTATACAAGAGAAAATAATTGTTGTGGGCGATATCTTTTAATTGGGCAAGCACATAGTTGGGATAAAGTTAGAAAAGCTTGGCACCTGATGAGTAATGCTCTCACTATCATCTACATATGATTCACAACCTTAACCAAGAGCTTTCAAAGGAGGATCCATAGTCTCAAAAACATGCTGACCTTTTGTGGTCTTTAAGATTTCTTTAGAATGGAAGAATTGTGCTTTTATTTTTCCATAGTCAAACCATGAGTGAAAGTTAAAAGCTAGCTTTTTTGTAGGGGTGCCTTGAGTCTAATGAGGGGTACCTGGAGTTGTGAGGAATGCATGGAGTTTAAAAGAGCTTTTTCTTGCTTGCTCTGCTAGAATGCCATTGGCCAGCTCCTCCCCAGAATAATATCATTACTCTGCATTTATGTCAGTTACAGTGATGAATTTGGCATTAAATAATAATTGGGTAAATGTATAAACAGCCTTAGTAGCAGGAAACAAACCAAGGCTCTTTTCTGGCCAGAGCAGAGCTCTCTCTTTTGG
>NW_017729027.1:23864638-23865317 GCF_001723915.1 Gavialis gangeticus | reverse complement strand
ATATCATTACTCTGCATTTATGTCAGTTACAGTGATGAATTTGGCATTAAATAATAATTGGGTAAATGTATAAACAGCCTTAGTAGCAGGAAACAAACCAAGGCTCTTTTCTGGCCAGAGCAGAGCTCTCTCTTTTGGACCTCAAATTCATAGCCTCTTTCTCCTCCTCTTGCCCCTTTTATTTCTGCTTATTCAGTGAGTTAGGTTAAATAGGAGAGAAATGGAGGATCCTCTAAGCTGTGCCTACCTTGAAGGATGTTGGTTATGGAATTATTTTAAGGGATTTCCTTTGTGGGTTCAAACACCCAGAGGAATCCTAGCTCTCTCATTTTTGGCTCTAACTAGTAGCCTCCATGAGAAAGAATTATATCTTGATGTCTGTGATCTTTGGTAATTAGATGTGGAAGTCTCGCTAACACAGTATTTAACTAGAAGGGTGTATTTTAGCATCAGTAGTGTAACTTGGGGTGGGAAACAGGAGTATCAGTCCTAGGTGCTGATCTAGAGGGGGTACCAGAATGGCATCTGTGCCTCCAGGGAGTCTTTGCCTGCCAGCAGCAGCCCCAATGCTACATAATAGAAGCTGAGCAGTAGCAGCCCCTGTGCCATGGCAGTAGCAGTTGGGTGTGGGGCACCACAGGAGCAGCAGCAGCCAAAGGTGGGCAGACCCCAGTACAGC
>NW_017729027.1:23849488-23859638 GCF_001723915.1 Gavialis gangeticus | reverse complement strand
AGGTCCCAAAACTCACTTCAAGCCCTCAAACCCTCTGCCCCCCCCCCTCAACTTTCCCCAAGGTACAAGGGCACAAACTTGTTAACTAGGTTTCTGCTTAGCATAACTTAAAACTTCCCATTAAAATAAATAGGAGAGGTGTGCAATTCTGCAGGGTGAAATAGAGGTGCATAAGGTTGTCATTGAAAATACAGGAGCAGTATATATCTACACAATAAAATGAAGTTTCCCTGGGTCTGGTCTGCAAGCATGGTGTAGGCAAGGACTAGGTCAGAGAGGTTTTACTGGAAAAGTAGAATTTAGCCCTATGTCTTGAAGCACAATCATATTCCCCCTTGCTCAGATCAGTCAAAAAGTCTTAATGCACCTACTTTTGTAATGTACCTTTATCTCAGCTTTACAGCTAAATCACAAGGAGCAGTAAATAGGGGGTTTACTTACCTTTTGCATTAATGCTTTTCCACAGACCAGAACAGGATGGAGTTAGACTGTCCTTAGATGCCTAAGTACCATTTAGATGCCTAAGAGGTGGAATCATATCTGGCTGTAAGTCATTTAATGTGATTAAATTTCATCTTCCACAACGGCCTGAATTCCAAAAAGTTGTCCGATTTCCTTGTGCATCTCTTACGGACTGAAAAGGTCTATAGGTGACTAGATCTATGCTGTTGTACTCGCTAAGAAACAGTCCAACACAGCTGCTAAGGTATCTAACTCCACTTTCTCTGCTGTGATCCATTTTCATTTATAAAAAAAACATAAGCCCCATGGAAGGCCTGGAATCCTTAGCTGGAGGAGATCCACATATAGCAACTGTTTGAAACTATGCAGTACAACAGCTTGGTAGCTCAGGTTCTTGTTTATAAAACAGGAGATACATATTCAAGGTCCATCTCTTCATGACAGATGGGGTTTATGGTTATTGGACTTCTCAGGGCAGTATACTAACCATAGCTTTAGGGGAGCTAATAGTGCCCTTTCTGTTGAAGCCAAACCACAGGGCAGTGAAGTGCTTAAGAGTCACAAGGTCAGGGATCCTATTTCTCTCTGCTTAAAAATCCAAAAATTCTAATTAAAAAAATCCAAAATTATCTGATTAAAAAACCCAAAGCCACATTTTTCTGTGATTAAAATGAAACATCACTATATTTATAGATATCAGTTGAACATGCTGTTTTATTGGTATACTAGCAAAGCACCCATTCTTTGCCTGGGACATTATTTGTATAATTCCAGTGTCTGTTTATTTTCAAAGAGCTTATTACAACATGTTTAGGTCAAAAATATTGTTTATTTTAAAAGTACATAGTACAACATATTTAACATTTAATTTTTAACATGAAGCAACATTTCAAATTATATCCAAATGAATGATCTTTATTATAAAACTTCTTTGTAAACAATATTCACGATGTTTCCTGTTGGCATGAGTATATACAACCCTCTTTGACTACCAACTCTGGAGCAAGCCACATATAACTGTCCATGGGAAAAGCATTGTTCCCTTAAATAGTCACTGTAAGTCCCAAAAAGGATCAAGTAAAAAATAACCCACCTATAATTTTCTTTGGGTGTTATTCAGTGCTTTGGAAGGTTTAGAGTAGATAGGACCAGCCATTCTTAGTTGTAAGTGAATATACGTACATACAGACATAAACTTCATTTTATAATAATAACAGTTAAACTGAATTCACTGCATCCACAATGGAGTGGTACCAGTTTGCTATTTGTGAAGCAAAGTAAGCCCAGTTACTGGAAGCCCCCAAAAGTTTCAAGTGAAAAAGAACTCATCTCAAATTTTCCTGGGGTGATATTCAGTGGTTTTCAAAGGTTTAGAGTAGAAAGAACCAGCCATTCTCAAGTTATAAACAAACATACATACAAACAGACAGACAGACAGACATACAAACACACACTTCATTTTATGTATACATAGATTTACAGTTTTAAAGCAATATGGAAGCCTGCCAGTGCCTCAATCTTTACATTAAAATAAATAAAATAAATAAATATATATATAGATATTTTGGTATTTGATTTTGGTTTTTTTATCATAGAATATAAGAGCTCCCCCTGCCCCCTTTGTTCACCGGGATGCAGGTCCAACTGTGCCTGTCCCCTCCCTCTCCAGGCTGCTCTGTGGCCCTGCAGAGCCCTGATATACCAGCACTTGCCCGGCCTCTGCCCCTGCCCATCCCATTGCCCCTCACTCCCAACCCACAGCTCCCAACCAGCTCTGCTTGTGCTCCTCACTCCTAAAACGTTCTAGGACAGCCAAGCACGAATATTTCTCCAGAACAGGACAGGCAATATGGATCATTACCCTGTGACAGAGGGAGGCAGATAAGGCCAGATAAAGACTTTCCAAATACTAGTCTATGGCCATCTCTTCCAGCCTGGTTGATGAGGAGTTTATAGCTGATTCCACTTTCTGATCTGGCAGTCTTTTTAGTCTTTCAGGATGTGTGGGAGTGACTAGATATGATCTGCTAGCTGGCTTGCCTGCAATAAAAGCTCCCTATAAGCTTCACAAGTACTTCTGAGTATGTCCAATAATTCTTACAGTCAGCTTCTGGGCCAAATTGATTTGCTGTAATTCTGCATGTGTGCAGAAACATCAGTAAACTCAATGTCTCTTTCCCACTTCTATTCTTTGGGCCAAAAATATTGCTCTGAAATACAGAATATGATCTACACATACATTAAAGTCTGTGAGACACTTATTTTTTGCCTAATGGGAGCTATATAAGCAGATGGCATTTGTGAATGGGTATTAGCTACTTTCGTCACAAGGAAATAATGCTGGGTCCCACACTTTCTTTGATTCAAAGACCGAAAAATGGCATCTAGTTAACTACACCGGACAAAGTGTTCCATACTTCATGGGTTTGAACCACAAATATCTTTTGCAAAACACAGGAGAAAACACCCCATGGCCCATATTTTTAATTTTACTGCAGTTGCCTACTACATTGTCTTTTCTCCAGAGTTGCTTAAAATTCCTACCACCATGGGAGTCATTAAGAAATCCAAATGCATACTAGTAAATAATTATATAAACTTTAAATGACGTGTTCTCTCTTTCTCTTTTAACATATTTAGCATGGTATTCTTTCTGTTACAATCACCAAATTATCAGAACATCTGTATAACAACTCTAAAAGATGCCCTTCTGGTTGCATAGCATTAGGCAGGAATATATTCACAATGAAGGTTTCCTGAGTTTGGTTTTCCCCCTGCCTATGTTTCTGACAATGGGCTCTTGCTCTGCCACTATGTATTATAATTCTGTGAAAAATATTGGCATAGTGGCTGTGCAAAAATACTGTACAAAATAATGTTGTATCCCTGGTAAAGCTTAAATATGTAAGGCCTGATTCAGACCTGTTACAGTTGGATAAATATGGAGTAACTGCACTGAAGTTGGAGAAGAGAATCAAATGAAATCAGACCCTGCACCATGGGCAAAATCCTCTTCTCTGATTCACACTGTGCATTTCTTATCCACAGTATAGGTTTGCAGTGGATAGTCTGTACTCATTCTGAATGTGTAATTTCAATCAGTGCCAGCAGGGCATCCATTTTCTGGATGTGAGTTGGATAATGGAAGTTATCCACTGATGTCAGTGGGAGTTATAAGCTTGGAAGAAGTAAAGAATAGGCAATAGAGAGTGTCTTTGAAGAGGCAAATTTGGCCCTGACTTTAGCTGCAGAAGTTCTTTTTAGTAAGAAACAACTCTAAAATTTGCACAAACAGCTGCGTACTAATGCACGGTATGTGTAGGGCAAACTCTCAACAGTTACAATCCACCTGTCCACAATAGCAAACAGTAGGCTAGGTCTTCAGCTAACTATATCTGTACCACTTAGCTCTGTGGGCTTTGTCACAGGAGTGTTCTTTATCCATATTTATGTAAATAGCTAATAAAATGCAGTAGATGGCACTAAAGAAAATGTCACAAAGTTCCTGGTTTTGTACAACTAGCATGCTGAGTTTTACACTGGAAGTAGCTTCTTGGATGCCCTTCATTAATGCAGAGCACTTATAGGATTGGAGATCAAACTTCAAAAGACTAAATTGCAATTTTCAGAAAAAATTACATTTAAATCATTGCTACCTCCATTACACAAACCTTTTGATGAACCAAGACAGATGTCCACTGTTAGGTTTAAACACTCTTTTGGACATTTTTATGGACTATAAAATAAGCTGTCAACCAAATATGCAATTAGGTCAACTTTGACAGTTAATACTGTAGCATGTTTCTGTAATCATGTACTAGAATTACAAATAAAACAAATTCACGCTGAAAACTTAGAAAGGATAATCTTGTCTGATTCCAAGCAAATTGAATCCAATTTATATCAGAAATAAATTAACTGGATTAATTAATTCATACCAGAATACACTTTTTGTCATCATGCATTACAAAAACTGCTTGGTTCAAAATGTACTCTACCAAAAGGATAATTCTCTTTTCAGAAAAAAAACCAGTTGAGTTATAAACTTAAGTGGAAAACATGTTTGAAGAGGTAACTATATTTTAATTTATATTTTTTTTATTGGTTTTCTTTTTTTTCCTCTGGAAAAAAAATCAGAACCAGTTATTCAATTTGACTAAAATGGTTCAGTCAGAAAAGAGATGAGATTATAAAGTCGCTTCAAACCTTATTTTTCTATGATTCCTAAAGCAATTCTCTTCCCTTGCCCCTTTTGTATCTGTTCTTCATCAGTATTCCAGTAAACATTTGCCAACAGGAGTGTTAATGGAAGCAGTGAATTGACAGCAAATACTAATGAAGATTACTTGTGGGAAGTTAATTTTGAATTAATGAATACAAGGATTGGTACTGAAACTTTAGATTTAAAGTTCCTGCTCATATGCAATGAGTAGGGATGCCTGTAAATTGTGCAATAGTGTCCGCCCCCCTGCAGTGGCTTCCTTAATGTTTTTCATTTCAGTGTGTACCCTCGTCCTCCTCTGCCCAAATGGCAGACATTTTTAATATGTCATGATTTCTACTTCCCCTGCAATCAGAAACAAACAGCTCACTGGCAGGGATCCTCTGCCAATCAGGGATAGGGGGTCAAGGGATGAAATGAAAACATTAAAGGAACCACTGTGGAGGTGCAGGGGAAGGCACTTCCAGCACAATTTATGGAGCTCCCTAGCAATGGGACTAGAAACAATACAAAATGACAAAAAAGTCAAAATTTTGAATGCTTTCAAAATTTTTTTTTAATATTATACTAAATAGAATTCAAGAGGATTTCTAAGCAAAGAAGTCTGAATAATGGGTAAATGTATCATAAGCTTTTAGTCCAAAATTTGTCAACAGAAAAAAGGTAAATTTTATTAAATAAATTATTCATTGTGTGTTATTCATCAAGGTCTACCTATCATGCACATCACTAATATGCTAATAGGTAATTGTAATTAGGTAATCAATTTGATTTCAACTCCTTCGCATTGTGTTAGGCTTCAGTTCTGGAATGATCTGCATTTAGATTTAATTACAAACTTATTTTGTATTGCAATTGACTTACCAGGAGAAAACAGTGGTATTGCATATATATGGGCAATCATTTATTTTATGTTAGAATACTAGTTTTCAATCAGAAACACCAAATCAGATTCTAATTTCAGTTGAATCCATATTAATTTAGGGTAAATTAACCTCAAATTATCACAGGTTGAATTTTAAAAAACTACTTTTTTAATTAACAAATATTTATATCAGATAATTAAATTAGATTTTAAAATTAAAATATCATAAAAATTTCCTTTTAAAAAATAAATCACTTCAAGGTGGAATTTGAATTTAATATGGAATAGGGCAATTTATAAATTTAGTATAATCCATTAAAATAATTTAAATAAAACTTGTTGAATCAGCGAGTCTCTATTAAAAACTTTGGAGTTAAAGACTGGTTTTCTTCTTAATAAAAATGAAGATAAAAACACCTAACTTGTGAGAGCAACCTTTAAAACTATGGCACAATATTTCATGTATTAGGGTCTTGACCCTACAGGGGATGCAGGGTCTATACTACTGGGATAAGAAGGACCAGCCAATCATTACATGTGCTGGAATCTGGCCTCTGATTCCAGAAGTCAGCATCATGTGGACTCCTTAATCGGGATTCTCCACTGAACCCATCTGAATTGTATCAAACTCTTGTTTTATACTCATTATCTGAGCTCTGATTAGTTCAGCTCTCAAGTTATGAAAATTTATGATTCTACACCTATAGTGGAGGCTTATTTTCCAGATCATGGAAAAATAATCATGTACTCAGTAACTACCAGCCCCCTATTTCTGAATAATCCAGGTACTTCTGTTAAATGGCCTTTCTCAGGCCCTTTGCATATGTGCTGAGATATAAACATTAATTTCTCAAGTGTTCCATTCAGGTCTCTAAACTAAAGCTGCATACACACATTCAAATTGTCCAGGACAATTCTTCTAGGTTTGTTTCCCTAAGAGAGAAGCTGACCTGGACAGAAGTTCAGAAAAACAAAGAAACTAGGGCAGACACTGGGCTACCAGAGGTCCCTAAAGCATGCAGCACACAGGGCTTTGCAGATTTTTTTTTTCATATGAATGTAGACCGGGTTGGCTAGGTTAGGGATGGTGGGGGTGGGGTTGCACAGAGAGTCCCCAGCCTTCCCCTCCCTCCTGTGTTCCAACCCAGCAGTAGCTAGGTAAGGGGTATGCTGCAGTGTGATATAGGTAAGGAACAAGCCAGGAGCACTGGGCTTTTCCAGTATGAAGCACTCAGGGGGTATGTTCTGCTTTCTGACTGGCTGAAACGGACATGTGGTCTCCTTCCCACTCTCCAGGGGGAGGGAGAAGAAGCAAAGCACACTGACAGAAGTTGTCTCCCAAGAGATATTTTCCAAGGAGCCACTTCACTGGGGTCATTCCTAAGTTATTTTTTTTTCCAAGTGGCCACTTTTATTCTGGTATAGAAATGACAAACTGGTTTATACTTGTGGTTTCTCCTGACAGAGCAGGGACTCTCCCTGGAGAAACTGAACATCTGTCCAAGCCCAGCAGAATACAAGGGCAGAAAGTTACAATAGCAGAAATCATTGATTGTTAGGGGAGAAGGATTGTATTTTGGTGTGGGGGAAAGCAGTGAAGTTTGCAGGTCACAAAAAAGACCCTATTTGGAAATATTTTCAAGAACTTTCTGTGCCACTGGGAAGAAAAGGAACTGTTTATATTTGTACTGTTTAGATTTGTCATGAAGAGATGCAAGGCCTGGTAGCCCTAGTGAAGCAACAAAAGCAATAAAAAGGAGGAGGAGGAGGCAATTTATGAATTCTAAAAACTTGGAAGAAAAGGGGTAACATTTTTCAGAACAACCTCAATAAAAAATAACTTTAATTTGAAAGAGAATTAGGTAAATAAGAACTTGAGTTTAAATTACTTTCACCTAGGCATTTAAGAATTGTTTTTTTCCCAGGGTGACCTGAAATAATTAGTTTATTTAATACTAGTGTTTAATAATTAGCTGTAGATGTGCACTATGTTTTGATTTTAAAAGTTTCTGTATCCAAAACATGACAGTTTGTTTAATTAATTTGAAATTAATTTGAAATGCTGGTTTTATATATTTAATAAACTGAAGTTTTCATCTTAATGCAGCTTGATACAAATATAAGTGAAAAATAAATCATTTATATTTCACCATTTACAGCATACTAAAATGTGGGATTTTTAACAATCCAAATATGTCAAGTTGTATACGTGTGTGTGTGGGAAACATGTACAGGATCAACTCTATAAATTTTATTTGCTTGTAAATCAACATGTTTTAATTGTTATATAAATCAATTTTATTTAAATCAATCCATCCTGAATTATTAACTCCAAATTTATATCAGAAATGGGAATCTTGCTATAAATGATCATAAGAATACATTCCCACTCTTGATAATTGTTAGTATCTCCACCAAATGTCTTAAGGGTTTTCCAAAAGGCTTGCAAATTGTTTGGGAGGGGTTCAAATATCAGCATCACTTTTGAGCAACAGGGACCACAGTGAAAAGGAAAATGATTTGGTGTAGTACATATTCTGTGTGTCACCTAAATTCTGCAATAATATCATGTCCGTTTTATTCTATGCAGAACTTCTCACACCGCAGATGAGATGGCCGATATATAGAGATGAAGTGCTTGTATGTTGTTCCTGCTCAAAAGAACCTGGAACAGTATCCTTCTGGTATTTTCTTGTTCATCTGGAGTCTTTTCTAAAATGAGTTTTATAATTAGATTTCTGTTGGTGTCCTCCCTTTCTTTCCTTATTCTAAAATCATTAACCTTAGCCACTGAAACTGACTCTCATAAAAATAAGCTATTGGATAGTAAAAATCGGCTGTTTATTTATTACACCTTTCAGTGATCCAGAATGTGAATCTGAGAGTAGAACCAGACCTCAGATAAGGTCATCCAAACTCATGACAGTGGATTAACTAGAAAGGTAAAATCTATTGCATGGAGTTGTAGCAAGAAATTGAAGCTCTCCAAGAATATATTAACATCCATGAGTCATGTCAGGAACTAGGCTGCAAAAGTTTGAATATTACTGATCAACTTTGTATCACTAAATTAAATAAAGCATTATATATGTTGGCAGATCATACATTATTACTCATTTCTTTTGTGATTAGGGAAGCAGCTATTTCATGCTTGTTCTTGAATTTTTGATCAACATTTTTCTTTGTGTTTTACTTTTTCATTTTAAGAACTGGGGTTTTGTGATATTTTTACCTTATTCAAGTAGGATATAAATCGTTCCTGAATCATCCAAAGGCTATCTTTATATCAAAGTCAGACCTACTCAGAAACAAAACTTCAAAGTCTCACTTTTCCAGTTTTTCAAATAATGCTAATGCTCTCTTGTTAGTCTAAAATCATGTGCTTTAACTGATTCTTCAAGCCTTTCGTGCTTCCTAACTTTCTTTGGACCAAAGTCTCCTTTTGAAAATATATTTCTTACAATGCAAGTACAATAGAATAAAGTAACTAAAATCCTTCCAGAACCTGTAACTCTCACTGAGTGCCTGACACTTACAGCACATACCATTAGCACTCCACAAACAATAAACATTAATAAGAAAAGTATTAATAGCTGTACACTTTTAGAAAAGGTGTCTAGCCTATGTATCGCTCACACTGTAAAAATAAAGCTATAGAAAAGGTAAAGAAAGTTTGCTTTGGAAATTAATGGAGAATGTAAGGGTTAGATTAGACTACAGTGAGACGCACTTTATTCTATACATTATCTAACTGTACTGAGCCAAAACACTCATGCTAAGAGGTATTATTTCATGAGAGCCAAAGAATTACAATCTGATCAAAAGAATGGAAATTCTAAAAACTGCCCAGATAGATACAATGAATTAATCTCATTACCACTACTATGCACTTGGCATGACTTGTAGAGATAAAGTTCAGGGGCATAAGGAACACAAGTTGCCCCATTATCCTCCACATCTCAGGCAGTTTTAGAGGACTAAAGAAGCAAGCTTAGTACCTCTCTTCTAAAAATCAAAAAAGGAAGATCTGGTAAATTATTATGAGTCTGACTGAACTATACCTAAAAAGGTACAGGACATAATTATTAAATAATCTATTTGCCATACCAGGAATAGTCTCACATGACATTTGAACAAGGAAACAATGGAACTGTGACCTGGATTATATTAAAATAAGGTGGGTACACAACTGGTTGAAAAACTGTACACAAAAAAGTACTTCTCAACAGTTTGCTGTCAGACCAGGAGAACATGACTTGAATAATGGAACAGAGAGTATACTTGTAAAATGTGTAGAAGACATGAAGTTAGGAAGTGTTGCAAGCTCTGTGGAGGATAGTATTACAATTCAAAATTATCTTGATAAATTAAAGAATGATCTGAAATCAGAAAGATGTAATGAACTGGGGGTAGGGTCAGAAGTTACACATAAACCAGTTTAAGTGATCAGAAACTGGTTAAAACCTGTAACAGAACAGAAGCTCACTGCACATTAACCAGTTCAAAACGGCTGAAACTGGTTTAAGATAAACCTGGTTGAATGTTGTGAAGTCATGGGTGACTTTAATTACCTGGACATCTTGTGGGAGGATCACTAAGCA
>NW_017729027.1:23843400-23844488 GCF_001723915.1 Gavialis gangeticus | reverse complement strand
GACTGGCTAAGTTCGCCGATGACACCAAGCTTTGGGGCAAAGCATCCACACCAGAAGTCAGGAGGGTGATCCAGACTGACCTGGACAGGCTCAGCAGATGGGTGGATGAGAATCTGATGGTGTTTAACACCAAAAAATGCAAGGTTCTCCACCTTGGGAAGAAAAACCTGCAGCATCCTTATAGGCTTGGCAGTGCTACGCTGGCTAGCACTAAGAAAGAAAGAGACTTGGGGGTCAATACTGACCACAAAATGAACATAAGCCTGCAATGCATTGCTGTAGCTAGTAAAGCAACCAAAACACTGGCTTGCATCCATAGGTGCTTCTCAAGCAAATCCTGGAATGTCATTCCCCCCTTGTACTCGGCCTTGGTGTGGCCGCAGCTGGAGTACTGCATCCAGTTTTGGGCTCCACAATTCAAAAAGGATGTGGACATGCTTGAGAGAGTCCAGCGAAGAGCCACATGCATGATCAGAGATCAGGAAAACAGACCTTACAACAAAAGACTGAGAGCCATGGGGCTGTTTAGCCTGGAAAAGCGCAGGCTCAGGGGAGATCTGATGGCTACCTATAAGTTTATCAGGGGTGACCACCAGTACCTGGGGAAACATTTGTTCACCAGAGCGTCCCAAGGGATGACGAGGTTGAATGATCATAAACTAGTACAAGACCATTTCAAGCTGGACATAAGGAAGAATTTCTTTACTGTCCAAGCCCCCAAGGTCTGGAACAGCCTGCCATCGGAGGTGGTTCAAGCACCTACATTGAACACCTTCAAGAGTAAATTGGATGCTTATCTTGCTGGGATCCTGTGACCCCAGCTGACTTCCTGCCCTTTGGGCGGGGGGCTGGACTCGATGATCTTCCGAGGTCCCTTCCAGGCCTAATGTCTATGAAATCTATGAAATCTATGAAATGTAATATCAAACAACTAATTCGGGTTGAAGTGGTTTATGAAACTTCCAGGCTAAAGTTAAATAACAGTTCCCCAGCATCCCAGGATGCATTCCAGCCCTGGGCTGGGCTGGGCTGGGCTGCCCCACCCCTCTGCTCTCTAGTTGGAGTAGTTAAATGGGGGAGCAGGGTTG
>NW_017729027.1:23838955-23842973 GCF_001723915.1 Gavialis gangeticus | reverse complement strand
CCTACATTGAACACCTTCAAGAGTAAATTGGATGCTTATCTTGCTGGGATCCTGTGACCCCAGCTGACTTCCTGCCCTTTGGGCGGGGGGCTGGACTCGATGATCTTCCGAGGTCCCTTCCAGGCCTAATGTCTATGAAATCTATGAAATCTATGAAATGTAATATCAAACAACTAATTCGGGTTGAAGTGGTTTATGAAACTTCCAGGCTAAAGTTAAATAACAGTTCCCCAGCATCCCAGGATGCATTCCAGCCCTGGGCTGGGCTGGGCTGGGCTGCCCCACCCCTCTGCTCTCTAGTTGGAGTAGTTAAATGGGGGAGCAGGGTTGAAGCAAGCCCAGCTGGGGATGCAGCCCAGTCTGCAGGGGGGAACCACATCCCACCTCCCAGGCAAACCCCAGCTAGGGTCTGGGGCCAGGGAGGTGGTTTAAACACCCCTTCCCCTACTCAAATTTACTTCTAGCTCTACCTGTGGACTACAAATCCTGGAGGAACCTAGAAGCAGAAAAAGGAAGTTATGAACAACCACAGCATAGTCCTGCTGTTATTCTAGACTACAAATCCTAGAGACCTCAGGGGAAGCAGGAAGAGGAAGCAAACACACAGCCACAGAGCTGTACTCTAGTGCCCCCTAGAAGCTGGCCTGAGGCACTGCAGGCATGTGCTTGCATTTTCTGAATCAAAGGTAAATGTCTGTTCACTTCTGTTTTCAATTTAATCTCTGCAGCTTAGACTAACCTGCAAAGACTGAATCAATTCAGCCTTGGCCTTTTTGACTGTCTGGACCTAGCCTGAAAGAATTCCAAAGTATTGGGCTTAAAAAGGGGAGATCAAATGCATAATTGCAAAATGGGGAACAACTGACTAGGTCGTAACTGATTTTTTTGTAACCCCTCTTAGGAGGAGTGTGGGTATATGGCACTGGTGGCTCCATTTCCCCAACACTACATTGTTTTAACAGGTGGTACAAATCAGTTTTTTATTCACACCCATAGACATCAGAACAGCAAACCATATTACAACCCACCAAACCCAGCATAGATACCAGATAACACAATTATCCCTGCTAAGAGTGTTACTTTCAACCCCAATTCTAAACAGTCTCACAAGGACCCTTTGTATTGCAAATTTTCACCTGGTACACAGCCCAAGATGTCCCAGATGGCACAAGGGCTCTTACTGCTCCATGACTGCACTGACCACACTAACTTCTTCAGCCTTTTAAGTATAACTCACTCAGGTCATGCTCTGTAGCCACAGTAAGTTTCTCTATGTGTTTGGGTCTCCTTTATGCAAAACCTGACCCTTCTCCCAGCTGCATGAGGTTCCCCCATGTTCTTCCTGGGGCAATGGTTCAAGGACCATATCAGGGAACAAGGCCTATTGCCTGGTCCATCCACAGTGGCTCTGGGCAAAATAGTTCTCAAGGAAGTTTGGGAACCATAGTTCGACTCAGCTCCCTAGTTCTGGTTTTCCTGGTCATGAAGTGGTCCTGCTCCTCTCTTCTTAACCCTTTGCAACCCAGGACATGGGTTACATTTATACTAGACTACAAAAGAAATATAAATCAAGAGCATGATGCTTTTGCAGAAAAGGTAAATGCCATTCTAGGACATGTTATCAGGAGCATAATATGAAAGATGAAGGAGATAATCAGTTCTGCCCAGGTAAGACCTCCTCTGGAGCACAGTTTCAATTTGGGACATCACTCTTCAAGAAAGATACAAACAGGAAAGGGGAACTAAAATTATAAAATTTAGAAAGCAAGATATTTGAGAAACAATTGAAAAAATATGGTTTATTAAATCAGAAAATGGAAAATGATGGAAGAAATAGTAATTTTCAATATACATATACTGTTATAAAGAACTCTGTGATCAGCTAACCTCCACATGTACCCACAGTAGGATTAATCAAGGGAAATTACAGATGAATCAAGTGAAATTAAGTATTATTGAGGGGTGGGAGATGCTTTTTAACACCAAAAATAGTTAAATACAAGAGAAGGCAGCCCAAGGTTGATGAGACATATCCATTATTAAGAACAGGTTAGAAAAATATCTGTCATGGAAAATCTGGATTTAGCTAACCGTCTTCTCAAAATGAGATGCACTAGATGATTTCTTTAGGTCCTAAGATTTCTATCATTCTATAAATTGCTAAAATAGAACTGAACTGATCTGCAGCCTCAATAATTAATCACAGGAGTTATTTAGCAAACCATTTCAAACAATGAAGAGATTTGAGAAAATAATACAAGAACCATTGACAACTTATGTCAGGTTTTTCTGTGTTTAATGAAGTGATTTTTGGAATATTCTCATTCACTGGAATGTAAATTGTTCATAAAAAAGAGAAGATTTTGAGAGAACTCTCTCAGTTTCAAAAGATTTGGGAATAGTCAAAATAGAGTGTTTTGACTAGTTCAAAATATTCCAAATTCAATTCAGTTCAAAACGTTTTGAAACAAAATACTTGAATTGCTATGATAGAAGATGAGAAAGAATCCCTTTTTTTTTTCATTTCCTACCAAAGCCTACTCATAGAGGAAGAGGGTTTGCCAAAAAAAAAAAAAAAAGAGGTAGCATTTGTTAAAGTATTTGCTATGAATTATTTTTATTAGCTGGAATAATTAACAACTACACTAAAAACCTGCAGCTATTTTTTGCCCTGGACTACTGCCAGCCTTGTGTGCCCCCCTGGGCAGAATACAGGCTGCCTCTGCCTGGCCTGTCCCCTCTGAAGAGCTGCTGCCACAAGTGAGTGTTGCACAGGGCTGCAGCTTGCTGTACCCCTGCTCAGACCCGATAACCCCCCAGGGCTGTTGGCTGTCTGTCTCTAACAGCAGGGCCAGCACCTGCTGCCTGCTGCTGCTCACTCCCAGAAATGTCTCCTGTCCTTGCAGGTCCTATGATGAAGTGTCTCTGCCACATGGCTCCCAGTTCAGGGCCATGTCCCTGCACTGGAAGTTGCTAGCAGCTGTCCAGGGGCAGTACCAGGCCTGTACGAAGCAGCTAGTACTCACTTCAGATTTGGCTGACTCGGGGGACAGTGATTCGATTCAATGATTCGAATCACAGTCCCGAATTGATTCAGCCAAATCTGATTTGGAGATTTGGCTGCTGCTTAATAAAGTTCTGTGGTGCATGAACTTTGGAGCACAGCCACACCTTGCAGGGAGCAGGCACAGGGTGCATGGGCAGAGCCTCCCAGCTGCAGCACATGGCCATAGGGTGTGGCGTGCCCCTGCACCCACTTTCCATACAGCACCCAGTGGCCTGCCACCAGAAGGTATAAGGTAACTGGGGCTAAGGCTGTGTCTGGTGAAGGGAGGGCTGAGCTCAGGCTGGGACAGGCTATTGGGCCACAGGAGCCCAGCGGCTCTTCTGGGCTGGGGTCGGGCAGCTCCCGCCACTGCTTGCACCACCGGTGAACTGGTGGTGGGGGGGCCATGCCACCCCCTGGGCTCCCTGATGCAATGCTCCTGCATGAGCCACCAGGCTCTGATGGCCCCATGACCCAACTTGGGTGAAGTCCCAGTCACAGTGAATGCAGCCCCAGCTGGGCTGGGCCGTTGGAACTCGGAGCCCAGCGGCTCCTCCAGAGGCAATGTCAGGGAGACCAGGGGGCACATGGCCCCCCATGTGTGCACGGGGCAGGGGTGGCTGTAGTTGCTGCCTCTGCTCCACCTCTGCTCACCCCCTCACTGCCCTGGCTTTGGCAGTGGTGCAGCCATGGGGCGAACCAGGGTGGGCAGTGAGGCATGTGTATGTGGCATGGGACTGTAGCTGGGTGTGAGTGGTGTGCAACATCTGGCTGGGTGGGAGTGTGCAGCATAAGGCTGGGTGTGTGTGTGTGTGTGGCTGGGTGGGTGTGGCAAGTGGCTGTGTGTGTGTATGTGTGGCTGCATGTGTTGGTGGGGGTGTGGGTGGTATGAGGCTGCATATGGAGGTGGTATCTGGCTGTGGCTGTGCATGTGGTTGGGTGTGTACAGTGTGCAGCATGTGGCTGGGTGGG